>NC_092454.1:22592312-22966119 GCF_036169615.1 Heliangelus exortis | reverse complement strand
CTTCTAAACTGTGTACTGGTCATTTTAACCAAAATTTAAAAATTCTCTTCCTGCTCTGTCTTTACAACTACAGTGGAACATATTACTGTCCATGCTCCATGGAAAACAGCACATTATTTGTTGCAGGGCTTAAAGCTGGCCCATGTTTAGCTTCTTAGTTCCGTATGGTTTTCTGTCAGGCAAGTTACAACACCAATGAAGATTTTCTCAGTATTATAGTTGTACCATCCTACTCATGAATCCATGTGAAATGCTGTGACTTGGATAGCTCATATTAAAATACACCTCACTTAAAGTGTTATTTTAATTGTAACAAAGCTATGAGAAAAATTTTCAAGCATAATTTTTCAGGGGGTTCTTATTTGCACCTGGTTAGTTGCCTGTATCTATATAGAATGGATTTTGCTATTCAAAACATGCTCAAATTCAAAGGGATTACTTGGAGAATAAACAACTATCCCATGAGAATACTGATAGCACAATCTGGCCTCTAGTGATTCTTATAAGTTGCATTGAAGGTATGTAAACTACACCTGGAGGTTTGTATTAATGGTTTCAAGCTCTAATTGTTTCATAGACATCATAGGGCTTTTAATTAAAATCATACAAGCTCAATTATTTGTATGCTTGACTAACCCACCCAATTTATCTAACCCACCCATCTGTTTTAGAGAAATATGTGATCCACAGTGCAGGTTAGAATAACCTTAACGGCTGATATAATTGATGGCCTCTTTAGAACCAAATCTGGTATTTTTTCATAGCCCCAAGCCCTAAACATGCTGAGCAGAAGTACTGCCTGGCTTTCCCCTGCACCCCTCATCCCTGTCCTGCTTTGTTTCTATCCGAGAGGAATTCTCCCTGCACTATTTATTTTGGGAATCAAGCCCTATAGTTAAGGTGGAATCCTACCATTTATCATAATGAAATAAAGGTCATTAAATCTCGTATATTCAAGTCTGAAACTCTGCCAATGTCTTTCTTCTACTCCCAAAATATGGAAACATTTTTCTAACAGAGAATAAAGAAAACAAGGGACGGCACTCCTGAAGTTGATATGGTACTGTGTGGAAAAGTTTGAAAACTTGCTATAGAGTTCTGCCTAGGTATTAGGTATTTCCCCTAGTTTTCTTTCCTTATTGTACATTACTAAGGATATTTTCTTGAAAACAGATACTTTGTTCAAGTATTCACCTCTTTTTTTCTGCTTCTTAAAAGTCTGAAATCCTAATCCTCTGTTTGTGACATTACAGCAGGACTACTATGGAAATTATTACACTTCCAGAACTCAGAGAACTATGACACCAGGTAGAGGATAAGCAGGAGAGATGGATGAACTGTTGGAAAACAAGAACCCCTTTTTATCCAAATATTTTCATTAATAAAGAACAAGGGAAGGGAAGGAAAGTACATGATAAGTTTCTGAAGCCCAGCTGCTCTTTTAGCCAAACATTCAGGAGGAGGAAGTGTGGAAGGGCCCCGTCATTCATAGGAGAAACAGTTTAGTTTTGTGGGTGGTTTTACTTTCTTTCTTGTGTTTTGCTGCATTTGTCTGTTTGCTTCTTTGTTTGTTTTAATCTTGACCTTTGGCTCCTATGATTTCTTAACATACCTTGATATTTTATTCTTTGTATTCTATAGGCACCAATGTTAGGAGCAGTCAGACAGTCATTTGCTGTGCTGAGTCACTGACCTCCAGAGATCTCTCCCAGGGACACAGCATTGTCAGTTACCTTCAGCAGTCCTGAGTTTTGCTTTATTTTGTTTTGGTTATTAAAAAAAAAAAATTTAAAAAAATGTTATAAAAAATTGAAGTCTCGATACTTCTTTTCCTACTTACCTTCCTCTACAATGATGTGTCATGTTCCAAACTTCAGTTTCATAACTGTGAGCACATACCAGATGAAATCTTACATTTTTATTTGGCCTTTAACTCTAATGAACAGGGGCTTTAGTGGAAAACTGATGTAAAGTGATGATGGGCAGGTTTTAACCCCTCAGTAGTGAATGTCTACTGAAATGATAATGGCTGTACCAGACTTTCACTGTATATTAATTTTATTGATAGAAAGATCATGGAAAAGGAAAACTGACTGGGTGAAGAGCCATCAAGAATGGTTTGGCACATTTTATTTGTTTTTCTAAAGAAGTAAGAAAGAGGAAGTGGTACATTGTACACAGATTCTACAAGAATTTGTAAAAAAAAAAAAAAAAAAAAAAAAAGAGGCAATTAAAATGTTAGAAATGTTAGATATTGCTATTTAGGGTATGAACCGTGTATGTTCAAAATGTGGAATCTATGGCCAGGTACTAAATATTATTAATCATACAGTGGATGCTGTTGGAGAGGAGTGTATGGCAGATTTCACAGTGAAGGACTGCAGCTGCCTTGCCTTGCAACAGATATCTTCACAAGAAGAGATCATTATCACTGTGGTCCAGACAGGGGTGTAAAGAAATGTGATACTTTACTCACTATTGCACATGAAACATAGGCTAGAAGATCAGATAAAATTGCTGAACACAGAACAAGAGGTAGTGCTTCATCAGGAATTTTTGTCTACTGTTTCACGGGAGAAAACCTTCTGGCTGAAAATACAAAGTGAAAAACCAGAATAAATGCAATTTGTTGGAAAAAACTGGGTACTTGAAAAATATATTAAGCCTTAATCTAATTTAATTTGTCATGAAGTAGTACTTCCCAATGGAATCACTACATTTCACATTAGATATTTACTATATCAGATCCAACAGAAAGAATCAGTGATGAATGTCTCTAAAATGTTTTGTAATCTGGATATGTGATAGTAACTGAGCTACCCCCAGTTTTTTTCATTCCAACCTGTCAGTTCTGTGTGTGGGGAATACAACTGTAATGTTTGCTTGGCTCAGTTGATGTGAATTACAAATCCAGTTGACGGTAAATGCAGAGCAGACCAAAACTAATCAAGAGTGTGCAGTCTGGAGCAACCAGATCTCACAGGCAAGAAGAGCCATTTGATTTTCACACTTGTAGTATACTGCAGGCTGCATGATGCCCGAGTGCCATGAGGCTCATACATCTATAGCCAACTGAATGATTCCACTAACATATGCTGGGGAAAAGGAACATAGAATGATGGAATGATAGAATCATAGAATTGGCTGGGTTGGAAGGGACCTCAGAGATCATCAAGTCCAACCCTTGATCCACTACCACTGCAGTTCCCAGACTATGGCACTGAGTGCCACATCCAGTCTCTTTTTCAATATCTCCAGGCATGGAGAATCCACTACTTCCCGGGGCAGCCCATTCCAATGTCTGATCACCCTCTTGGTAAAGAAATTCTTTCTAATATCCAACCTAAACCTCCCCCGGCACAACTTAAGACCGTGCCCTCTTGTCTTGCTGAGAGTTGCCTGGGAAAAGAGACCAACCCCACCTGGCTACAACCTCCTTTCAGGTAGTTGTAGAGAGTGATGAGGTCTCCTCTGAGCCTCCTCTTCTCCAGCCTGAACAGTTTCCTTTTTTCAGACACATAATAGCTGAACAACTATTTGTCTCCACCTAAACGCTGAAATGAGCCCTAGCCCTTGTGAAGACCTCCAAATCAGAAAATTCAAGGAACATAGGGCAGAGTTCCTGGGTCTTCCTCATATGCATGTATGAGATATGAGAAGGGCAGAAAGCATGCATGAGTGTTCAAACCAGGCAAATCTTACAGATTAGAGATCTACAATAACTTTGTTTTCATGATTATATCCTAATCTCAGAAATACAGGTTATGACTTTGTAGCATTGACTACTGAGTTCTGCTTTGAAAAGTCTCTGAAAAAGTAGGCTTGGGATTTTTGTCTTCCTTATTTCTCTTTAGCCTATCTCACATGAGTTTGGTTTATGAAACAGAAGTTTGTTTTTTAGTTGTCTCTCTAGTACCCTTCATCTGCTCATGCTTTACCTTGAGAGGACAGACAAGACAACTATCTTTCTTCTCAAACAGGCTAAAAAGTGGAACAGGGATTAGCATGTTCTCTCAAAGACGTGGGATTAGTATTTACACTGATGGTTGCAGAATGCAACTAACAGGAATTACCAGGCTGTTCTGGAGGTGATGGACCCAAATTAAGAGACTTCCCCTCATTCTCCCAAAATGGCCCTGGGTTAGCAGTGTTGCTGGAAATACTATCTCTGAGCTCATTAGAGGAGATGGGGCTGGGTGTGCCTCCTTCCCTGTTCCTCCTCAGTGGGAATCACCAATCTGGAGTGGAAAACTCCAAAGCAATACTTTTTCATTTGGGAAATCTTATGATGTTTTACATGGGATTTGCAGTTCAGAGTTTGAATATTCCCATTTTTTTTCGTAAGGACACTTTGGATTTAATCTACAAATTTTCACAGCAGTTCTTCCCTTCTGGGGAGAAGATTTTGGTTGTCTCAAGGCCACCAGGTATCCTAAGACTACATCATAGAAAATTCAGCATGGTTACCTAAGCTCCAACCCAAGCACTAGACAGGCATTTTCCTACATAAACTTTCCCAGTTTGATACTGGGATATCTTAACAGTCAACAGAAACTCCCAAATCCAAATCCTTTATCATTTTCCACTGAGAAACCATGGAAAACTCATAGGCGATTTTAATCTAGTCATACCAAAATGAACTTTACTAGTAAAAAGTAAGCAAACAATACATGCAAGTATCAGTGAGAATTCTCACTTTTCAAAGGGGCAAAATAGAATACATTAAAATGCTAAAGGCAAGGGTGTTATTCCACCTGCTTCAGCATCCTGGGAGGATTCCATCCATTCCTCTGCCTGTCGTCCCAATCTATGCCAGCCTGAATCTGTGTGTTCCTGCCTCCAGCTTCTGACTGCTGCTGACTCCAGGAGTCCAGCCTGGACTTTCCCAGGGCTGCCCTGCAGCCTCAGTGGTGATGTGAGAGTTACTGGGGGAAACGGGTAGGAACATGGTATCATTTTTCTGTATATTTGTATATATTTGATTATTTCCCCTTTTTGTCATTACTGTTTCATTAAAGCTGTGTAGTTTCATTTCTAACCCATAAGTCTCTCTCCCTTACTCTTTCTCCTTTCTTTATCAGGGAGGGGATTAATGGAGAGCATCTGTCATTCAGTTAATTGCTGGCACAGCATTAAACTGTGACACTTGTCTTCATAAGTCACAAACATAGCGACTGTCTTACAGTCAATACTCTGGCCTTTCCTGGGGCTTGTCTTTGTTCAAAAGCTAATTAACATTTTTCAGGCCAGAATGGCCCTAAAGGCTTTTGTTTCAGGCCTGTTCAAACCACACCAAGATTTTCTTCTCATCTCTTCACACATCTCCTTTATATTTATCTTGGGTGAGGCATCAGTCCCTGTCAGTCAGTAGAAAACATTTAACCCTTTCTCACCATGGCCAGTGCATCAAAATTGGTGACTGGCTCAGCTGATCACTGATAGCTTTGCCAACTTAAAATAAGTACTGAATTTCTGGTATGCACTGAAAACTTATGTGGATAATATGACAACATCTCCTTTAGTATTTGAACTTCACAGCTTCCTTTAAATTGGTCCTATATCCTGTAGTAAGCCCAGGACTTAGGATAAGATTTCTAGGTGTATTGCTTAATTACCATCCATAAAAAGACGTTTAAAACTCACATTGCATATGCAGTCATTCTGTAATCCTTTTTAGGTCACTGTTCTGCCATTGGGTCTTCTATAGTTAGATGCCTGTTTTATTGAAAAAAACACACACCACCCTTGCTTCCTTTATATATATCTGTATATAGATACAGATATATATATATCTGTATATCTGTATATAGATACAGATATAGATACAGATATAGATATAGATGATATAGATATAGATATAGATATAGATATAGATATAGATATAGATATAGATATAGATATAGATATAGATATAGATATAGATATAGATAGATATAATTTTTTTCATGGAATAAAGAGAATAATTTGGCTTGACTGTCTCAAACAATCTTACAGGTTTTTTAGTGAAATCTTCCTGGCATTTGCCAGATAGCAAAGCTATTGTGTGTATGATAGTATAAGCTTTCCCCTTATCACCTGGTCTGGTTATAACAAGCCAAAGATGACATTGTTGTAAATAGCTGCAGCTTCACCTGACTCAGTTATAACCTGATTTAGCTGAAAAGATCTATGTTTTTCTGTCTGCTCTTTATTCACCAAAGCAAGTGGGAAAAAACCCAGACACCTAAATCATATCCAAAGTCCTAAGGTTCTTCCATTAAAATCAGTGAAACTGTTCATATTTTCACATGACAGTTCAAAACCTAAAATGTCCTGGCAGAATAATTCATTATTCATTACTCCATTTTTTTAATAACTAAGGATTTCTAAAATTTTCCTATTTTGCCAATTTTATATTATTTTCTTTCCAATGGAATGCTGCATTACATTACAGTAAATTACTTCATTACAATTTATTACAGAGTAAATAAAAGCAGGCATTTTTGTTCTTGTTATCATCACCATCATCATCATCATCCTTTTTTTTCTCTAATAGAAAACAGTTTCAGGTGATGGCATAATCTACCTACTGAAGATGAATGTTCTTCTGATTATATATTTACATTGATAATAATATTTTCTAGGTTTGAATCAAATTTGCAAAGAAATAGCAAGTCTTTTCAATTTAAAGCAAATCTAAACATGAAGTATTTCAAAGGATACAGATGATATAAAACTCAACAGAAAGATAGTTTTGTTTCCTATCCTCTTTAGAAAAATGGGAACAGACATTAAAAAACATCTTGCTTTAGTTGAACATAGGAAATCCTAAAATCTTGCAAGCTTCTATCTTTATCTAGTTTCTAACTCAGATCTCAAAGTTTTGTATCTGTGTTGACTAAGACTCCACATCCTGCCCAGATTCTGGACTTCAGACTGCTGTCACACAGCTACGGTTCCTTTTCAGAATCAGAAAAAGAGACAGCAAAGACTTTCACAACAATTCTGTATCTGAAAAGCAGTATTTTAATGCTCCACTTTGCTTCTCCAGAGCCTGCATCAATAGCACTTAGACACTTTCTGGATTTTTAAAACATTACTTCAGCAGTAAATACCAAGAGGGTTTTTTTTGGGGTTTTTGTTTGTTTGTTTTCTAATTTGTTTTGTTTTTTTCCTAAAGAAAAATTTTTGAAAGAGAAGGCTTAGGTCTTCTGTTTTCAATGTTTAAGAATCTTTCCAGCTCAGGAGAACAGCTCTCTTCCCTACTACTCATTCCACCCTCTGGTGGCAACTAGTATCCAAACATTGGAGTTCAGAGCTTTTACCTTTTCCTTAGGGTTTGAGAATTACTGCTTTGGAGAACCAGATCAGTTGACTCCAATCTGATTAGTCCCCTTTTCATATGAAAAAGCATCACTACAAAGTAAGCAAAAAGATTTGCTGGTCTGTGCAAAAAAATATGATAATATAGATCCATCAGTTTCTTACCACTGTAACACTTCTTTTCTCAGTCTCTTTTTACTCTGCTGCCATAATACCCAGCTCCTTGATTGACATGATTGCAGCTTAATTTAGGAGCAGGAGGCAACTGGCTAAACTGGAAGCATTTCAAATGCACTCCCTAAGGTTTTAGTCTCTAGCTCGTGTTCTGTGACATGAGTGTCTGCAAGACAGTTATCACAGCTGGGGCAGATGGAGTTTGATAGAACCCATGCTTTTCCACTGGGAGAGCTCCTCCAACAAATGGAAAAACATGAGCAAGCAATTAACTTTCTTAAAAAAGAAAAAGAGAGAGAGAGATAACATTTATACATGTCTAAGAGAGTGTAAGGAATAGAAAGCACAAGAATGTCATTTGTCAAGCACCTCACCTGTTCTCTCTCCTAGTTCAATTGCAGCTGAATGAATACCGGTCCTTGTAACAGCTTAACTACTATTTGTGAAATTTTAAACAAGTGTGGAGATCTTCTGCCTTAAAAGTGGTATAAGGCAGATTACCTCAGAAAAATAGAAGCTGTCAGGGAAAAAAAATTACTTCACCAGCGAGCAGTCTACTTTACAGAATCACAGAAATATCAGAGTTGGAAAGGAGATGAACATGCAGTAGATATGCATTAAATATATCTGGATTTGAGAAGAACCAGCAAATTCTCCCCTGATTTCTTCCTTTTGCTTCCCTCAGTATCTGTCTCTGCAAGTATAGTGCCATGAAAAATCCCCAGTAGAGATTTTCTGGAAGTGTCTTGTTCCTGTCTATGTAGCAGCATTGATGTGGAGAAAATGGGGAGAGAAGTGTTTGTGGATCATTGATACTGTTCCTGTCAGATATGCCAGTCTTCCACATTGGAGATCCAGACAAATAGTAAAAAAATTGCAGCCTGCAATTATGGCTAATGTTGTGTTAATGCTAGAAGAGTACTGAAACGATTATAGGAAAACCACAACAATACAGAATCTAAATGATGAATACTTCATAGATTTTTACACTGTCTAAGAACAAGCTGGGGTGAAGACAGGTTGGGATAAAAAGAGCAGGAGATGCTCAGCTGTCTTCTTGTCACAGCTGAGGTCATAAGCTCAGGAGAAGTGGCAGGAGCAGCAGGTGCCTCTGAAAATCCTCCTGGAGCATTGCCAGTGGCACATGTTCACCAGATCATGCTGTATGAATCAACAAAACCACTGTCAGAGTTTACTCTAACAAATATTCTAACAGTATTCTAACGAAATAACCTGTACCAGCCAGAAATTGTTTTCTTTTGAAACCTGGAGGACTTGACCAAAGACACAGAGGAGATAACTGCAGTATTCCCAGTGATTCCATGAGTTTTGGATCAGCGTCGTGAACTGTGGGAAAGAAGTGCAGAAGAAAAATTTCACTCCCAGGGGTATGCCTGGGAATCTACTCTCCCAGCCACTGTGGTTGTCACTGACCGTCATGGGGGCAACAAAAAACTTGTTTTATCCATCTGTTTTCAGCTGATCTTGTTTTGGCCAATTTAATACTCTCAAGGGCAAACCCCTTGTGAAATTAAATAAAGACAAAACATGAAAGATATGCATGTGGGAGAAAGGGATTTCTACAAGAATTACATATAGAAAAAACTGTATTCATGGACCACCTGAAAAAAACCCCAAATATGTGGATTCTGAAGCTAGGTGTGAAAGCAGTCAATTATAAATGGGTCTCAGATGTAAGTCTGCAGGCTACCAACGAGCAAATGTGACAGAGAAGTTGTCTGCCTGCATTTTCTCCTCCTGTGCAACCAAATCGTACCTAAATTGCCATAAGCAGAGACTTGCAAAGAAGACGGGCTTCATGGAAAGTGCCCTGGGAAAAGTCACCTGGGAAAAGTCAGGACCTAAATAACTGGCACACACACTGTGCTGTCTGGGGCACTGTTTCTTGTGCTGCCATGTTAAGAATGGATTGGCTTCTACTTTTGCTGGGTATGTACATATTGACCTATGTACATATTGACCTATGTATGTACATATTGAAATATGTAGTTCATTGGAATCTGTTTCTGTTGCCATTGTAGTAATATACTTTACTTTAAATCCTTCTAATAGAATGGGGTAATAATAATAAAAAATATAAACATTATTATATACAATAATAGTTATAAGGAAAAATAAACTAGGAGGCAGAACTGCTTGTTTGTTGAAGAAAGTGGGAAAATGAATTTGGGTTTTTTTTTTGGTAAAGGGAGAACTCTATGATTTAAAAGTCAAGAATTTCAGATATCTTAAATGTGTGTACTACAATGCCAAAATATTAGATGCAATTTTATTTTGTGTATATAAATACTCAGAATGCACCTTATTGTATTAGCTAACAATGCCTAGCACCAGTTTACTGGTAGACATTTAGAAAGATTTTCCATCCTCTTCAGTGACTCAAATACTGAATGAAAAATTTAAATTTTTAATCAGTATCTTTGTTTCATTCCATTTTATCAGGCAATCCAGTTAAAAGAACACTCACTCTTTCCCTGAGTAAAAGTCTGTATATAGAAAGTGGCCTCTGTTGGCAAAAAAAGTGAATTACCCTACTGTTGAATTACTCTATATATCATGTTGTTACAGGACATTATTTTTTGCCACACAAATTACAGAAGTCCTTCTGACAACTATAGCTCTTTGTGTAGGGAAGGACAATATACAATATACAGCATTATACAACATTTACAGTTGTATACAACAGTCAAATGGTTTATATAATATAAAACAGAACAAACTTCTGTTTGTACAATAAAAAATAAGTAGATATTCAGACGCTGAATCATTATGCCAATTTACAGTTTCACTGATGAATCTCAAAAATATTACTCTGTCCATAATAAATCATATTTTAGTCTAATCAGTTTTTATTCCTTCTGTTCCTGCTGTTTAATGTCTAGTTTGAATATTGATCTTCACTTAGTGACATGGTCTTATAATGCTGTCAATACAACTGTGATGTCATAAGCAGATGATTTCTTTCAGTCACAAAAAATGTAAGTTTCTAAATACCAAAATTCTCCTTTCAAATATATTTCCATCAACATATTTCCAACAATGAGACTTAGGTTATTTTAAAATTTTCTATTTCTATTTTTAAATTTTCTATTTTAAAATCCATCTAAAATAAATCCAGTGGTTTTTCCAGTATTACATACTGGTCCAGTTTTTCTCTCAGTTGTATCAACACAATCTTCTAAAAATCAATGTCATTGTGGTATCATAAAGCTAGAACGAGGTATTTTTATTTTTGACTGCAAGTATTAAAGTCTACCTTTCTTTTCCCCCTGTTTTTTTATCTTTTTTTAAACTCAGCTTTTTTTTTTTTTTTTTTTTTTTTTCTTTTAGCTTTTAGCTTCTTGCTTTTTGCTTTTTTTAAAGCTCATTTTGCCCCAGGATTAAATTCAGTTTTCAGTTTGGACAATCTGAGCTGAGAAAAAAAAAAAAAAAAGCTAAACAAATACTGTTTGTCTACTTTAGAAAGTTATTCAGGCACCAGGGGCTAGGTCTTGATTAATGCTCTCCTTTGAAGCCATTGTTATCTAAACTCTTACACAATTTGTTCTGGAATTCTCCTTGCTTTCAAAAGTCATGTTGAAAACTCAGTGAAGTTAACACAAAGAACTACTGTAATGAGGTAAGATTGTGTCTATACCATAAAAAGGGATAGAAGTGAATTATTTCATATGCTGCCAGTGAGCATCAGTGTTAAGGGAACATATGAACAGTTCAAGTTTGACTCAGTTGCCTAAACGCAGGCATCTAGAGACATTTTTAGTTGCCCTAGGATTTCCCACGTGGCATTCATATGCAAATCCAAAAAGGCATAAGTGTTTCTTATATTCTTGGGGTATCATCTCTGACAGGGCTATACAAATTCTTTAGTGTCTGAAATTTCATGAGAGAATTTTGCTCAGACAATTGAATCAAGACCTAAGTGTCTGTGTATTCTGTTACTTAGTCATCACCATGAAAAATTAGCTGTACATTTTGTCAATAAAGGATATGCCTATTAAATCCTTTAAATGTATTTTTGAAAAATTGTTTTATATGAGCTTTGCAAAGTCTGCAAAAAACAAACTTGAGAATAATGAAGTCCCAGAACCATTACACCACGTGCTTTGTTCTCTCAGCTGGCAAATTAAAGCACATTCCCATGGGGGCATATATAACCATGTTGTAGAAGTACAAGTGAAAAACATAGTTAACCATGTAAGAGCCAGAAGGCAAAATCATCTGCTGCATAACTAGATACAGCCCATGTGATATTTACAAAGTTGCTCTTGCTTCATGTCATGGTGAACTTTTTGACTGTGAATTAATTTGGATTTTAATACAAATACTGAATATAGATACACACGCTCTGGTTCCATCAACATGTGCAAGATTAGAATATAGCCATATCATAAACTGCTTTCCAATCCTATATAGTGTAGAATGTTTATAAAGTGAGATATTCTGAATAATACCATTTATACTATGAAATACATGTTTTGTTCTAGATGGATCATCTAATGCTTACCTTACCTTTGCTACAGCATTTGATATAAATATTAGGAGTGGATTTTGCCCAACAGTTTCAGAATAGGAGAGTCTTGAAGTGCTCTGTGTCCATTTAGTGTATGAGAAAACTTCTGAGACAGTGTTTGCGATATATAGACAAAACACAGTGTTTTGTAGCTATCACTGGTATAAAGGTTTCAACCACTTGATATGAGCAGCATGCCCATTCGTTTAGCAAACTTCGTGGTCTTGCCTAAGTCACTGTTTCAAGCACAGTTTCTTTTTAGCTTATTTCCTGGTTAGTTTCCTTGTCCATAGCCTTTTTTTTTTTTTTCTTTTACCTCAGCTGCTGACTCCCTCCATATTATCCCTACTTCACAAGGGCTGGCATGGTCCCCACTGCACACTGTACCAGTTAGCATAATCTTCGAGGTACTATGCCTCCAAGATGATCAGTTCATCCCATACCAGCCTCCTGGCTACACAAATGACTAACCCTCAGAGCTCCAGTTCTACTTCAGTAACTTTACCAGTATTGTGTCCTGACAAACTTGTAATGTCAAGAACTTTCAGTGGTGTTCAACATGGCTTTAGATGGATCGCTTAAGGACAGATCATAATCTAAGTGTAAACTCCTTTTTATAGTTTGTTTATATTAATCATAACTTTAATTAAACTTTGATTTCCCTATGCTAATGTTACTATGAGTATACTGACCTCTAGGGGTCTGGTTTCCATCACAGAAATCTTGAGCTACAAAGGAGTAAGGTAATTTTCCTGCTTGAGTTGTATCTGTAGAATCGTAATCTTACTTTTTTTGCATATTGCAGTTTCTTTTAAAATTAAGAAAGAAGTGAAACGAACACCAAATGAACAAGCACACAAAAGCACACACACCCAAGTTTGTAAGGCATTGGGTGAGAAACAAGAATGGGGTGAGAATCTTCATTCATGCCGTGGAAAAAATAACTACATTTTCAAGGCCTGCCAGATGCAATATCCTATATATATATAAAAGCAATAGTATTCTTATATATTTTCACTGTAGCTCATATTCACCCTGCAATATTCATTATATTAAACACTAAATTTTATCTTACAGACTTTTGTTTCTTCTGAGAATAACTAACAGAATTTTGAGGAAGAAAGACTTGGACATTTTTCAGTGACAATTCACCTTTTGTTAAATATGTGCATTTATCACATTTGGAGACAAACTGGTTGCTCTGAATGATGCAAATCTGGGTTCTGAATTATGAAATCAATTATTTTATATATAAAACTGCTAACATACTAACAATATAAACATTTCTAAAAGGACTTCTGTTGTATATATAACATTATAGTAATTATAGTAGTGTGTATCAACAACATGTTATTCAACAAATCCTTCTGGCCCTAGTGCCTCCCAGGATATTTTCCTAGGAAAAGGCACCTACCATAAGTGTTAGAGCAGTAAGATTTCATGGGTTTACAAAAGGGAGGTCCTATCTGACCAACCTGATCTCCTCCTACAAGATGACTCAGATGAGGGAAGAGCTGTGGACATTGTCTATCTGGACTTTAGTAAAGCTTTTCACACTGTCTCTCACAGCATTCTTCTTCAGGAAACTTATTGCACTTGGCTTGGATAAATATACTCTGCATTGCATAAAAAATTGGCTGGATGGTCAGGCTGAAAGAGCAGTCATGAATGGAATGAAATCTGGCTGGTAAGGTGTCACGAGTGGTGTTCCCCAGGGTTCAGTGCAGGGGCCTCTTCTCTTTAGTATCTTCATTAATGGCTTGGATGAGAGGGTTGAGTGTACCCTCAGTAAATCTGCAGATGACACCAAACTAGGTAGCTGTGCCAATCTTCTGGAGGGGAGGGAAGCCTTACAGTGGGACCTGGAGAGGTTGGACCAATCAATGGGCCAAGGTTAATTGAGTGAGGTTTAACAAGGCCAAATGCCAGGTCTAGCACCTGGGTCATAACAACCCCCTGGTAAGCTACAGACCTGGGGTAGTGTGGTTAGAGAGCTGTAAGGTGGGAAGAGACTTGGGAGTATTGGTTGACAGCTGACTTAATATGAGTCAGCAGTGTGTGCAGGTGGCCAAGAAGGCCACTGGCATCCTGGCTTGTGTTAGGAACTCGGTGGCCAGCAGGAATAAGGAGGTGATCGTCCCTCTGTACTTAGCTCTGGTGAGGCTGCATCTTGAGTGCTGTGTTCAGTTCTGGGCACCTCACTACAAGAGGGACACAGAAGTGCTGGAGTCTGTCCAGAGAAGGGCAACAAAGCTCATGAAGGGCTTGGAGCACAAATCCTGTGAGGAGCAGCTGAGGGAGCTGGGGATGTTTAGTCTGGAGAAGAGGAGGCTGAGAGAAGACATTATTGCTCTCTTCAGCCACCTCAAGGGAGCTTGGAGCAAGGAGGGAAACAGCCTCTTCTCCTTAGTGGATTGTGATAGGAGCAGAGGGAATGGATGTAAGCTGCACCAGGGGAGGTTTAGGTTGGTTGTTATGAAACATTTTTCCACTGAGAGGGTTGTCAGGCACTGGAATGGCCTGTCCAGGACAGTGGTGGAGTCACCATCCCTGGAGGCATTTAAAAGTCATTTGAATCTGGTCCTTGAGGACATCGTTTAGTAGCTGATTGTGTTGTTGGCCAAAGGCTGGACTGGATGATCTTGGATGTGTCTTCAGACCTAAAACATGCTGTGATTCTGTGATTTAAATACTGTATGACAGCAAATGTACAAGTGAACGTTTGCTACTGCTTGAAAATGTACTGAGACATCCTTTACTATAGAGTTGGATGCAGATGCATACAATTTTATGTATCTCCAGGGTGACCTTAAAGCAGCTTTCCAATATCTGAAGGGGGACTACAAGAAAGCTGGTGAAGGGAGAAGACAACGGGAAATGGTTTAAAACTTGAAGGGGGGAGATTTAGGTTAGACATTAGGAAGAAATTATTTCCTTTGAGGGTGCTGTGACACTGAAAAATGTTGCCCAAGCTAGCTGTGGATGTCCCATCCCTGGAAGTGTTCAAGTTGAGGTCGAATGGGGCCTTGAGCAACCTGGTCTAGTGAAAGGCTTCAGTGCACATGGGAGGGGAGTTGGAACTAGATCATCCTTAAGGTCCCTTCTCTTCAAAACATTCTATGATTCTAAAATGAAAAAATTATTGCAATTTTCTTTTCTACATTTTTATCTAAAACAATACTTATGAAAACACTGTGTACTCAAACACACTATTGATTCAGATTTTGTAAGTAAATATACATTGTTGCTCTTTATTGTTGCTTACTTTTGCTTGCCTTACTTCTATTAGAGTCCAACCAAACTCATCAGGTCACTTACAAGGGCAAGACAAATAGAAAGCTGATATGTAGTTTATGTTTTTTCATGAAAGCTTTATTAGCATTACTGTTGAGCAAAAAAATGTCAATGAGATGTTTTATCTGTCATTTCAGATTGGCAGCATACATTTTAAATTCAGTTTCATTTGAATAATTTCTTAATTTGTCTGAAGCACTTAAAAATTAACAATGAAAAAATTAAAACAGTGTCAAAGAATTCAAATGGACTAAAGATTTCCCATGCAGTTCAATGTATGGGAATGCTTGCAATGCTTACTTACAATACTAAAACAGAAACTATATTTCTAACATGTATTGCAGTTCTCAATGAAGAGAAAAATATTTTATAAAGACACTTCATGGTTTAATTGTGACAGTTTTAACATGTATAACTTTTCTACTTTTTTCTTTTTCATTTGACACAGTCATATAAATGGTACCTCACCTAAACAACCCACTAGTTACTACCCTATATTAATTGAAAAAAAAACATTACATTCTGGGTCATCTTTAGAATGTTAATAGCAATAGCTTCTCTCTCTCTTTTTTTTTTTTTTTTTTTTTTTTTCTTTTGCTCCAGAAAAGTCCTGCAAAATAAGGGTTTCTAGAAATTTTTATATGTATTTTACAGCCATAATTTTTAAAAATAAATTGTTCTAACACTAAAAATTTTAGTTTTCTAAGAGTCCATTGTAACAAATGGGAGGAAGACTCCTTATCAGTTGTTGGTGATCAGGCTAGGAATCTAGGGGCTGGTTTTTGTCCTTTTTTCAATTTTTTAAACAATGCTGGCCCATTGAGAACACTCCATAAAAACATTTAATTTGTCAGCAACTGGCCTGGAATATTTAAGTGTATGGTAACTAGTTTTGAGAGTTTGATCCATAAAGCAGGTAAGAGAAATGTACTGTTCTTAGCAGAGGCTTCATTTTTCAATTGTGCCTAATACAATATGACTGGTTTTGATAGCCAAATGGAAATGAACTTTATGTGGGAAAAAACCCCCACAAAATCAAACCAAAATAAAACAAAAAAAACCCCCACCCCAACTAACCAAAACAGAACCAAATTGTACTGTTTTATGTAAATGAAGTTTAAGCTTTTATGGGAGAGGATTTTACTTGACTTGTGCTGTTTGCTTTGGCTGCTATTATAGAAAATATTCCAGTGATGAAATCAAAGGTCAAAGGCAACTGGGAGGAAGTTATAAAGGTGAATTGCGTAAGATGTTGCTGAATAACAGGAATTTACAACTCCAGCTATTGCTTCTGTTCAGAGTACTTTAATGTGTTGTACTACAGTAGTATGCAAAGAATGGATTTTAATTTAGTGTTATGTTTTTCAGATTGAGACATTTCACATTTACAAGAGTAAGTATAAATAAAGGCACTTAATGGGTTTGAGTAATAGGATATTATATGTTGCTTTTTCCTGGACTATTTCTGAGTTCTTCATGTTAAAGAAGTTTGGAAAAAAACTTCAAGTGCTTGTATACGGCCAGTGCATCTTGTTGCAACTATAGAATGAAATAGTTAAGGAAATTTACTGATGCTACAACGTATCTGTAGTTTACATCACCAATAAGCAGAACCACTGCTTCTAGTCAACATTAATTTGACTTTTAAATTATTTAAATACGAAAAATGCTATTAATACATTCTGAGTCTTCTCTTTTGCCGTATAATGTGAGGAGGGAAGGGAAGCTGCTATGCCAACATGGGCAACCCCTATGCAGAGTACCTACTGAGCTAAGACATTCAATATGTAAGATTTATCCATGTTAAGATTTTTCAAACTAAGTGCATATCATGACCTAAGTGCAGTATCATTCCTGGTGTATGGAAAGACTAAAAGAACAGGGATAATCAACATGACTCTGGTAAGAGCTAAGGTGACATAGCATACCTCTGTCATTTCGAGAATAGACCCTCAGCTGCACAGCTGACTTTTAACTAGAATACAGTGTAGTGTTGTTCTGTGACCTGGCTCCACAGAACTCCACTCGGGTTGATTAGTGGATCACTTTCCAGGCCACATTGCATGTAGCTCTGTTGAAACCAGATGGTTTCTGGAGATGTCTGAGCCAGCTGATGAACAGTAAGCTGAAAAGCCACCTTTGTGAGTCTCACTCTAAGTGTGTGAGATATGTTAAACTTGAATGACGAAGTAATTTTAAAAATAAAAGATACCCAGATGTCACATTGTTAGGAGGGATGCCTTTCTATGCTAATAAATGCAAAATTACACTTTGCAAGATGTATGACATTTATTTAACAGCTTAGAAAAGTAAGGAAAGATTTTTCACTGAAACTGGAGGGAATTCTAATAAGCAAAACCAGGTCATTTATTAGTTATCTTTCAAGATAAATAAATAAATAATCACTTTGTACTGGTCACTATTAATAGTAAGGATGTTAGCTCTCTAGTAATTTTCAGCATTTGGTTTAATTCTGACTGCCTTAGGCAGTGTTTCTTTTTCTGCTTTAACACATTTTTTACACTTAGATTTTGCACATCTTCCTACAAAAGTGAAAGAACCCTTTTTATCATGAGGGATCACACTGAGGTAGGATTGAGATTAATTAAATGTAACAACACAGATACTGCATTTCCTGTGGCATTTTTCTTTTCAATGTAGGCCCATTCTAGGCTAGCTCTTCTACTTTATCAAAAGCATAATATAGATTTTGTAGTTATATCATAGCCATCTTATAATGAGCAAGCTAAGGAAAATGAAAAACAATCCATACAAAAGAAATTGTAAATAGCTACAATAAAAGCTATCAAGACACAGTTGTATCACAAATCTTAGTTCTAACGAATAATAATTTTAAATACCCTTGGATGCATTCCTTACTGTACATTTCACATGGGCTGAGTGAAAGTGACATTCTCAGTTCCAAAGGTGATATTAGATTACTCCAACCGGAATTTCAGTTTCATTCAGCATGCTCAGATTCCAGAGAGGACTTTTCATTTCAAAATTACTTTTAGAAGATGGTGTTTGTCTCCTCATATGATTCTTTCCTATTTATTTCTTTAAACCTAACCAACAGAAACAATGTATGTGAATTGTTCTACAGAATTTAAATGCATACATTACTGTACTAAAGCACAACTGGCTGTAGACTGAGTACAGAAAGGAAGACTGTAGCCAGGCATTTTGTAATTAAATAAATGTACAACAAAATAATTCTCAAGACTCAGTCATTGTCCATTTTTTTTTCAGCTTACAGGTACTATATTTGTAATATAATCCATTAAGCTAAATGTGCTCAGCTTTGTTCAGAATTGTCTTTGTCAAGAGTCAGTAACTAGAAGAGTTGGTTAATCAATATTTACCATAAAGCACTTGCTTATGTAGTAAAGTGTAGCATATGAAAATAGAATTTAGTTAGTCATCTTGTTTGGATGACTGATAATAGAAAAGGATGATTCCAAATTATTCTCAATTTCAAAGGCTATAATTTAAACTGGATGATGATACGTGCCCAGCGACCTTGGTGTTTGATATAAGTAAACAAAAATCATAATTCACATAAATATTCTGGTTTATATAGAATTATGGCTTGTGCTTTGCTTGCCTACTATCAGAGGTTCTGTTTGCTGTTAAAAAAGATAAGGAATTGCTAACCATGCAGGTCTTGGGCCTGAATCATCCAAAGTATAATACAAAACAAGTCAAGACAAAGGATCAGACAGAGGACTCAGGAGCAAAGGAGGAAAAGGCTGTCTAAATACAGATCTAAAATAGAAGCCTTACATATTAAATTTTAGAGGAAAATTTATCCATTTATCAAGTCTACATGAGACTAAAGGAAACAGAAGAGAAATTTTAAATAGCATTAAAGGAATGTGAAGATCGGAAGACCAGGAACAGAATGAGATATGTCCAGTCCTTGACTGGAATTCAGCCTTCCTCTCCAGGTGTAATGTTCTCTGATATTATTGTTTGAGTCTGTCTTACATGGGATTTATAAAACAGCTAAGAAATTCTATCATAGTACAATAGTAAATCCAGATTTAACTGACAGCCAGGGATCACACACTTGTTGTGTTCCTGACATTTATTTAAACTTTTCCAGTGAAATTTTTAAAAAATAAATATTATTTTTACATGTTGTATCTAGTCCTGTTGATAGCTGATACGATTTTCCATGGTGGAATTCCTCTTCAACTCCGATGGAGAATATAGGATTTCCCACTTTCCACCTCCGGATTTCCTGATTAGCTGGTGATTGCAGATGTACAAGTAAAAGTAGAAGTTGGGAGTGTTTTATTTTTGGCATGAAGCCAATTAGCCTTTCCAAGTTTAAATAGTAACATTTTAGCCTCTTTTCTGTCAGAAGTGATGATAGTTTGAAAACAGCTTTTCACTCACGAATAATAGTTTTGGTGAGCTGATATGAATTGACTGTCCATTTGGGTAAATATATAGATAAAATAAATAAAAATAAATAGAGCACTCAGTGAAGAGAAAATCATAGAATCATTGAATGGTTTGAGTTGGAAGGGACCTTAAAGTTCATCTAGTTCCAACCTCTGAGCATGGACAGGGATAACTTCCACTAGATTAGGTTGCTCAAGGTCCCATCCAACCAGGCCTCGAACACTTCCAGGGATGGGATATCCACAGCTTCCTTGGGCAACCTTTTCCAGTGTTGCAGCACAACTTTCTCAGGCAACCTGTTCTGGTGTCTCAGCACTCCCATAGTGAAGAATTTCTTCCTAATATGTAATCTAAATCTCCTCTCTTCCAGTTTAAATCCATTAGTCCTTTTCCTATCACTACACACACTTGTAAAAAGCCCCTCTCTAGTTTTCCTATAATCCCCATTTGGGTACTGGAAGACCCCTGTGAGATCTACCTGGAGCCTTCTCTTTTCCAGACTGAACAACCTCAGCTGTCTCAGCTTGTCTTCATAACAGAGGTGCTCTAGTCCTCAGATCATATTCATTGCCCTCCTCTGGACTCAGCCCAAGTGCTCCATGTCCTTCTTGTGTTGGTGGCCCCCTGAATGGGACACAGTACTGGATTAGCTTCTGTCCAGATTCAAGGGTCCACTTAGGAAAAAATATTTTCTGAGGCTTTTGATGCTATATTTAGCAGAAGTAAATGATCCTCTGATAGGAAGAGGAAAGATATTGTGTCTTCAAAATGTCCTGTGGAGTATAAAAAGACAGCATCTTCGCTGACAACTCTTAGGCCCTTTCTTGACTTTTCCATGATTATTTTTTATTTGTGGCACCTGCTGAATCAATCAGCCTCCAGAATCACTTCTAATACAGCATTGTACAAAATACTAAAAAACCAAATACACAGAAACACTGGCTTGGCTGCTGGCTGCCTAAAACATCAAATACACAAAGAACAGCAATTTTGTGTTTACCCTGTAAAAGCTTATCTCACTAAAAATTTTTTTCTCTCACAGGCACTCAGTTTTTAGCTCAAACATGAACCATGGAAACCAAAATGGTATACATACATCACAGTTAAATTTTTATGACACACAATACTCTAAAAGATTCTTTCCCACACCCTCTTTCTGAGAGTCTGTTAATTTTTTCTTCCGCAGATATGGTATGAAGTCATGACTTTAATTTCTTGCATATGAAATCAGAAGCTCGTTAGAGGAACTTCTACTCAGTAAAGCATTCACAGCAGAAGAATATAGACCTCCACAGTGTTAGCACTCAACTTAGCTCTTCTTTTCCTGCTGTGACTTAAGCAGAGTTAGAGCCTACAGATAGCAAGGAATACTCTCTTCCCACCTTAGCAAAATCTTTTGAGTGTTATTTTAAAGCACATAGCACATATCTAAGTGCTTCTATGTCAAAACCGTGACATGATGAGTAATTTTCTCTTTTAAGACTCTCATACTCATGAAGGGTTTGGTGTTTCTTTCCAAGTGCTAGAGTTTCTATTCATCAAGATTTAATTGTTTGGGTAGCTTTATTTGTACTATTTGAGGGATTTGAATCCAGCAGAAGTTAATTGAAAACTTTTTAGAGAGGTTGGCATATCACAATCCCTAACTAAATCCCTAACTAAATCTGCATGAGGTACCTACAACCTGTTTGGTAGTCAGGGGCTAAATCTGTTTTGCTTTGACTGCAAATTACAACTGAGCTACTTTTCTGAACAAAATGTTACCAAATGCAGTGAATTATAAGAGTTGAGGGGGGGAAAGACATACTTTGATTTACATGTTTTTTAATCTAAAATTATCCTTACAGATGATGTTTTGCTCATATCTTTTTTTGTAGCAATAAACAGGAAAAGAAAATGAATAAATTAATCTCTACTCTTTTTAGGAAACTGTGACCAGCCTCAAGAGTTGAGTTTTTTACATTTCCCTTTTTCACCCAGAGTGCACCATACTCACAGGTTATGAGGGCTAGGGCACCATATTAGTTAGCCAAAGTGTCAAGGATATGAAGACACTTCATGGGTATGCAAGGGTGCAACTAAATTAATGTGTAGGTTAAAAATATCTGGTGCCTTTTCAACTGAGGAGAGAAACTAACCTGAAAAGGTCAGGTCACTGACAAAGGTTGTTGCATAATTCTGTACATTCCTGTTCTAATGAATGAATTGATCTACGTCTGCTTGTCTGGGTTCAGCATGGAAAGAAACAAGCAGTGTTGATGATATGTTGCAGCCAAACAAGTTCTTCTAGCCTCACATAATTCTTTTACAGTGATTACATTTTTAGGAGCGGAAGGGATGTATATCAACTGTCTTTGTAACCTTTCCCCATCTACATGACATTTTAAAATTTGTTAAGCCTCAAAGAACTTGAGTCTAGTCTCATATCAGGATTATAAATACAAACTAAACCACAGTGTTGAAGTCACATCTAAGGGTAGCCTGTCTGTGACACCCAAACTTTACTATTAGTATGACTATTTAAAAGCTGTCATATCATTTGTCTTTCTTTCAGTGTGGTGGGTTTTAAAGTAGCAGGAGGATTGTGATGTTCTGCTGTGGTGAAGAATAATCTTGCAATGGTCTTGGCTAATAGGACTACACAAAGCATAATTTATCTTATTTAACAAACCACGTACGCATCCAAGTGTGGAACAACTTTCCCGAATCTTCCAAAAAGGTGCTACTGTCTCTTCATTTAAGTCTGCCTTTAATCAGAATGTGTTACAGTGAACTGAGCAGAAAGGTGCAGAAACTAACATCCCCATTTCCTTTACAAATTTATTTCAAACTCCTGTAATAGTTGCTATTCCTTAAAGTTATTCCTTCTGCATAAAGGAAGCACTGCTTCACATAACCACCTGCAATAACTTGTGACAGTGGCAGAGTTGAAATCTAATGTCACAAGACAAGAATACCTTTGATCTTGTTTATTCCTGCTGTCTCTGAGACTAAAGAACTTGTTTTTAGAGGAGTAGTAGCAAATAGAAAGAGGTTCAAAAGGAAGACTGCTGCTATTTTATTGGATAATCCTCTGGACTGGATGGGGGATAGAGACTTTCTCTCTTCCTTTAAGTTTATATAGATCAAAAGTAGTTACCACAACACAATTCAGTAAAGCACTCCAGCATGTGTAACACTTAAAAAATGTAAATAGTTTATTTTGATGGAACATGCAATCTTCGGATGACATAGATACATAAGAACTTTACTGGAGTAAAGAAGACATAAGTTATTTGTCATGACAAACAAGGAGAAGTTACGATTGTCTCAAACAGCACATATGTTAACCTTGCACTTTAGTAAACAATGGAAAAGTCACAGCAATTTTCTACTTAAACTACACACCAAAAGATATTTTAAGTTGAAGAGACATATTTTTGCTTGAAACATAAGTTACCAATCCAAGTTGTATTTAATATAACACTATTAAAAATCCCTATTCAAGCTCCCCTGTACTTTTCACTGTTAGAAAGTCTATTGAGTCTTTCCTTGTTGGTAATAAAAAGGAAGAAATTTCAAGTACATAAAACCCAAAGTTATCCTCGATGACGAAAAAGAACAATAGAAAAAAATCCACAATATATGTTACTTACAGTTAGTAACAGTTACAGAGTCACAGTACTACAGTTAGAAGTAACTAAAAAAAAAAAAAAAGTCAAGTGGACTGCTCAAAGATAAGAACCTCTGAAGGTCACAAGTATTTCACTCTCCAGTTCTGCAGTTTCCTCCTCCCCATCGCACAGTTCTTAGTTTTAGCTTTTTGTTGTAAGGGGGTCTTGCTTCTGCCATAAGAGTAGTTCTCACATTTACATTCCCAGAGAAGTGGGCTTAATGGTGCAGACATCACTATATCTGCATAGGGGTTGGTTTCGTTTCAAAATCTGTGGCATCGATAGATGGCCAGCCTTTCCACCATCATTCTTCCTTTTAGTGTCAGAACCAAACAATGATTATAGCTTGATAGAGATTTCCTACTATTTACTTTGCTCATTGTTTGCTCATCATTAGCCAGTGGTGCTGGCTAATAAAATATAGTAATTGTTATCTGTGGTCCAATAAGAGGCTATGGGAATAAATTTTCAGTCTGTTGATACAGTCAGTGATCTTGCCCTTTTATCTTACCACTGTCAAATAAAAATTTCAAATCCGTCTGCAGTGGCATTGCAAACTGTGCTAACCGGTCTCTCGGGCTGTATCGTCTCCCAGGAAGCTCCCCAGTCACCCCAAGACAACTTACAGGACAAGGGACAATGGGAACAGGTCCCAGCCTGTCTCCACAAATGGGGCAGGCGTGTTACCTCAAGAACTTCACCACCTTTGGTGGGGTTGCAGAACAGGTATGGGGCTTTGTGGGAGGAAATGGCAGAGAGCACTGAGAATATCCCACATAGGCCAAAACTTCCATCAAGGCCAACTCACTCTAAACCAACAATCTCAATGCATTCCAAAAAGGATAAAAGAAGGGTCACTGCTGTGGGTAACTCTGTCTTGAGGGGTGCACAGGGCCCTATATGCAGACTGGACCCACTTGATAGGGAAGTCTGCTGCCTCCCTGGGGCCAGGATAAGGGGCATCATGAGTAAACTTCCAACCCTGGTGAGACCTTCCTATTACTCCCCACTTTTGGTCTTCCAGGTGGGTAGTGATGAGTTGGTATCAAGAACTACAAAAGCAATCACAAGAGATTTGGGGCCCTGGGACGGCCAGTTAAGGGATTGGGCATGCAAGTTGTATTCTCCTCCATCCCTCTAATGACAGTGATGGATGAGGGAACTGGCAGGAAGGTCTGGCAGGTTAATTCATGGCTCAGGGTCTTGTGTCAGTGGGAGGGTTTTGGGTTCTTTGACCATGGGGCAAATTCCATGGTACCTTGTGTCCTCAAATCAGATGGGCTTCATCTATCTAGCAGGGTCAAAAGAACTACAGCCCTAAGTGGGCGGGGCTGATCAGAAGGACTTTAAACTAGGTTTGAAGGGAGAGGGGATTGAAACCAGGCTCTTCAGAGATGAGCCTAAGGGCAAAACGCTTGAATTAAGAGTAAAATCAACAGCTCAGCTTAAGTACATGTACACCAATGCACACAATAATAAATCAGTCAGTGATGAGCAGTGGAAGTGCTTGTTGGGGCCTGAGAAACTTCAAGTAGGGGGTAGACCCACCCATGCAGAAAGGCACAGCAGCTAAAATGCATTTATGCTAATGCACATATCATGGGCAATAAGCAGGAAGAGCTTGAAGCTCTTGTCTAACAAGAAAACTGTGATATAATTGCCCTTACAGAAAGATGGTGGGATGCATCCTATTATTGGATTGCTGGGATAAATGGCTATAGGCTGTTCAGAAGAGATAGTCACAGAAGGAGAGGATGGGGTGTGGCCCTCTATGTTGGGGAAGGTCTTGACTGTCTTGAGCATGTTAATGATGACAGGGTTGAATATTTATCAGTAAGAATCAGGGGGAATGCCAACAAGGCAGATATAGTAGGAGTCTGTTATAGACCACCCAGCCAGGGAGAGGATGTTGATGAAGTGTTCTATAAGCAGCTGGGTAAGGTTTCAGATTTGCTTCCTCTTGTTCTTGTGAGAGTCTTCAAATTATCAGATGTCTGCTGGAAATATAATACTGAAGAACAGGAAGCAGTCCCAGAGATTCTTGGAGTGTGTGTAAGATAACTTCCTAACACAGCTGGTGACTGAGCCAGCTAGGGAAAGCTCACAGCTAGACCTGTTCTTTGTGAACAGGGAATGACTAGTGGGAGATGCAAAGGTTGGTGGTCATCTTGGACAAAGTGATCATGAGATGGTTGAGTTTTCAGTTCTTGGAGAAGTAAGGAGGGAAATCTTTAAGGCACAGGAACAAACTGTACCTGTGCATCTTAAAATGAGACGGTGTGGTACAAGACCAGCCTGGCTGAACAAGGAGCTTTGGGCAGAACTCAGAAAAAAAGGAAAGTCTATCAGCTATGGAAGCTTGGGAAGATAAAAACGTTACTGCAAAGGTATGTAGAAAGAAAATTAGGGAGGCCAAAGCTCAGCTTGAATTAAATCTGGCCAGTATCATTAAAGATAATAGAAAGAGTTTATATAAATCTGTAAATAGTAAAAGAAGATCTAGGGAGAATCTCCCCCCTCTACTTGACCTGGAAGGGAAACTTGACTGAGGACACGGAAAAGGACGAACTGCTGAGCTCTCATTTTGCCTCAGTCTTCATCAGTGCCAACTGCTCCCTAAGGACACAGCTCCCTGAACTGGAAGACCAAGATGGGGAGCAAAATGAAGCCCTCAAAATGAAGCCCCCTCCCTCCTCAATCCAGGAGGAAATGATCAGTGCCCTGTTGTGCCTCATGGGTGTGCACAAGTCTATGGGACCAGATGGGATCCACCCGAGGGTGCTAAAGGATCTGGCAGAAGTGCTCACCAAGCCACTCCCCATTATTTACCAGCAGTCCTGGCAAACTGGGGATGTCCCTCTTGATTGAAAACTGGCAAATGTAGCGCCCATCTACAAGAAGGTCTGAAAGGATAATCTGGGGAACTATAGACCTGGCAGTTTGACCCCAGTGCCAGGAAAGGTTATGGAGCAGGTCACCTTGAGTACCATCACATGGTACATACAAGATAACCTGGTGATCAGGCCCAGTCAGCATGGGTTTAAAAAAGGCAGGTTATGTCTGACCAACCTGATCTCCTCCTACAAGATGACTCAGATGAGGGAAGAGCTGTGGACATTGTCTATCTGGACTTTAGTAAAGCTTTTCACACTGTCTCTCACAGCATTCTTCTTCAGGAAACTTATTGCACTTGGCTTGGATAAATATACTCTGCATTGCATAAAAAATTGGCTGGATGGTCAGGCTGAAAGAGCAGTCATGAATGGAATGAAATCTGGCTGGTAAGGTGTCACGAGTGGTGTTCCCCAGGGTTCAGTGCAGGGGCCTCTTCTCTTTAGTATCTTCATTAATGGCTTGGATGAGAGGGTTGAGTGTACCCTCAGTAAATCTGCAGATGACACCAAACTAGGTAGCTGTGCCAATCTTCTGGAGGGGAGGGAAGCCTTACAGTGGGACCTGGAGAGGTTGGACCAATCAATGGGCCAAGGTTAATTGAGTGAGGTTTAACAAGGCCAAATGCCAGGTCTAGCACCTGGGTCATAACAACCCCCTGGTAAGCTACAGACCTGGGGTAGTGTGGTTAGAGAGCTGTAAGGTGGGAAGAGACTTGGGAGTATTGGTTGACAGCTGACTTAATATGAGTCAGCAGTGTGTGCAGGTGGCCAAGAAGGCCACTGGCATCCTGGCTTGTGTTAGGAACTCGGTGGCCAGCAGGAATAAGGAGGTGATCGTCCCTCTGTACTTAGCTCTGGTGAGGCTGCATCTTGAGTGCTGTGTTCAGTTCTGGGCACCTCACTACAAGAGGGACACAGAAGTGCTGGAGTCTGTCCAGAGAAGGGCAACAAAGCTCATGAAGGGCTTGGAGCACAAATCCTGTGAGGAGCAGC
This sequence comes from Heliangelus exortis, assembly GCF_036169615.1. Lineage (NCBI taxonomy): Eukaryota > Metazoa > Chordata > Aves > Apodiformes > Trochilidae > Heliangelus > Heliangelus exortis. Next base: position 22,938,865 of record NC_092454.1, on the reverse strand, counting down.
TGAGGGAGCTGGGGATGTTTAGTCTGGAGAAGAGGAGGCTGAGAGGAGACATTATTGCTCTCTTCAGCCACCTCAAGGGAGCTTGGAGCAAGGAGGGAAACAGCCTCTTCTCCTTAGTGGATTGTGATAGGAGCAGAGGGAATGGATGTAAGCTGCACCAGGGGAGGTTTAGGTTGGTTGTTATGAAACATTTTTCCACTGAGAGGGTTGTCAGGCACTGGAATGGCCTGTCCAGGCAGTGTCAGGCCTGGAATGGCACTCCCTGGTGGAATTGCCATCCCTGGAGGCATTTAAAAGTCATTTGGATCTGGTCCTTAAGGACGTGGTTTAGCAGTTAGATTATGGTATCAGTAAAAGGCTGGACTGGATGATCTTGGAGGTCTCTTCCAACCTAAATGTTCTGTGATTCTGTGATCATAAAATGATTAGACTCTGTTTTAACTCAGACAAATGTGCAGTTCAGATCAACATAGTTGCAGTGTCTTTCCACAGTTTCTGACCAGCAGTTGCAAAAAACTCAAAAAAGAATCATCTCTGTAGAGCACAGACACCAATACCTTGTGCTGAAGATATCGTAGTGACATACATGGTTTGAAGAAATTATGTAGTCTAAAAAGAGCAAGGCAATTTTTCTAAGAAAATGCCTGGAGTAACAGAAGCATTTATATATTCATAGCCCAGTGTCTCAAGTACCTAGTAGACAGGTGCATATTTATTGTAGTGTGTAAGTTGTATTTGCAATACTCTTTGTGTTAAATGATGAAAGGCTGAGAACTGGAGAAAGCTGAGTACAAGAGAGTCACTCCAAACTCTAACAAAACTGTTGTTTTAAATCGAATGTCAATAGTGCTACATCTGTGTGTAATATGAGTATTTTACAATAGCATGTATCTATCTTCAAGCCACACAGGAATGGCTTAGCAACACCCTGACAGCCAAATCAAACTCCTTGGAACTTCCTTGATGGGTCTGTATATTCAACAAGTCATGGAGTACAGTTCCATGTCCTAAAACAAACAAAATTTCGTAAGCAAACTCAAGTATAAAAGGGGGTATATGAGACACAAAGGAAGTACACATCCAAAACCTCAAATCAGAAATCCTAGCAGTAAATTCTGTTCTATACTTTTTTTCTCTGATAAGCTTATGAAAAGCTGAAACCTTGCATTTCATCCCAAAGAGGGACTTACATCAGGATGATTGCCACATGAGCTATCTTCTGTTAAAAGCCTGTGGAGATAGTTTTTGATACAACATATCTAGGCCAATTCAACATTTGATACAGATTTTATGTGGGGTATAATGTTGGAATTGCCTAGTTATATCAAGACAAAAGTTATCTCCAGAAAAATCCCAGCAGATTTTAGAAATTTAAGTAAATGACATAATCGTAAGAAATTTCATTAAAAACATGCTAATCAATTATGTAGGCTTCCATTCCTCATGTATATTTTGAAGTCAATAGAGTATTAATCTATTTTGAAAGTACTTGTATATAGTGTTAGTCCAGACAGAAAGTGGCCAAGTATAATGTCTATGTCCCTTTGTCTCCTATACTTCTATTGCAACTGCTCATTAAGCAAAAGTATTAATTATATGTGGCATTCCACAAGTTTAATTCAATCATCTCCTGATCCCTTTGTCATGACTGTTGTTCTGGAAAGACAGTAGAATTAGCACTGTACTAATTAAATCAGGAAACTCAAATAAATAAATAGAAGTGACTTGCCTGAAGAAATAAGCAAAGAACCAGAAATAAACACTGATTTCCTAATTGCACTCTATGAACCTCATCAAGCAATCATACATGTAAGGATCACTTTAGTTCAGCATGAAGAGTTCTTTGCAGAGATCATTTAAGAGAAAATGGATTCCTAGATCTCTCACATCATAGCCTAATGATAAAAACAATTAGATGGTAAGAAAAGTACAGAGCTGGACTGAAGGCCAAAAGAACTTGAATAAAAGAAGATTGAAGAAGTTTTGAGTAACAGAGCTATTTATCTGGATCTTTCACTAAGGAACACAGCAGTATTATCCTTTTTATTTTGCTTGTCTCTTTGACAGTCTAGATGCTTAATCCTTGATAGAAAAGGGTATGACGTAAAGATAATCCCACACATATCAACCCTCTTGCAGGATGCATTCATTCACTACGTTACCAGATTTGTTTATTAGAAGTAGTTAGTTTGTTTTCCTTTTGTTCTAGATGCACTCAATGTGAAGTAAAAACTATTAAGTGGGTGTCAAGTTTTATCTTCCTCAAGCATGGCTTTTTATAGTTAAGCAAGAGCTCTGACCGCTGCTTTTTAAGTGTTTCTGATCAACTTAAGCAAATAACTAAAGCATTTTGAAAACCAGTTTGTGTATCTGCAATAGTCTTTATTCTTTTTATTACTGTAATAGCACTTTGAAGTAGTTGGTGTTGACCTTGACTACGGTTATAAAACTACACAAATGCAGAATAAAAATCACTACTGCATCACTACTGCCTGCTTTAATTAGAGAAGCAAAATTTACAGACTTCATTCTTGAGAAAGAGATTGTTTTTATGTTGGGTGTCTGGTCCAATGTAATTTCCTTTTATCTGAGAAAACCTGTATTTGCATTCTTCACATCATTCATTCAGTACCCTCCAAAGTCCTACTATTACTAAGGCAAACAAAATAATCTAAAAGCCAGTCTTCCCGGTCTTCCAAGTGGCACACTTTCAAAGGCCCTCTGTTCGAAAAGAGACATTCCCCTTTACCCTGCGTTGTCCACTGCACAATTTTTATTTCCTGTTGGACAGGTTTCCTTTGGCTGCCACTGAATTCAGTTTATATACCTTCACTTTAATGTCCAAAATTTATGGCCACTTCCTGATGTTCTGGGGTCTTCTCTTCAGGACATAAAAGAGATGGGCAATTCTCTCCACTGGGGTGTCCAGTATTTGTTGCCAAAAACCTTATCCATCGTATGCTTACAAGGAGAGCAATGGGTTAATTACACTAGCCACACCCTTTAGAAAGGAGCAAAGGCATGGCATAAGCAGTGTTTATGCAAAGCATATGAATGCTATCGTATGAAAACAAATCTAAAATCCATTGTACATAAGCGTGCTAAAGGAAAAGAAAAGGTTATATTTGTAAGCACTTTTTCATTTTAAACTGATCCATTTTTTTAGTGATTGGCAACAATTTCATCTACTGCTATTTGAATCAGTGGCTAGAAGTCCCCTTCCTTCCCACAAATCCACAAGAAATAAAAGAAGCACAGCAGAAAAACTTAACCTTCATAGAAGAGGCACTGAGAAAAGTAGGATGCTGAGATACTGAGATCTCTAATTTATTAACATATAAATTTTCACATGCATTGTTAATAAATTTGATGCAAGAAACCAGATTGTTATTTACAGAGCACTGAAACAGCATTTGGGTCTCCAGGGGTAATATGGAAACATGAGAGAGACTTCTCGATGTAAATCAAAATTGTTTCTCTGCAAGTCAAAGCTGAAAGTTTACCTTTCCACCTGGCAGGGTAGAAATGATGGAGGAGCAGCAATAGTGGAGCTAGGGACTTTCTGACACTGATTAAAGTCATATTTGCTAACCTGGAGGCTTGCTGAAACAAAAATGCTTTGTTTGAGTTGTATAGTACTCTGTCTCTGCATGACCGCTACAGTGCTTCTGGCAAGTAGTTCAAATTCTATATTTTCCTATTTTTCTCATTCACGGGTAATATTCCTGACCTGCGCCTTCTATAATGTCCTGCTGCATACAGTGGTAGTTTAGCCCAAAAGGCATTGCGTTGCAGAATGTGAGCAATAAACACACAGAGAACCAATTAGGAGAATTTTTACAGAAGGCAGTTATGATAGTAGTTTGATGTAAATCCAGTAATTTATATTCCAAACCTGCACAACACTGAGAATCCTATTAAAGTTTTCCTTACTGAACATCCAGTGAAAAAATGTGAGGTTCATTTCTTTGTAAGACAGAAAAGGAATTTGCCCTCAAGACTTCAAAGGAATTCTAGATGTGTCAAAGGACCAGGAACATATAATCTACAAGCATATCAAACTGTCATTCTTTGCAGTCTTCATCTCTCTGAAGTGAAAAACCCTGTAAAAAACATCTTACCTTTTTACCTCAGAATGGCATACTTTCATTTATCTTCTGAATCCCCCACGGAAATGAAAGGAGGTCGCTACCTGCCTTTCAGGAGGACAACAGAGATGACCTTTATAGGTCTGCCATCCAGACTTTAATGCTTTTGGTTTAGGAGTTTCTACATGAGTGAACTTTAAAAAATATATAGAAAATGTTTAAAATAATTATTTAATGGTCTAAATATTTGTTATTTTTATGTTTAAAAAGTATTTATGCTACGTAAAACTTTAACTTTTAACTTTAAAAGAAACATATTTATCTGATTATTTTAAAATGAACACTTCTTCCCTCATTCTTCTGTCTTTCTCCTCTGCTGTAGTCTTCTGTTAAATTTTTCATTTCCAAGATCCCAAAGGTTTCTTGATGACAGAGTAGGTTTCTGTTTTTAAAGACTATGGCAGTCAAAAAACATCAGTATAATCTATTAGGGCTATTAAGTCAGGAAACCCTTGATGAGAGAAAAATAAGGGAAAAAAAGACCTTCCCAGTCCTTTCATATACTGCCATTGCAATCCATAAACAATATGTGATCTTTGAACACACATACAGTAAGGAAAGCAATATACGTTTATGGTCATGATTAAACTTCAAAGCGTATTTTTTACCAAACGCTTTAACACTGGAGATTTAAATATGTCAGTCTTTTATTAGTAGAGCTGATTTCCAGAGTCATTATATCGATAGTCTGAGAGATTATGGTGGCTAGGTCTAGTAAATCTTCCCTTACAACTCAAGGGCATTACCAGGAGTATTTAAACAAAAAAGAAATGTCACTCTGGGATGACTCGATTTTGGAATGACATTGCAGTGTCAATTGCTCTGTGCTGAAAGACTTCCAGTACCTTTCCTCACTGAGAGGCCATTACAACAGAGAAATATCCCCATGATAGAGTGGTAAAGAGTTATGGGTAGTTTATACTGCTTTGAAGAAAAAAAAAATGTCCTAATGGCAGATATTGTTCAGTATGTTAATAAATTGAGAAAAACAGTGATAGTGAAGTGATAAAGTTTTCTCTTTAAAATGCTGTTATTCAAGACAATAAAAATAGGCTATAAGGAAGCAAAGAAGGAAAACAGTGACTGCTATAAAATAGCAGAGGAAGTGTGGTATAGATAAAAGCAAAGTTAGGTACAGGAAAGAAGCAATCCTACATTTATATGTAAAGCAAGTGACTGTGTGTTGAACACTAACAATCAAAACCGAGATACTGAGTTTATGACAGTTTATTTATTTCTTTGGAAACATGACGTCAGCTCTTGATGATAGATAAAACAGGGAACAGAACAGAACAGAAAATCTTACTGTTCAACTATATATTACAATTACATGTCATATATAGTATTATAATTATTATTATCATAATCCTAGTATTATTATCACCACCGTATTATAATGCTTACAGTTTGACTATTGTTTGCATTTCTCTTTTTAAAGGATATTACTCAACTTAAGAGTATATAATAGAACCAAAGATCATGGAGAAATGGGCAAAAGAATGACTGAAGATACGCAGTAGTTTTCATGTGTAGATGTTGCTACTAGGAAAACAAATTACTGGAAAGGGACAAAATAAGGGGTTATAAAGTGATGCATAAAACATAAAAATCAAGTAGAGAATGGCTGTCTCTCCTAATTCAAGGATGAATTTGCCTTAAATGCAGTTATGAAGTCCTTGGTCAAAATAATATGTGGGATTTTTTTCACACAGCATGCATTTAATCTGTGGAACTCATTGCTACAAGATGTTTTGCATCCCCCCAGAAATAATAGTCTAAAAGAGATCAGTCAATTCGTCATAAATAACTCTCAAGGACTACTAAGAAAAGATACTACCCTTTATGGAGCATCTGAACAAATGACACCTGAACTGGCTATTACTAGTAGCTAAGAAATATTGGGGGAGTGTGGCTACAATATGCTCTTTTTTTTTTCAAAAATATCTCTGGTTGTGACTACTGAACATAGGACAGTGAGCTAGATGAACACATGATGTGTTTAAAGGAAGCCACTTTTTGTCCTAACAGAGTGATGACGGTTCCATTGATGACACAGTGACTTCCTTGGCACTGCCAAGGAAGATACAGTTTGGCAATGTGGCAGACCACAAATGTCTGAACTCAGTGGTAAAAGCTTCATTTGAGGGCTTTCTAGAGCATCTAGAGCTCTCTCTAGATCAGCGATAAAGTCACACACACACACGGTCAGACAAGAATGTCAACAACAAGATGGTAATTTTATAAACTGCCTGTTACATGTCCCAGTTAGAGGCTGGGGTGCATCTTAAGCAGAGCTTATATCTTAGGTCTCTCTGAAAAGAATACAGGATTTGTACATACCAGAGCAACTTGTGAAACAAACCAGCATGTAGTGTAGGTGGATAGAACTAGGGGTTCTTCTTTATTAATGCTACTCTCTTTATACTGTGGCCCCAAAACCAAATAATAATTCTGATGATTATTCTTCTGCTATCAAGCAGCAGTCAGGGTACAATTTGTAATTCACAGAATTTTTTAGCGGTTCATTAAAACCAGTAAGGAATTGAACTGCTTAAGTATCACAGAATCACAGAATTTTTGATGCTGGAAGGGACCTCCGAAGGCTTCTTTTTCACACCCTGTTTCTCCAACAAGGCCGCCTAGACCCACTTTCCTTAGAGCTCTGTCTACATGGCTAGTGAAGATGTCTAAAGATGGAGACTCCACAACCTCAGTGAGCTACCTATTCCAGGCCTTGGTCCCCCTCACAGTAAAAACTTCTCCAGTGTTGATACTGGGAGCCTCCACTCTTCTGTTTGGTGTCCACTGACTCTGGTCTTGTCACTTGGCACCACTGAAATTAACCTGGCTGTGAATTATTTGCACTTGCCCTGCAGGCTTTTATATAAATTAGACAGAATCCCCTAGCCTTCTCTTCTCCAGGCTAAAGAGCCTCCGCATGCTCATATATAAGGTGCTTCTGTCCCTTAATTATCCTTGTAACCCTTTGCTTAACTCTCTCCAATATATCTATGTCTCTCTTGTACTAGGGAGCCCAGAACTGGAAACAGCACTCCAAGTGCAGCCTCACCGGAGCTGAATAAAGGGGAAGGATCACCTCTCTCTACCTTCTGATAATACATTGTCTAATGCAGCCAAGGATACCATTCTTCTTTGCAGCAGGGAAGCATTGCTGCCTCATTTTTCACATGGTATCCATCAGGACTCCAGTTCCTTTTCTGCCAATTATTTTCCACCTGGATGCCCCAGCATATATTGGTGCATGGTGGTGTTCTTTACCAGGTGCAGGACTTTGTACTTCTCTTTTTTGAAGTTCATGAGATGGACACATCTCTCCAGCCTGTCAAGGTTCTTCTGAATGGCAGTATAGTGCTCATTGACATCTGAAAACTTGCTCAGGGTGCACTCTGTTCTATCATCCAGCTCATTAATGAAGATGCTAAACAGATCTGGACCCAGTCATACAGTGCTGGACAGCATCTGGACAGCATACAGTGCTAGTCAATGGCCTTCAAGTAGACTCTGCTGCAGATAACCACCACCCTTTAGACCCAGACATTGATTCAGCTTTCCACCCCCCTCAGCATCTTGTCATCCAGTGTAAAAGGTTTTAATGAAGTCCTCTACCCTCATCTACCAGTTGATCCACATAGGACTTCTGGCATTTTTGCCTGACTCATTACTTGTAAGGATGGAGTTCTCTTATGCTTGGCAGAGATGATCCTTGAATACCAACCATCTTTCTTGGGATCTTCTTCCCTCTGGGGCCTTATAGCACAGAGGTCTCATAAGCAGATCTCTGCAGAGGCCGAAGTCTGCTCTTCTAAAGTCCAGGTTTGTGATCATGCTTTTCTCCCTGCCTCCTCTTTAGGTCCTGAACTCTACCATCTCAGAGCCACTGCAGTCAAGACTACCTTTGAGCTTCACATCCCCAGCAAACTCCTCCTTGTTGGTGACTAAGAGGTCCAGTGGAGCACCTCCTTGTTGGCTCCTCAGTAATTTAGAGGAGGAAGTTCTCATAAATGCACTGCAGGAAATTCCTGGCGTTTGTTTATGTTTTGCTGTATTGTTCCTCCATCAGATATCAGGGTGGGTGAAGTTCCTGTGAGAAGCAGGGTCTGTGAATGTGTTACTGTCTATCTGTAGTGGGCTTTATCCACTTTTTCTTTCTGGTTGGGTGGTTTATAGCAGACATCCACTATACTGTCACCTTTGCCTGTCTTCTCTTTAACCTTAACCCATGAACTCTTTCTATCCCCATAGTTCCATACACTTCAGGTGTGCGCTCACATAAAGGGCAAATATTCTTATTCTTCCCTTTGTGTTTTTCCCAAAAAGCCTAGATCCCTTCATTGCAATATTCAAGGAATGAGAGACATTCCACCACATTTCTAAGATCCCAAGAAGAACATAGCCCTGCACACAGATCTCTAACCGATCATGCTTATTCACTACACAGTGTGGAGATAAACAAGGATTGGCACTGATTTACAGTGTTAGTTTCTGATACTAACAGATTCATGTAGAACATACTTTCCCTCATTTATATATATTTAAAAGTTAAAACATAAACCAACATTGTTCTTAACAGCTTTCTGTCTATTATCAGATATCCTACCACATATTAGAGATGGAATACTTGACCACATTGAGAACTGACCAATTTAAGTATTGTCTAATGGAGGCATTTGATTACTGATTCAAGAGTGTGGTGGGATATAGAAATAAGGATATGACAAGAACAAATCACAGCTAAGTTTTTTTTTTATTTATTTCCCGTATGAAAGCCACGCCAACATGTGCTAGTGCTTTAGAACTTATGATATAAAACTGCTTTATGATTGTTTGAAGATATTGTCACATTGAATATAGCACCAGAAAAAAAAAAAAAAAAAAAAAAAAAAAGAAAAAAAAAAAAAAAGTATGAATAAGAATAAACCCATTAAGATTTAGGCAGTTCATTGATTTTAAGTCATACATGTAACAAATGCTGTGAAAGCAGGAAAGTAGGATGTGTACATAAGTCCTTACCCTTAGAACAGCTACAGAGCAATTAAGATTTCCAGAATAAAATTGTATGAAGATAATTTTAAAAACCCATCCTCTTTCTGGTATATATTTTCTCGATGGGCAAGCAGAAAAAAACATCGTGTTGAACTACACAGGTGATGTGGCTATGTAAGATGTAGAACAACTTATTTGGAGAGAGAACAATACAAATGCTGACAGGGAGGAGAAAGTGCACAAGTCTGACTTTTTACTTTTAGGGAGAATATGCTTAGACATAATTAGGGAGATAATTTTCTAAAGGTGGCATTGGCCCTGCTGGTTTGACAACCTAAACTCTCCCGTCACTGAGGTTTTGGGCATAATATTTTCTCTGCACAAAGCAAAGATAGTACATATGCAAAACACTCATTATCCAAGTAAGGGATATGAATGTAAAACTTTTGTGTTTTAAGACAGTGCAATTGCCTTAGCCTATGGTTTCAAAAATACATGCAAAACTCAGGGGCTTGCACTTTGAGGTGCCAGTTGTAAAAGCTGTTTGTAGACTAAAAAGCAAGTAATAGCACGTAATATGATTCTTGTTACTGTTTTTGTTGTAACCACCTTTCTTGTTCTGAAATTTCCAGTACTTCTAGGTGATCTATGAAGTGAGGAAAGAATTCTACCTATAGTCCATATGGTGGATCTTCTATTTCTCTGTTTTGTTCTTCCCTTTTTTTTTACCTCATCTGTAATGAAAAAACTTTGCTTTCTGAGGATTTTGCTGTACTTAGAGGCAAGGAAAAAAGGGTTTGGTTTTGCGGGTTTTTTTGGCATTTTCTACTTTTTCTTGCTGAACTTCCAACAGCGCATGCAAGAAGACTCAGAATATATGAAAATAAGGCTACAGAAATTTCTAGATGCTTTGTACATAAAAATCTATGGTTTTAGAATTTCATAATAGGGCATATTTTTAAGACTTTATACTGTCAGATTTAATACTAATGTCCTCATAACATAATAAAGTTGCATTTGCTGAAATCCAAGTGGAGGACAATAGGTCAGAAACTTAATAACAGTAAGATTTTTGAGATTTGTTCCAACCTCATGTCATATTTATCTTTTAGACAGTTTTGTTTAAAAAAGATTATGAAGAAAGGAGGAAGTTGTGGAATAAATTTTTTTAACTACTGAAGTGTTTTTAATGATATAGAAAATTTTTCCATCTACCTCTCTAGAGCCAAAGGTTGCTACAGTAAGCAAACACCTCTCTCAAATTACCTCTCATGTGCATGTGCTTCTTCTATGTGTAGTCCAAGTCATAATATTAGTTGATGGAAGTTATGTTCCCATGATTCTCAGAGACTCCAACTGCCATGATTTAGCCAGCTCTCTCAAGTTGCCTTTTTGCTGTAATCTAATGAATGATAATTTTGTTTGCTTACAGTGAGAAGCATGTTTACTTTTTAGTTTTATTACACTCCTAAAAAAAGTCTATAGTGCCCATTCTTACTCTGGAGCTAGAAAGACATTTTATCTCAAGCTTTAAATAAATCACTATTGGTTATTGCCTTATTGTTTAATAAAAAGAAAGAGAAAAAAGCAAAAAGCAAAAAAAAAAAAAAAAAAAGCCACATGCTGCTCTAAATCTAAGAACTGTTTTTTTAGGAAATAATATCTAACTTAATGAAATTACTGTGTACCTGTATTCAAAGCAACCTGTCTTCATATTTTGACTAAGATTGAACATACTGTTAATTTTTGAGAATAAGGGACCTCATTTGGTTCTTGTTAATCTGGGAAGTAATGACTAGTTGGTCTCAATTGAAACAATCTCAATCTCCTGATTCTGCCGAAAGGAGATGTTTTAGCACAAGTGTGATTTATTTGTAGTTATGTCAAGAAAAGCTACTCTAGTTATTGTAGCTTTAATGAACTTGAATATTTCTTGTATTTATAGCTACATTTTTAGTTTGGATTTTTTTATAGAAAAATTACATGATCTTTGAACTTGCAATTTTTGGTACTTTTCATCTCTTTATATGCTGAAAAGACAAAAAAGACTTCTTGCTCAGTGATGACTTTTAGGTCTGAACTTATTTCTGATCACAATTAAACTGTGTGTTTGTCACAGCACATTGCAAATAAATGAACACAGTGTATTGCTTGAAGGTTGTATTTTTATGTTCCTTTGCACTATGCGTAGGTTTCAGTGTGAGAACTATTATATACTTCAAAATATCTCCAAGGATTTTCAAATACTATTCCAGTTTCACAGATGGACAAACTGAAATCAGAGCTGCTAAAACTACACAAAGAACTGGAACATACTGATCTTGACTGCCAGACTTTCCTTCAAACAAGAAAGAATGATGCAAAAAGTAAGTTGAAAATAATAAGCCATAACAAAAAGGCAGAACATGATCTGAATTAGATGAGCAATAGCACTATTGACTGGCCAGTTTTTATTGTACATGCACAGCCAGAAATCAACATGCTCACTGAATGGGTTTATCAAACAGACAGGACAATCCATTGTGATATGTCTTGACTGTTAGCAGTGCTGGCAGCTCAGCTGAACCTTACAGGGTAATTAGCTAAGGATAAATTAATCTGCTCTCAAATGTAGCCAGCTGATCTTTCTCAGGTTGTGAGCCCTGCTTAAAAAAATCATTTGTTTTTTTAAAGTTTTTTTTTAGTGTTTAATTTAGTCTTCCTTGGAAATTGAGTATATAGTTGCATCTACAGCTTTGAAATATTACTTTAACATTTCCCTGAGTGAAAAAATACATGTGTTGGCTTAATGTCAGACGATTTTCCAGTTAAAACTGGATCTTTAGATTTTTTTGTGCAAATCCTCTGCAGGAAATATCACACAGCTAGTCTCAAGAAAGACAAATATTTACTTTTTGCAACACTGTCCTTAAATGACTACATGTAGCTTAGACAAAAATGATTTGGCACAAATCTTTTTAATTTTACTTTAGCTGCCATAGATGAGGTTTGTTCAGAGGTTTTTAGACTTTGGCATCTTGGTTCTTTTTATCTGTTATGGAAAATTCCCAGCTTCTGGCACACAGTCGTGTTTCAAAAATTCTTCTTTAAACACCATTATTTCCAAATATTCTTTGTGATACTTGGTCTTAAAGCTCTGACTTATTAGAGCAGGCATGCTAAAAATATAATTTTTATTTTAATTTCCTACAAAGCTTTTTTAAAAGGAAATAAGAATTGGTGAACTGCATTCAGAACACTTATTTAATTTTAAAATCAAATCACTTCCCATTCACTCAAATCAGAACTGAGGCTGTTTTGCACAAAGAACTAGCATAATAGGCACCCTGTTTCCCCACATACACCTTCATTAAAAATTAAGGTTTATTTGAACTGCTAAACATTTGTGTTGATTTCCACACCACCACTCCCTCCACCCCCCATGAATCCGATTGTGTATCACGTGAAAACCTGATTTTCAAGTAAGCTGTCCTTCACACTCAGTTTTACAGCCACTGGTGACAGCAGCAATTCACACCATGCAGAGAGTGTGCTAATTGCTTGCACCTACACAGACTGTCATTGGGCATCTCTTTCAAGTTAGACATGACAGCAATTATTTTTGTCTAAAATTAATGGGTTGTAAAAGCAGCTCGGAATTATCTTATAAAACATACTGTCAAATGAGGTGTAAGCTCAGATCTTCCTGCTCATCTGCAGGGCTGGGGGCAGAAGTGTCCATTGTGCAGCTCAAGTATCCACTTCCAGTGCTCAGCTCTCTGTGGATTCACTCCTGAACGAAACAACTGCAAACAGCTATAATTTTCTCCATGTTAGATCTCTCTTTTCAGGATTCCCAGGTGTTGCTTTTTCAGTCTAATCTTAGGCTTGTCTTTGTGTTCATTAATTTTTATTCCCTGCAGATTCTAGCCTAGACATGCTGCTGTTTGAGACCAGCAGGCTGTTTCTCCTCACTCAGACTCCTCTGACAAACGTGTGTAACTTTGTAAATTTGGTCTTGGGTATACATGCAAATTTTCACCCCATGTTGGAGGGTGGCAGCTCCACACAATTCCTAAGTACGAGCTTCCTTATTCAAAAGAAAACATGCAGTGAGCGTAACCTGCTGGAGATACACATGCTCTGTATCTGCTTGATGGTGGATGGAGGGCTGACAGGAGGACACAGGCTTTTCCTGTAGTCTGTCATAGATTGAGCTGAAGCTTGTTTGTAGTTGAGGCCAAACAGAGAAGGAGGGTGACAGGACTTGGCCTCACACCAGAGAGCTCATCTGTTGGCTGAGCACCCCATGCACGCCTTTCTTTTTTCCTCTCAGGCTTCATCCCAAAATGGAGAGGAAACAAAAGTAAAAACCTGTACACGGATCATTTCAGCATGCCTTGAAGGTCTGGTCCTTTCTCCATGGCTGGTTCTAACCTAGCAGCTAAGGTGCTGGCTGGGTTGCAGCAGATTCAGTGCCACTGCAGCCAGGCACCCATGGCTGTCTCCTTTCGCCTTCGAGGTACCCTGCTGCTTCTCTTTCCCATGACTTGGCAAGCTCTGTGTACCCAAGGGCTCACTCCTCACTTGGTCATTTTCTCACAACGCTTCCCCCACCACCCACCAACACTTAATAGAAGATTTCTCCTGGGAAGGCTTAGTCCCTGGCTTCACCAGGAGCCTGCTGTCCTTCCTAGCAAGGGCATGCCAAGCACCTGGCCTCTTCTGCTGCCAGCCTGCACCTTTGGGCAGGAACAGAACAGGCTGCATGCCATAAATTTCAAACAAACAAAATAAAACAGAATTTACACCAGTGTGGAAATTGCAGCAGCAAGAGAGGTAGCAACGATGAGGCAATGGAGAGTCCAGGCAGGGAAAAATATCCCCAGGCCTCACCTGCCAGCCCAGCTGCCATGGCAGGCAATGGTGTCTCCCCTGCACTGCTTATCAAGGAGCTGTGGGGTGGAATGTATGTCTGGACACAAAGATGTGCACCTCTGGGAGTGATACAATAATTTCTGGCATCATCAGGGGCAGCTGCCTGGCAAATCTGTCAGAACATCTTCATGGGATTTGCAAGACCATCCTGTCTCTTAGTCCTCCTGCAGATTAGGGCTTCACCCTGCATCTCAGGCATGGGTGAGCTGACCTTTCTGGCAGGAGGTCTGAGCCTGGACCACTCCTGCTGCCACCAGCATCAGCTTCACACACCTGCATGTGGCCCCCAACCCCACCTGTGCCCTCAGGCCGGATAAGAGACTACTGCACCATCTGGTGGAGAAGAGGACATTTGAGGGAGATCGTGCACATGCTCATTTGGCTTTTTGAAAAATTTCCACTATTTCCAAGATGTTGCTCCTTTGGGAGCTTTCTGGGACTGCAGCTCAAGTTCCTGAGATGTGTAGCTGCTTTTGCTGTGGGAGAGATGTTGCAATAGTTTCCTGTTCCCCTGAGCAGTTTGCAGAAATCAGATGTCATGTTTCCGTGAAAACTGAAGATTAAATGAAAACTGGTTTGTACTAGCAAGTTTCAGGCTTGGCAGCTTAGCTCACCACTGGTGGTGTGTCTGGCTGCATGAGCACTCAGTATCTGCTTCAAATTCTTCACCTTTTAGTAATAAGTTTCCCACAGTACATGAACAACTTCCTAGTGAGGCACATAGTGAGGTTGTTGCCAGCTGTAAGACTGGTTTTCTCTGAAATCTGCAAGTTTGTTCTGACAGCCTTGCTTGATTAATGGCAGCCCAGTGTCAGTGAACACAGCAGGAACAGAAAAGGAAACAGGCTCCTTTGGCTCAGATTTGATTGATGAACCAGGGAAAGCTTTAGTGACTGCAATTTACCTTTTACATGGGGCTTGCAATCAAAACTGTTCTGGTGCATATTAACTAATAGCAGCTGATCAGGCAGCTAATAATGCCTTCACATCAGACGAGAAAAGGGAAATCAAAAGAAGAGCACAGCCTTGGGTTTCTTAGCCTGCACAGCCAGTGCCAAGCTTTCATATATCACTCAAGATAAGTGAACTGGCATATTAAGCATAATCAGCAAGGAAAACTAGGTCATATGTGATTTATAATTAGGATATGCCATTTTAAGCCTTCTGAGATATTAAAAAAAAGACATGTAATGATGAAATATATTTAGATAAGTTGATTATTTAGGAATGTTTATGTGTTTAGGAAACAAAATCATCATAGAGGCAGAGGATAAAAGACTAAAAAAACCCAAAAAACCCAACATGATCAGACCAGGTTGTTCAGGCTTCATCCAGCTGGGACATCCAATTCTCTGAGGAAGGAAGAAGCCTGCACAGTCCACTTTGAGCAGACTGCTGCTGCTTGCCTGGCCTTCTAGTGGAAGGGCATTCTCACAGCCAGTTTTCACCTTTCTTGTCTCTCATACTCCCACCATATTCCACTAAGAAGTGCTCAGCCCCTCAGTAGTCCCTCACAGACACCAAACCCTTTCTCTATCTGAAAAAGCCTTGGCACACAGGAAAAATGCTCCAGCACCAACAATGTCAGTGGTCCTCTGCCAAGCTTGCTGCAGTATATTGATGTCTTTCCCATATTGGAGGCCCAAAATGGGACACAGTTTGCCAGTGTAGCCTGATGAGGTCTGAACAGATGAGGAGTTTCCTCTATTAATTGAGTGGCTGTGGTCCTGTTCATAAAGCCCAGGACACAGGCAGCCTTT
The DNA here is from genome assembly GCF_036169615.1 of Heliangelus exortis. Taxonomy (NCBI): domain Eukaryota; kingdom Metazoa; phylum Chordata; class Aves; order Apodiformes; family Trochilidae; genus Heliangelus; species Heliangelus exortis. The sequence continues at coordinate 22,923,036 of NC_092454.1, read as the reverse complement.
CCACCTTCCAGCGCACATTGCTGGCTCATGCTCAGCTTGCTGCCCACCTGGACCCCTGGGACTTTCTTATCAGAGCTGTTCCCCAGCCTGGCAGTCTCCAGTTGGTATCAGTGCATGCATCTTTTCAGTCCTAGGTCTATGCAACTCTCCTTATTGAATTTGTGAGGTTCACGTCTGTCCATTTCTCCAGCTTGTTTAGGCTTCTCTTGCTGGCATCCGTGTCTTTGAACATACTGACTAATTTGGTGTCATCCAACTGTAAATTATAATAAACCACTTAATTTTTTAATTGTCCTTTAATTTTTATTTTTCAAGACATTCCTGAGCAAGAGGCCTTCGGAGGGGACTTGTACAGGAATTCTGAGTTGTCTGTTAGCAGGACAAACTAAGTAGAACTTATTCTAGGGCTAGTGAAAAGGTAAGGAAATTAAAAATTCCCTTGATTTAAGAGGATTTTAGCAACATTTAATAAAGTTTATGAATTAAAATTGTATTGATCTCCTGGAACTGAGCTTAAATTCACAAAAGCTCAGCCACAATTTTGAACTAAATTTTCATACTTCCTTAAGCTTAAAATAACTCTTTGTGCTATGGTAAGACAAATATATCAATATCATATAATCTCAAACAGTTTTTGAATCAAGAACAATTGGAATAATTGACCTGGAAAGTGGTAAATAGTTAAGGAGGATTTAGCTTCTTAGCCTATGAAACCTTAAGTTGCTCAGAAATGAGAGAAAGAGTATAGTTTCTTATAGCTGAATTTTTAATTTAGTTTTGGAGATGATAGTATAGCTTAATGTGATAAGCTGTTTAATAGGTATAGCCTCTGTGATCTGCACAGTGGTATGAGTCTCTAGATGTCCTCAGATATTGAAGAGGAACCAAAACACTAAAGAAGAAAGAAGAACACTTATGTATCAAGTTCCCTTTAATTTCATAAAGCAATTTTTATTATTTTCTTCACTTGGCAGACAAAAATGTGATCTGTACTGTCTTCAAAATCAGATAATTAGAAGGCACCAGGCAAGTCAGGGAGATGTTACACCACAGGGAGGGAGCATTTGGCTTTTGAGACAAATACAACGCTCATCTAAACCACAGAAAGTTCACAAAACCTGTCCAGGGTTGAGTTACACTAGTAACTACCTATGCTGTTGCCAGTGCAACCAATAAAAATAAATTTTTAAATACCGGCTGAACCCCTGCACAGAACAGGTATTTCCAGACACAGAAGTATGCACAGTTGATCAAACTGGTTTAGCTGATATGTCAAATCTAGGAAAAAAGAAAAAAATATATATTTCTCTTCCCCTTCCTCTACCTGTTGTCTTTCTCCCCACTTTCTTTCTTTAGCAAACTGCTTTTAATGTCCTAGAAGTTTTAGACTAAAGTGCTTCAAAGTAAAAAAGGACGAAGTACAAACTAATCAAAAGCTAGCATGATAGGTTCAGTTCCCATTAATGCAATTGACAGCTGAATATTAGAAGTGTTTTGGCTATGGCTGAAGAAGCCAGAGAATCAATGAGGAAATAATTTTAGCAACCTTTGACTTATGCCTTTGTAGGCATAATAAAACTTTTAATCACTCCAAGTGGATATTTGCATAAGGAAACCCTAATGTTATGATCTAGAAACCAATACAGTCAAGACTCTCCAGCAAGATTATGTTCAAATAAAAGTTTTTCAATTATGGTATATGTTATGTTATATTATATTAAATAAAAGGCTTTGTGTATCAGTTAACTTTCCATTTTATCTCCCCCCAAGTCCTCTTTCCTAAATATTTTTCCTTAGTGGTCTCTTCTGTGTTATAAATGTTATTTTCTATGAATGGAAATCTCAATAAAGTTCCTATTTAAAAAAAAAAATTTTTGGCAAACTATTTTTAATGCTGACTATTTGCATAATATCCTCAAGCATGGAGACAAAGCCATCTCTTACCTTGGGCACTAAACACATGTTTTCCTAAACGTTTACCAGGCCAGAAAATGCCAGTGCTTAAAAGAGTTAATATTGCTATTACTAGAAGATTCAGCTGCAGAGATCTTTATCACACACTATATTTAGTTGCTGACCTAAAGAAACATTCTTTCAGTGTAGAATTGCTTACTGTAGGAACCTGCAGAATCTGTTTGAAATACTACATGCATTTTTTTGCAGGTTATAAAGTACCGGATCCTCTTGTCCCATATCTACTTGTTGTAGGTATTAAAAATTACAGTATTTGTCTTCTGCTTCCAGTTTTGGAAGATGAGCATGGGATACTCCTCCCTTAACTTCCGCTGTATGAGCAGTTGCTACCTGGTTCGAAAATCAAATTCCATTTCTTTGTAATCAGCAAAAATAGTTCATAGATGCTCAAAGCAGAGTAAGATGAACAGATCTCTGGTTCCATTTGTACCTTTCCATTGACTGGAGATGGAGCCTACACTGGTCATATGATCAGGCAGCTAAAGTCTGAGAGTTAGGTGAGATTGTATTAATCAGGGGCATTTCTCTTTTTTTTTCTTTTTTTTTTTTTTTTTTTTTTTTTAATTCTCTCTTTCTTTTATAGACTACTAGATAAAGTTAGACTTACTTCCTAATACTCATTGTACACATCTATATGTATCCTGCAGGTGTCTGATAGACTTCTTTTTCCTCATTTTGCCCTATGATTTCCATATCTATGGTTTGCATTTCAGTCTATATTTAGGCTATGTGTATATATGTTAACACATTTGGAGTGTGATAGCTTAAAAACTCTTAAGTATTATGGAAGATGGTAAGTGCAAGCAGAAAAGGAGTATTGTTCTGGAACTAATGCTAGCTCACCACTTGTGAAGTATTGCAGGACGTTATGCTGCTAGGTCATCTTTCAGATCAATAAAAGAACTTAAGTCCTGCCCTGAGGCCTAGGGCAGACCTCAAATTACCTTTCCTGAATTCTGATAACAAAAGATAATAATTGTGGAAATGTATAGACATTATAATAACAAAGACTGATATCTGATTTTCCTCCTAACCCTTCCTTAAGTTTCTCCAACTACATATTCCCAAAGATGTTCCTCCCAGACACCCTGCCTTACCTGCAGAGACCTAAACTTTGAGTGAGACATCACCATTTTCAGTTCCATTTTCAACTGTTAGTTCCTATGCATGCACTATTCCACCTCGTGTTAAGGAACGGAACATACACTTCAGCCTCAATAAGTAACTGGCAAGTCTGATTTTTTGCATCCAGTGGAGGACTGTATTAGAATCTAGGCTGAGCACTGTCCTGATACGATGACTTTAACCTCTCACAATGAAACTCTGAACGGCACAGCATTGTATCAGATGAGCAGGAACTGGTAACAGGATCTCAAAAACCACTGGCAATGTGTGCCAGAGGTGATGAAAAGGATAAGGATAACCGTAAGAGATGAGATGCCACCCTATATATCTGTCTTTTCCTGACCGTCTATCTGCTCAGCGTGGACATCTTCAAAGATCTGACACACCTCTCTAGTCAAGGGAAGGAATACTTTTGCCTCTCCTTGTAACCCAGAGATTTCTTCCACAGTTGATACCAGAAAGAGCAAGCAGATACAGCTCGGTTAATAGCAGCCATTTGGCAGAAGCACAGTCAGATTATTGCTGCCTAAAGCTGTAACAGCTGTCAGTTTTTTAAAGAAGAACAGATCCTGATGGTAAGAGTTTAACAGAACATGGTCACACCAGATTTTCAGGGTCTAGACTCAGAGAAAATACAGCCTAAGGGTCAGTTTTAGCCTTTTGTTTGTCTCTGGACAAGCATCTTTCATCAAGAGACAAAACCAGCAGTTTATGCAGTTTGTCAGCCCTCCATACTGAGAGAAGCAAGGTCCAATTGCTCGTGTATTCCCAGCTAAACTGACCTGGGCCATGGGGAACTGGTGTTCCACAGCAGGAGTTCAGATACCTCTAGCACTTGAGAGCAGAGCCATTCTGCTCTAGAGCCTATCTTTCTTTAATCTCATGATTTGGCAGGCAGGCTAGTCCATCATCTACTGCAGAAATGTGTGGAATAATACTATGATTTACTGCTTTAAGCATCCTGAAGTAAGCTGCTTTTTCTACTGATCATAGGAAAAGGCAGGCCAATGCGTACAGGGTACACAACACCAATATACTTAAGTTTATATGTGGTTCTCTAGCTGCCTGTTAAATTGCTACATGCAGACTAACTGGCAGTCACTTTACCTATGATTAATTTCCAGTGGAGTTACACCCTACACATTTCTTTGAAAAGTTTCAGATGGAAGATATAACTTATTTGTCCAACCCTGAAAATCTACATGAAAAGAGAATGAAACACAAACTATATTGTTCTGTTGAAGGCACAAGTGTATCTGTGTGCGCAATTCACACCACCAGGAGCCTGACATTTAAGACTAAGCAAAGCCATCAGTTATGTAATTAGTTAGCAGAGGCAAACATCCTGCCTGGAAAAACAAGAACAAAAGCTGATTTGTTATATCTCTGCCATTCTCTTTAAGCCAATATGCTGCTCCAAATACAGCACTGCTGTACCAGTGTTCATGTTCCTTCCCCACTAACAAAGCTGAAGTCGTGCTGCAGAACAATTCTTTTGTAGTGACATCAGACACAAATGGCTCAGAGGTAACAAAGTAGTTTGAAGAAAGTCCCAGTTACTAAACTTAGCTGTATAACTGCATTTATCTTGAGAGATTATTGTATCAGAGATGCCATGCTGCTCCCCGGGAGACTTACATAATAGATTTTTTCTATCACTAATAATTCTGATTTTGGAATTCTCTTATCTGGATGTAACACAGAATTTAAGCCTGCATTCAGGCAGAATTAACTGGATATAAAGGTAGAAAGTTCCAATTTCTTGCATTAGCTGTATGACTACATTTATTACAAAAGATTACTATGCCAGTGGTGCTGTGTTGGTCCCCATGGGACTTACCTAATAAGTTTCTCTGTCACTAATAATTATGATTTTGTGATCCTGTGATCAGCTGGATATGACATAAAACTTAGTCATGTATTCAGGCAGAACTAGCTGTAGAGAAGGCATTTCACTTTTGGCTCTACAGAAATAATAGTGTTTATGCACTTTCACATATAAACACTGCTGCTAAGACTACCTTACTTCAAACAAACTTATCCTCATTAGATCCAGTGTTCTATTTAAACACTAAAACACAATAGGCAGTGCATATTTGGGCAATTATTGCATGCATCAAATGATGTTTAACCACCCATCAAGTACAATAATCCCCTAGAAATGCACCAGCTGAAATACCGTATTGCTTTTATAGACCTGAACTCACAAAGAAATAAAGGGAAAACCGTCTAAATGGGCACTGGCCTAAATAGGGGTACTACCGCAGCCAAGAACAAGTCTTTGTTTATACCAAGTATTCTGGAGCCATTACACAATATGATGAAATATTCAAGGTATTCTCAGAAATCTTCCTTGTTAGGGTTAGTCAGCAGCATAGGAATATGGCTCAATGTGTTACTATTTCAGCACTTAATTAAAAAGCTGGTGGGTCTATATTTGTACTGATTCCATAATCACCTGGAAACATTTCTAACATCCACAGTTGCTGGTGTCAGGGAGAGCTAGTCTGGTCAAAATGTGGAGATATAGCTGTCATTGTTGTAATTATTTTCTTAAAAACTAAATTTATGTCCTGAACTCAGATTAGCAAAAGAAAGGAGTGATTCTACTCAAATGTTAATGTGGCCTTGAACTTGAGCTTCATCATTATTTTGTTTGGACAGAGCGAGAATAGTCAGCATAATACAGACCAAAAATCAGTAAAATAACCATAAATTAGGCAGTTATCAAGTTACTCATTAATACAGTTTCTTCCTTTTGGTTGTGCTTCTATTCATATCCATTTTCTTAGCAATAAACTTAAACATTTCCAAGGATACAGTCTTGTGATTAGAAAGGCACAGTAGTCAAGCAGAACTAGATATACATGGTCTATTGTTATCGTTGTGATAATATGTGTGTAGATACTACTGCACTGTATCTATGACCTTGCACAAGAGCCTTGTTTAAGTCTTCAGGACACTGATGCATAAAATGTCAGATCAAAATCCATGGTAAAATCAGAAATAAGGAAGATTCCATTGCTGCTTTTCTCAGTGTTAATCTTGTCTGTTTGACAGCAGTCAAAGACCAAAAGGAAACAGACCTTCTTGGATGTACTTTCTGAGGCACTCAAGAGCAACATAATTTCTTGGAATTTCACTGATCTGCTCAGATCCATTAGAGACAGAGTCTGGAGACAAAGCAGATTACAGAAACCCATGCTAGTTAGTAATTGTGAAGGAAGATAAGAACCTTGGTAACAATACATTCCTCTTATTTTTACAGCAACTAGTGGTGAATTTTAAGTGACATATTTTTAAAAAGCCCACACTCCAAATGTGATTGTCTGGACTGATAAACTTAATCGTTTACTAAGAGTGAACAGAGTGCAGATCAATTAATTAACAGGGACTGGTATGTATTTTAATTACAACCTCTGGTATAAACTTGACAGAGTTTTATGAGTATAAAAGCCCAGAATAATTTCAGGACTAGGACTTGGATTTCCAAGCTTCCTTTTTCTAGGTAAAATCTACTCCCAAATAGATATTCTCTTTGTTTTTCTCTTCAGATTTCTCCTGAAGATTAGGGTTCCAAATACTTTTCTCACCGAACTGCTTTTTTTATCTCAGTGCAGATAAAAAGAGTGCAGAGATAATGCTGCACTCTTATCTATTTTCATCCACAAAAATTGTAAGGAGGTTATGTCATGGTGTTACAACAGACAGTATGTATGATGAGTAATGGAGAGGAGAATAATACAGGGGGGTCAAAAAGCTGTTTTCACTTTATATCATACACACAAACCACAACCCCAGCATTTTCAGAACGGTTTGGAAGAGACCTTCCAAGGTGCCATAGTCCATTCCCCAGCATGAACAAAGCCTGATTAACCAGATTATAGGAGGTTTTCCTAGGCCTTAGGCATGCTGAGGCTCTTCTTAACAATTTTTTTTGGAGGAATAACTCGTGTGTATGTTAACAGCCTAGCAAATAAATAAAAGAAATTTATAGAAATTAATGAGTATGACGTAATGGCAACAAGCCTTAGGTTCCCTGCAGTTTCTAAGAGATTTGTCCTGCTTCTGATTGTCTGTCTTTTATATGATAGCCTTTGATCTTTATTACTTAGCAATCCAAAAAGTAGCTGAGTCCTTCTGGCAAGAACAGAACTCAAGATCCCAACAGCACAAGCAAGAAAGCAAAAATATTCTTCCTAAGCATAACTTTAGTCTGAGTTTAAAGAAAAAGCAGAGGGGTTACACGTCTCCCAGACACAGTAGCATAGTACTTGTTTTTTCCATCTCAAGACTTATTCTCTCACCACTTCCACAGTGACTCACACACATTTTACTATCTGCAAAGATTCCCAGTGGCAGCTGGATCTATTTTCCCTGCTCACGTGAGCATTTTTAGAGACCCCAAGGGTAACACCAGATATAACTCTCAGATCAGTAGGTTATTTCTGATCTGAATTACACTAACAAAAGTGAGATCAGAATTTGGGACTATGTAATAGCAATGTTTCTACAGTGGTGTAAAATTAATGTGAAGAGAATTGAGCTCATTGATTTCAACAGAGCTTCTCATCAGAGTAAAGCCATCAGGATTGACCCTGGGAATCTTGTGACACAATGTTCCAGGAAGCAGCCTTTGTTTGCACACACTGTGGCTCTTATTTTTTAATATGCCAGGCCAACAATGCCTATTGTCCCTTTTCATATTAGAATGTTGTCACATGAGCCGTTCAAATGACACCAAGGATTGCAAGGCGAAGACAAGTGGTTCTCTCTGATTCCAACTGGAAACACTGTGTATTTGAATACATTAATACTCAGCAAATATCCCTACAGATTAAATCACTCACAGATTTTTTTTTAATTAAAAACCACCCAAACAACTATGCCCAAGTTTACCCACCTAAACAGAGGAGTGTTTTATGAAAATCCAGGCACAGTGTATATATTCAAAAAGATTTAACTGAATGATCTGAGTATCTGAAATAGGTTAAAGGTTATTTATTGTGATAAAATTCCAAAACTATACACTAGGTTTCTGTGACACTTGGAAATTTTAAGTAGAGAATTACAATTTTTTATGTAGAGTTCTGTTTTCCTGTTTGAAAGACTCATCTGTTTTTTCCTCTTCTCATGAGTCTAGCATAGTCTTACAATATAAACAACCTATAAAACATTTCACCTTATTTATGTCAGTCTTATAATATATAATTTTACATATAATAAAATATGTAATGTTATAAATCTACAATACAACATTATATATTATTATATATAATATTATACATTAAAATTAGATATATAATAAAATAATATAACATTATAATATTAATAATATTTTTCACCCTATAAACCTAGAACAACCCTTTCTTTGTTTTCTTACAATTGCTGCTTTCTATACATATTTTAAGTGAATCAGCTTGCACAAGCACATCTATTATTCCATTCAAGAGAAGAGATGAGGACTCCTATAAATAGCATCAGGCTAACTTGAAATTAATGCAGACAAGCCTTCAGCTAGTATTACAGTGCAGTGCATAACCTGGCTGCTATATATTTCATAATCAAATGAAGAATAGCAAAAAGGAGGCAACGAACTACAATGAATTATATCTGAATTGTATTTGCAATTATCTAAAACTGCATATTGGCAGTACTGAGAAGATACTCTGTGCTGGGAAAGATAAGAGTGAGCACAATGATTGTATTATAAGAAATGCCAAAATGCATTCACTTTTGCAAAAATTTGTTAAATACACATATTCCAGTCACCAAAGACTCCCCACACACAGATTTCAGTCAGAGTTACACAACAAAATATTTATTTCTTTTGTCTAGTCCTTCTAAATCATGTTTCGTATACTAAAGGCTAGGTTCAAAAAGTATATTAAATTTTCAAAATGGAATGGAATAGCTATGTCCAGCTTTATGATGCCACTGAAAACTTGCAAGTCACTTGCTTTTCAGTCTCATGTCCTTTTCAGGTCTCATTTTTCTGGCAGGAATGTACAAAACTTCCCATACATGCAGTGTCACCAGACAGCTGGTTCTATGTCCTAGTAAGCAAGTGAAAGAAAGGACAGTCTTCTTCAATTAGTACTCCTTCTATGCAAATTAGTTAGGTGCTGGAATGTAGCACAGCAATAAATACACTTGTTCTATAAGAATAATATCTTGATGTATATAAACATGTATTCTTGAGCACTTTCAAGAGCTGAGAGATTTTCTCAGTTGAATTTAAGCAAACTTTGACTCAGTTTACTGGCTTCATTCTAAGGTGAAGACTTCTTTCTATTTCTGTCACAGATGTTTATACACCTTTCTTGGGACTAATAATTCATTTAGACAACGGACCTCCAAATGCTGAACATGCCAATGCCCAGGAAGTTCAGGATTTATGTAGCCCCCATTGACCTTAAAGCATTTTAAAATCCAGCTGAATTCTTAGACATCTAAAAGTCTTTACAAATCTGTCCTTAAATTCCTTAGTTATGCAACGTACTTCTGAACATGGTATTTCTATCCCTGGTAGTTATAGGTGATGTTGTGTAACATATGGATCCAGAAAAGATCTGTCAAATGCCGAAGGCATTTAGAATTAACATGATTTTAAACCTAAGGACAACGCTCTCCTTTTCCCTTTCATGACCTGGGGCTCTATGGAGAAAGAGAAAGGCAAGGCTCAGAGCCAAGAAATAGCTTATCTAAGTACTCTGAGTCTTTAATAAATCAACAGTATTACCATTGAAGAATGAAGCCAAGAAAAGAATAATGCCCGCGTCCCTAAATTGCAGTAATTGTGCATCCTCCTTGTAGGAGGAGGTAGTCTTATTGCATGGCAAATAATGCAGCCTAGGAGAAAAAAAAAAAAATCAGAATTACAGCTCCTGTGGAAAATCTCTTGAAATGTACGTATCTCTGGACAAAAGGAAACTATCACTTCACTACACATATGAACAAATGGGTTCTAAGTCTGCCCACGTTTCTGCTGAAGTGAGAAGAATATTGCCTTCTCAGAAATTCAAGATAAACGTACAATTTATTTATTTTAATGTACCAAGTACTTGCCAATTTACCTCTTAGAAGCTGCTACTCTCAAAAAACAAACAAAACAAAACAAAAAAAAACCACACACAAAAAAACCCCCACCCCAAAACAAAACAAAAACAAACAAAAAAAGACAAAAAGCAAAAAACCAAAAAACCAAAAAAAACCAACCAAAACCAAAAAAACAACAAAAAACCAAAACCAAAACCAAAACCAAAACCAAAAAAAAAAAAAAAAGAAAGAGAGAAAGAGAGAAAGAGAGAAAGAAAGAGAGAGAAGAAAGAAAGAGAGAAAGAAAGAAAGAGAGAAAGAAAGAAAGAGAGAAAGAAAGAGAGAAAGAAAGAAAGAGAGAAAGAAAGAAAGAAAGAAAGAAAGAAAGAAAGAAAGAAAGAAAGAAAGAAAGAAAGAAAGAAAGAAAGAAAGAAAGAAAGAAAGAAAGAAAGAAAGAAAGAAAGAAAGAAAGAAAGAAAGAAAGAAAGAAAGAAAGAAAGAAAGAAAGAAAGAAAGAAAGAAAGAAAGAAAGAAAGAAAGAAAGAAAGAAAGAAAAGAAGGAAAGAAAGAAAGAAAGAAAGAAAAGAAAGAAAGAAAGAAAGAAAGAAAGAAACCACGTACAACAGTGGAATAAAATTCCCATGATTTTTGTTTCATAAGCAACTACTGTATTTTATAATAGTTATGAAACGGGCACATCTCTGTTCAAGAGCCATGTTCTTTTCTTTTAGATTCTCATCACATGCTGTTGAAGTCTTTGCGAGCTTTGCCACTGACTGAATGGGCTCTGGATCATGTCCTTACTTGCTAATATCATTCTGCAGCTATAGACAAGACAGCTGGCAACAAAGAAGAACAGTGCCACCCAGTGGCGATTTGCTTTTTCTTTTCAAAACATGTTCCCATGAAAGACTTGTCCCATTGTTTTGAGATGCCACCATAGCCCAGTTTCCATAAAGAGTATATGGACACCTATGCATCTATAATACACTAGTATACATAGACGCAGGTGTTGTAATTCATAAAGTGAAAGATGGCTTTTGTAATTTTAATGTAGATTTAAAAGGAGATAAACAGCAAAATTAATTGCAGTTTGGAAAAAAAAATACCACTAAACATAAAGTGCTTAGGGAGACTCATTTCTGGAGCTGTTAAGGAAACCTTTCTAATGAAATATTAAAAATTATTGCAAGCTGAATATTTAAATGCAGGCATCTACCCTGTATCTTTTCTCTTATTACAAAAAAAGGGCTGAATGTGCTCTTAATTATTTTAGAAGAATGCCATTTCTCCTTTTCTTTCTTTTTTATACATCACAATTTTAAGAATAGTTGTTTAAAAAAAAGATCCAGCTTCTTATAAAAGTGCTATTCTTGTGTCATGAAAACTGTCTTTGGCACTAATTAATAATCCAGGCTACTAGTTAGTCAGTCCAAATTAAACTTATTGTCTAGTCACTTAGAAGATTCTGTAAACTGGTCTCACTACTGTATCCAAGCCAAATTTCTCTTCAACGTTGCCTAATTTTTTAGTGCTTTTACCTAGTGTACTGCACAAGGTATTGGACTGTCTACATTTTTTGCTGTGTGGAAAATACATTAATACTGCATCTAAACCATTATCTTAAGTGTAATCTGAATTTTTATCTGATGCCAAAATGAACTGGCAAAAGAAGACTTCTTCACTTAAATTCTTTAGTCTCCAGAACACAGGAACTGCACTAGTGCACATTTGGAGCAATCCATAGCCCATGATAGTTCCTGAAGCTTAAAAAGGAATTAATAATAAGAGCAAGTGGCTGTGGCCTCAGCTATACCAAAGATCACTATAGTAATTTGTCTGGATGGACAGTTAAGAACTAATGCCTAAGAACATTCTCATACTTTGCTTAATTTTTTCAACATACGGATGTCCTATAAAACTGCTGTAAAGAACTTGAGATTTCTGAGGTCTAAGTTGGTCCTGTTAGGCCTGAACAATCATTACAGGGGTGGAGGATGAGAGTGGGACCTGTGGTCTGAAAGAAATGAGAAGTTCTGGAGCAGAAAGCTCTAGACTGATGGAAGATCAGAAAAAAACATTTGGCCCTTGGTTGAGAGGTTGTAACTAACAGGATAAAAAAGCAAATATAGCTAAAGTTTTTTTTAATTTTACATTCTGCCATATTTGCAGTCCTATGTTTGAAAAAAAAAAATAATACAAAAGCAATGGGTAATAACATAGAGAAGATTATGTTGCTGAAAACATGAACAAAAGCTTGGGCAAACTAACTGGTCTAGCAGGGGGAACATTACTCAACTTCATCAGTATATTTACAGCCCTGGCATTCATTCTATGAGGCCTAAATCACGGAAGAAGAGAAACACTTGCCAGGACTGAACACACCACAAACCATAGAACTAGGTCAGATGCAGCTTGTTTGACCTTTGCCATCCAGCTAGACAGATACTAGAGTCCTGGAATTTGATAACCACATTTTGTAAGTGGAGAATTCCTAGACGAAGAGAAGGGAAACAGACAGCTGTCCAAGTAGCTGCATGATCAAGATTTCAGAGAGCAGATTTCCTTTAGGAGAAGGAAGTCACACCACACTATCTCATATTTTTCTTTATTATCTTTTATAAAGCTAGTGTTGTAGAAATCTGGTTGATTTTTTTTGAATGAGGACTTTTAGCTGATTGACCACTTGAAATGAGATGTGGCTTTTATTTTGATTACATTAGAAAGCAAAGCAAAAGTTTCTAAACTACTAAACAGGTGTAACACTTTCTGCCTCATATGCCAAATACTACTACGTTCAGCAACACATTATTTATTTTAAATGTTAGTCTTGTTTTCTAAAGAACAGAACATAAGGAAAACAACAGACCTGAGTAAAAAGTGCTATATCACATATAATAAAACCTGCTTTTTCCTTGCACAGTACAACAAACATGTCTCTTACTCCACTGCTCAGAATACCAAATACTAGGAATCATGCTGACAGCTTTTAAGAAAGCAGTGCTGTTGACTGCAATTACTACAATCTGATTAAGAAGAAAACAGAATTAATTTCACTCAGTCTAAAATCTAAATCTCTTGACAGTACAAATTAACTGATGCTGGCTGTTCTGACTAAGGCTGATGTAAAACATTTGTGTCCAACCCAGAAAATCTCTTCACCAAAATTAGCATCAAAAAAAAAGGAAATGACTAGAAATTGTAGGACAAAAAGATAAAGTGGCAAGCTCACAGGATGAAAGATATCTTTTCCCTATTTTTGAAAAGAGAAGCTTACAAGTAAGGTTCCTGAGAACTTATAGTAACCTAAAAGAGTTTAATAAAAAAGCAAGAATATTCACCTTGTTCTCTCGGGCAGTCTCACAGCCATTATATATTTGAGTCTCACAATCCCCAGACAGATTTCCAGCTTCCAGGAAAACCAGGAGCTGCTGTTCTTCCACTGCCAATGGAGAGAACTCCATTGGTTTTGGATCCCTTTCTTCATTCAGCTGCAGGCGAGCACAGCACTGTTACTAACAAGGAGTCATAGGGAAGACTCTCAGTCCTAGAATCAGTTACCAAGCTAGGACCACAGTCACACCCACAGAGAGAGAGACTCACCTGGCCAAAAGCATATCTAAAGAACCCTATCCACCAGCTGGACATAAGGCAGTGTCTGAAGTTTCTTTCTTCAAAGAGACTAAAGATTTAGATAATGATTTTTTTAAACCTTAAAAATGCCTTCTGGGTATAAATACTATCTATGAACTCACAGTTTTTTCCCAGAAATAACGAGAGCTTGGAAAGAAGTCTTTCTGTAATGGGAAGAAGGGTCTCCCCATCCTTCTTATAAGCCCTCTTCATATATTGAAAGGCTGTAAAAAGGTCTCCACAGAGAGAGAGCTAAACAACTGAAATTCTCTCAGTCTATCTACATAGGAGAGGTGTTCCAGCCCTCAACAGCAATATATGATATCCACTAACTTTGTTTTTCTTTACAACAAGTGGAAAGGTGAAAATCTTCACAGCTAATATTTTGTTTATCGTAATAAATTGCCACAGTTTTTAAAGTGTGTAAATGAATAAAAAACAGATAATAAACACTTCAAAGATTAAATCATCATCTAGCTAGTGATATGTCCATACTGACTCCCAGTCTGAAACATCCAGAATTTGAGATGTTCAAGTCAGGCTTGGAATTCTTCAGATCTACCATTCATAAAGTAGATCCAGCAAATGTAGGACATACTTTTCCAACAGTGCTAGGCAGACAGTGCCAGAGCTGGCAAACCAACAAAGCTGTGTTTGAAAAGATGTACATAAGCAAAACTAAAATTATAGAAAGATTTAAGAATACTGAAAACATTCCCTAATAGACCTTACATCACTAAGGGATTTCAAGATTATCAGTGCTGTGCAGAGTGACCAGCTCAAAGTTCATGGAAATTAAATAGTCCTTTTAAGAGAGTACTGCCAAAAAGAGAGAGGCACTCTAATTTTCTCTAGTGCACCCAGGTTAGATTTAGGTCAGTAGATTAGTACTCACAATTTAATTCATATCAATGGAATAAAGAATGAGTAAAATGAAATAAGGAGGTCTCCTGGATATGAAAAACCTGGAGCAGATTCACAGTCATCACTGTTTTAATCTGTAGTGGCAAATAAAGGCATAGGCTGAAAGCCCCTGAACACAGGACTGATCAACATGCTTGAAAGAGCTTGAAACAGACTAATCTGCATTAGCAGAAAGAGCAAATAATAGATCTGACAGCAGTTACTGAGAGAGTGATTACTGAGAGAATTTGATTAAACTTTAAATCCATCCTCATTTCAGTTTTTCCAAGTTCTGCATTATGCAGTTTGTGTTCTTTAATGCTGTTTCATAGTACAGTTGGTGGAGAAGAGTGTCTAATACAGAGAATAGAAGCCTGTGAAAAATATTCCATCTATTTTAATATAATTGTCAATTTATTATAATTGTCAAATAACTCCTAGGAAGTTAATAATAGAAGAAGAAATAAGAACAAATGAGAAGGTATAATGAGAAGAAATCTTAAATGATAAAATTAGAGATCAATCAACGGCCTCAGGTACACTAATTTGGAAACAAAGCATTTCTCAGTATGAAGTTTAACATTTCTCTTTGGGTGTGACAAGTATTTGGTGAATAATAAATTTTCATTTCATTATGCCACATCCCCAGGCAGTTCTATTGTTGACCCCTCACACTGGTAGCCAAGCTGTCATCTATCTCCCAATCTTGACGCTGAAAAACATTTATTTAGTTGGAAAATCTACCAAACAAATCAAATTGAAACTGAAGAAATTACTTCAACTCAGTCCTGTAGTCTTCTACCTACCTCTCCTTGGAGGACTGCAATTTCTTTGCATTGAAAGTTTTGGCTTTTCAGTCTTACTTTTCAAAGCTGCTATGTTCAGTAGAAACAGAAATGCTACTAACCCTTAACCTGGGCAAAGGGGGCAAGAAGATGGAATAGTACTTCCAAGTAAAGAAATTTTGTTTGTCTGGGAATCAGATGGGGTGGAAGAAATTTGTCTGCATTTGAAACACACATACAGACATGCCATATTTTAGTGAACAAATCATATGCAGAGTGAAATAAATATAACCTCTTTTCAAGGTTATAGACAAAACCAAAGGATTCACAGGATTCAAATAAAATTATTGAGTATAATATTGTCCCAACACTGCTGTCGTCCTACTTACATTCTACACAGAATTGAGATAGTTAAGTCTGTATGGAGAAATTTACTTCAGTCTTATCATCAAGCAAATATTCATTCTCATATATGCAAAATATTTTAAGTCTGTGATGCTTCATGCTTTGTAGGATATGGGGAAGAAGAGTCAGTTTAGAATAAAACAAGAAACAAAAGTAAGTAAAACACAGAATTGTAAGGCATAAGATATGATGAAAACGATGACTTGGGAAAAGAAAAAAAGAAAAATCTAGAAATGAACCAGAAATGAAAAAACAGAACTATTTTGTCTGTACTGTGGCATAGAAGGTTTTCACTGGTAGTGAGAACCCACATTTCAAGCAGAAAGTTAGGCACCCTCAGATCTCTATTAAGCCCTGAAACTACCTCAAACAAATAAACTAGAAGTCTGTTATATTATTAATCTTCCCTTGAGTTCTCCATTGTTGTCCCCCTACCTCCCCTGCCCCTTCCGCAAAAAAGTTTGCGTACACTGCTGTCTTGTGTACCACATTAAGTGCTCTCAGCAGTGAAGTGAGAGGCTGTTTTTCTTGCTAAAGTCCTTAAACAGAAGCAAGCATGTTTGTCTGTCAAATCCACTGTTTGGCTGACAAAAATATGGACAGAATATTCTTAGAACTCTCTCTTGATGTTAATGATTTAAATTCTAAAACTACTCAACTTAATATTACAAAGCTGTCTAATTAACTAACAAGTGCTGTATAATACAAAGATGGAACATGCCACATTAATATGCTTTCATTTTTAATGAAGAACTATTCAGTAGTAACAGTGTTTCTCCTAGGATTACACATATATTACCTTGGGACGGTTGATAAATTTCTTACCAATAATTAAATAGATTTTTTGGTTGATAAACTGTCTGTGAAACGGATCTTATTTTCAAATGACCAAATAGCACGTCTCTATTTGAAAACAAGGCAGATAAACTTCTCTTATAACACGATGAATTACACATAGTACATAGTCTTAAGCTAGACATTCTACCTACCCAAGGGGTTGCCAGAACAAAGCATTATAAACATTAATGTGTTCTATGTAAGGATATCATTAATATATAGGAAAATATCTTCTTTTTTAACTAATACTTTACTCCTACCAGGGCAGTTATCTTTCATTTTGCGTGAGTGCTTCTTAATTATAATATTGCACATTATCTATATGCAGCTTGTCTTTTATAAAATTCACCTGCCTGATTTTAGAGCAATTTCTGATCAGTCTCAGAATTACTTACGCTGTACTTGCGACTCCACACAGCTCACTGTTGGTCATAGATGCTAAATGCATTCCCCTGTCAGTACAGCTGTTAGTAACAATGTGAGCAAGACCTGGAAGAGACAGGATTGTCTTCCAATTGACCAGACTGTGAATAGTTCTTCTATATTCTCCCGTAAACCTGGGGTGTGCCCTACTCTGACAAAAAAATTGCTAAAAATTTGTTCAAGTGCTGTTTTACAATGCCCTATATGATTTCATTATGCCTTCCCTCTTTATTTTATGAGGAAAATATCACACAGAACTGTTCTAAGTCTTACTGAATTCAAGACAGACTTTCTCCTGTCATCTTTGTTGCCTAAGAAAAGCACTGGATATGAATTTTTTTTTCTTTGATAAAAGTATGTTGGCTATCTTTTATGACTTTATTACTCCCTAAATGCTTGCAAAAATGATTAATATCTTTCCAGTATATTTCTTGATAAGTAAGCTAATTGGCTTGTAGTTCTCTTTCTTCTCAAAATGTACTGTTTGTCCTTCTTTAGTCTACTGGAATCTCTCTGACTTTCCTGGGTTTTCTGTAACAGTCTGGAATTTCTCATCTAGTTCTTTGGGTTGCTCTTTTTTAATTTCCTGTATGTATTTTATGTAACCTTTCTCTTTACTTTTTTCTCATCTTGCCAATTTTTTCTGTCTCTCCGTTGAAAACTATACAAACATCCAGCTGTTTTCTAATCCACATTTTTATGATACATCATAAATTGTTAAGTTTTTATGAGATAAAATTGTAGACAAATATGAATGATATTTAGTAATATTTGATCAGCTACATTATCATAAGTATTATGGTATTGAAAAATGCTTAAAAGCTAGTGTGTTAGAAAAAAAAAGCTATAGATGGACAGTGGCCAACTATTGCCCCACATTGAGAAGGGCAGAACCTGTTCCCTGACTTGCCCTTTTCTTTTCTGAAGTTCTCTCAGATGCTCACAGTCACAATCAGGACAAAGATATATTTCTGAAATATTTGTCCCTGCCAATGTCTTTCCCAGTCATGTTGTTCTTCCATCCTCATCATATAACCAAAATGCAGGCAGATTATGAGAAAACTAGTGTACACCAGTGCACTGGGAACACGGTCCACAGGACCATACGACAAGAACAAGTTTTATCAATTGTTTGTGAATATTTGCATTTTGGTCTAGTGATAGTCACAAGGAGCTAATTTTTGGAGCAGATCTACCTCTTTCAAGCATGCCATAAAAAAGTATACAAAGCCAAAGGAAGAAAAAAAATGTAATGTTTGCTCAGCTGATGGAATTGTAAGTACCTTCTTTGTAAAATCCCTTTTTTCCTGTGCTACTATTCTTAAATAAATATCATTTTAGCTGGAAATAAAAAAAACAAAACAGGTCCTTACTTGTGAGATGATGTTCCTGGCAAAAGAAACTGTAAATGAACACCTAATGTAATTTGAGATAATGAAGGTTTTTGCTTACTATTTCACAGATGTATTTTTTATGTCAGTTATAAATTACATTCTTTACAGAATCTGATGGCTTGGAAGTAAGCATTGTGTCATAGAAACCAATGACTCTTTACAAATTTTATAAATCATATGATAGGGGGTTTTTTTGTTAAGCACCATGAACTATTAAGGAGGACTTTTGTCCTGACCAGTACTGGTGGAATATCACTAAGTAGGTTTCAAACGTCACCTATAGTAAATAGCTTTATCAGCTGAAAAAATGCACACCTGATGGATATTCCTCTAAAATGGAAATAATCCATTCCTTCTGCATATACCAACAGGGAAATAAAACCAAAACCAAACCAAACCAAACCAAACCAAAAAAAAAAAAAAAAAAAAAAAAAAAAAAAAAAAAAAAAAATCACATTATCTTGCATATCATTATGCACAAAACTAGCTAGTTTGAGTACCTACCACACCATGCCTGCAGTGCTGAATTTCTGAGTATTTTTGTCAGAGAGCTTAGAACAATCACAAAAAAAATTTCATTCTCCAGTAGTATATAAAAAAGTCCACTTTCAGACTGATTAGCAAAGAGAATTTGTTTATAATGGCTGTGGTCCAAAGCAAAAAAATACTCAGAGGAATGCTTTATTTTCCTTCACAGGCTTTGATTAAAGTCTGCTAGTCCACTAGAAATATCAAGTTCTCTGTTGCCTTGTTCTAGTTAGCATCTATATCTAAAGGTTTTTTTTCCACTGGTTTTATAATCCTTTTCAAGATGGAAACAAATAATTTTACTTAGATTTTCTAGTTTTAGCTGGATTTCTATTGCTGGATTCTATTCTGGTGACTGCACTAAGACTTCAGTTTCTCAACACAGGGTAGTTTGGGTTAAAAAGACCTTAAAGACCAAGTAGTGCCAACCCTCTGCCATTGGAAAGATCCTCTCCCGCTAGAACTGGTAGCTCAAAGCCCCATCCAAGCTGGCCTTGAAGGCTTCCACAACTTCCCTGGACCACCTGTGCCAGAGTCTCATCATCCTCATAACAAAGAATTTCTTCCTAATGTCTACCCCAAATCTACCCTCTTATTGATCAGATCTCTTCTAATATCTTATTTTATGGGAAAAGAAGTGTTTATTTTTTTAATTGTGTTACCTTAGTGTTATTTATACAGCAGTGACTATATCATCTTGACATACTCAGAGCTTCATTATAAAAGCATACCTTTCAATGTTAAATTATTTGTTGATTACCTCCTTTTGTATGGTAGATAGTGCTACCTTTGAACTTCATGACTATAAAAATGTTAGTCAGATAACTGAATACCATGGAATAAGGCATAACCAATATAAGCCTTTTTTAAAAACCTCAAGATTTTAAATAAATAGTGGATAAGCAGGTAGTTTTCATGGAAGGATATACAAGAAAAAGGAAAGTAATAGAAGGAAAAGATGTGCAAAAAAACCCCACAAAGAAATGGAGGCTTATAATTAGACATTTTGAACTCCTTTTTCATCTTCAGGTGTCCAGAACATTAAGACAATGAACTAGCTTTCTGTCCTATTTCTGTTGCCACGTCTAAACAATGAACTCTCCCTTCATAAGAATTTAAGTGTCTCTCCATTCTATTTCATATCCATTCACTTTCACTCACCTTCAAGTGGCCACCCTGATACAATACCCATTCTTTATACACTAGTCTCTGATTTTTCTGAGGCATTTCTTTGAAGATTGATTTTGCCCATTTTTCAATTTTTTTCAGTTTTCCTGAATTTCAGGCTTCCACATAAACTTTTTTGTCCAAACTGAGAATTCAAGTGTTATAATGAAAACACTCAAGGAAAGAACTTGAAGCATTTAAAGTGCAACAGAAAGTAGAATAAGCCCCAGAAAAGCTGTACAATTTTTTTTGTTGGTGTTGAAGTAAGTTTTCTTTTGTTCAGGGTACACATACAATTCTAACGCCATGGAATGAAGATGTACCTCATATTCTCTAATATCTAGATAAAAGTAGATGCCCCTTTACTGGTGTGCTACATTCCATTTTAAGTAAGCAATGAGAATCAGAGATATTGCCCTTAATAAAGACCTTTAGGGCCTCTAATATTATCCTCGGTATTGCCTTTGTAGTCTGTCAAGTTATGTGCATGCTTCAGGCGGATATTTCTTCCACCAGGGAATATGGAATAAAGCAATATAGAAAATGCAGTGATGATTGTTTTTAAGCAGTCATTACTTCACCTTTAGAAAACCACACAAATGAACTACACAAGAAAGTTGAGAGAGTCAGGAGGCATGGAGGAAAGAATCTAAAAGCTATTCTGAAGTGTTGTGCCACAAATGATTACTAGAATCTCTACTGCTAAAACAAACAAAACCCTTGGAAACCAGCTTCTTCACAAGTCAGCAAAAACCAGTTAAAATTGCTAGACCAAGCTAGCCCAGGATTATGTAAGGCACCTATAGCAGGCATTCTGGGCCAGAAATTTGTCTGTATTTGGTGTTTAAATGAAGAAAGCAAAGAGATGTCTTGTACTCCCACATTTCCTTCCTCTCTCTTTCATTCTAGGATTTTCACCTGCAGCTGCTTCTTACACTGTGTAAAGGAAAACATTGAGGCTATAATGAGTAGAAACAGGAACATACTGGTCTTCACAACATACAGATTCTGTACATAGCAAACAGCAAAATAAAGTTTCTCCCACTGGTCTCCCACCATAGGCCAAAAGCTGACTAAAGCAGGACATTCCTCTCTAAAGATAATTAAAGGTAAGAATTTTTGCTATGTATCAGTTCTGCTCTCTGGGAGTCTATGCTGGCTCTACAGCAGCGAGGGGCAAGGGCTAGCTCTAAAACTTTAGTTAAACATTAAAAATTAGATTTCCCATAACCTTCAGTGGTCTGATTGTCACAAAGCTGTCCAATTTTACTTTTTCCCATGAGAACAATTCATTTGTTCAGACTGTTTACAAGACAGGACATTATTTCAGACAAGAACATGGAGCATGTGAGCAATGACTGTCCTCAGAAGAGAGTGTTCTCTTTCAAATCGTGAGAAAGCAGAGAAGGCATGACAGAAGGTGGTTTTAAATAAGTTGCAGGCTGTGACGTCTGAAGTAAGGCAAGTGGCTTTTAGGAAGTCTCAAATGTCATACACTGCACATGTGGCCCTGTTATTTTTGTCTCCTTTGCACTAACTACTGTAGCATAATCACTGGCTTTGATTTATTATCCATGTTGGAGAAGGGCAGACTGACACATAAGGAAAAAGATGTTATGCTAATCCTACATTTTTTTAAGTGAAGGAACTTGGCTTTAGAAGTTGAATACTAATTCTATTGTTTATTTTAGTGAACAGAACATGAGGCCCCAAAATACAGGACATCTCTATTTATCCACTGCACAGTTCCTTTTTCTTTTTTTTTTTAGAGATCAGTCAGTTCAATACATTAGGCAAGTTAATATGTATTTGAACAATTTTGGGGCAATATATGCACAATTTGTTCTGACTACCAAAATTTTTTCACATGGCCCTTGAAATATACTGTCTTTATAAAATTTCAAATTTTACCAATGTGAATGCAACAATTGCAAATTTTGAGTTATCATATAAACTTCTAGCATAAAGATTTTAAACTACCTTTTATGCCTACCTGAAGCAGTCAATTGACTATTCTAGAGGAAAATTCAGATTCTTTCGAAATTTATGAAAACATTTCAACTTTATGTAATATACACCTTCAAAATCTGAAGCAATCCTACCTCTGCTCATCCCTGAAAAACCCGATTGTTAGAGCAGCAGATTAGGATTAATCTTCCCATAGAACTCCTCCATCAGTTCTCTGGATTGGTTGTCCAAACCAATATCAGTCTAAATCAACTTAGATGAAATGAAAGGTATAGCCACTTATTGTCATCATGCGGAAAGCAGTATTTGCAGTCCAAAGAGTCTCAAGAATTTTTTTTCATTGTTCAACAGCCTGATCACTCCAGGTTTCAGGATTGTATTTCCTAATTATAAATTATTAGAAATGTCATCTGCCAAATTAAAAGGTGGTGAGTGATAACACACTGAGGTGATATTTCATATTCATGTACATGAGCAAAACTTGTCTTGCCTATGCATAGAGCAGTAATCAGTGTGGAAGGACTCAGTCAAATATTTAGATCTCAAATTTCAGGTTCAAATAAAGGCTCAGGATGTTCCAAATTACTCAGAGGGTCAGAGAACATAGAAGACCCTACAATTTGTCTTCATGGCCTATATATCCTGCAGAACATAATTTGTTCAACATCCAATGAATCAGAAAAGCAGAAGCTCTCAGAAAGGCCACACATAAGAAAAGTTATTTTAGAATTACTCTGAAGATTTTTCCACCCTTAGATTCAGATATCTTCCATGGATTTTTTTTTTTTTTTTTTTTTTTTTTTTTTTTTTTTTTTTTATTGCTCTGGTGGGCTAGAGGGTAAAAATATCCTGCAATTTTTAGGGGTCTTTCCTCTGTGTGGGAAGATCTGAAGACAATGGAATGGCACTAGCATGAATGCATGAAATACTTTGGTCTTCTTGGTGTACAATGACCATCTGGCTTTAGCAGAATATAAGCACACATATTACTGCAATATGCAGACATTTATTAGCAGCTTGCTGTTCCAGCAGTGACTTGCAGGTTTTAATTTGCTTCCTCTTTCAAGCACAAATTGTATCAATCTGTAATCTAATCATTGTATAAATAGTAAATAGTGGTTGTGTTAATTTATTCTGTCCTTACAAAGCTCTCCCTAACTGAGGACTTTTAAAGACTAAATTCTTATAAAAGCTTTGCTGCAGATTGCCTGTGGCCTACTTAAGCTTTTGGGTTTTTTTATTTGTTTTGTTTTGGGTTTTTTTGGGGTGGTTTTGGGGTTGTTTTTGTTTTTTTAGTGACATAAAATTAAATCCAGCATCAGTTCACAAGGGAGTAAAACCACTACACTGTTCACAGAAAATCAACATGGTGGCAAGGTGCTGCTTTTTGGTTTTGGTTTTGTTTGTGTTCTTTTAGTAGTGACTACAATTTTGCTAATTTAAACAAGAAATTGCTGTCATGTCTTAGTCCCTGGACAAATCAGAATTTTCTCTTTGATATGTGCCCCCTTCTACTTAATTACTTTTCTGTTTGCAGAATTACTGCAAGAATTATGCTTTCTCTATAAAAACAGATTTGTTGAATTTTTCTTATGCTCCAATAGGAATGCCAAAACATATTTTATTTCAGATGCTCTTGAAGTAATTCCATTTATTTCTCTATTAGCCCTAAATAAGCACAAGGTATACATACTTGAACTGCTTTAGTGAATGATGTCATTTTCCTCCAAGACTTGGGTGAATAATTCTCGAAATACTGAAGAGCTGTAAAATTATCATTTCAGTTTTGGATTGTTTGGACCTTAATATACAGACTGAATGCATGTGAACTTGAACAGAAAAATAGAAAATTTGAATAACAGAATCACAGGAAAAAATAAGGACTTGAGAGGCTTTTTGCTTTTTCTCTGCCCTTGAGCAGGATTGTGCCTATTCTTATATATACATTGGGAAACTTTTGCTGGAGGCCTGCTTTTTACAAAGTACTTTTCAAGTTATCACACTTCTTTCAGTTTGTTGAATTAAGCAATTTAGGAGTACTTGTGCTGATTTGAGTCAAGGGAACTGGGTAAGACACAGGGAGTTGCTTAATTGCAAGCCATTGTCTAAATGCTATAGCTTATAGTATTTTTAGCAATACTATTCCTTTGGATTTGATCAAAGTAGAATATGTCCCACTCTCTTCTAGGTGTGATTTATTTATTACTTTTTTTCAACCCATATCAAATTGAAATTGTATATTTTGATTTGCCTGCTGTGCACAGTTCAAATGAAATAATATTTTCAGAGAAATAAAAGACAATAAAAAAAAAAAAGTGGAGTTAAATGAATTCAAGTAAGAATCTAAGTCATCTCTTCATCCTTAAAATGTCTTCTGATGTAAGCAAAATGTCCATTGCACTAATCTAAATATAAATTCTGGACCTACCCATACCTTGCAGTCTGCAAGGAAGATAGCAGATCAGATGCAGCCACAGCTGGCATTTAAAAAAACAGAATAGCAGTAAGGTATTTGCAAAACTTGCAGACATTTAATTTCTTTACCAGAGAGTGTAAATATTTTCTTTCTCAGAAGCCTACACTGTATATTATGGAAAACCTTCTATAAAGGAAGAGGCACTAAGACAATTGCTTACAAGCTACTTGAGCTTCTGCAAAAGACAGCTATGAGACTAGAATGTATGTTGCATATGTAACTAGGTACCATACCACACAGAGAGTTGGATGGACAGGAACAAGATTCTATTTAGTTGTAAATCTCAGAATCTATTTAAAGCTATTTAACACAGATCTGTTTACTTTTCCCAAAATAGGCCTGGCATATGTTGTAGTAGCTTATACAGCGAAAACCGTTCTTTTTTCTTCAGTCAGCTATCATTTAAATGGGTGGAATTTTAGAGTGTTCTGTATATTGAATAAAATGTATTAAAAAGTTGCAAGAGTTAACAAGATGGACTCATCTGAATTGTACTTAAATCTGGGACTGAACTATAGAACCTTAGAGAATCTTGATCTACAGCTTAGACCAATCTTAAAGAAAACCACCTAGTACTTTCACTGAAATCTAAATATATTACAAATATATTCAAAGCTTATAGAAGAATCAATTTCTAAACCTTAAACTATATTTTCTGAAGATTTACCCTTCTGTTTATGTTCTGGAGTAAGTGACAAGAGAGGGAGGTATCTGGCATTTGGTCACTACATTAGATCATATAAGAAAACTGGCTAAGACCTTCCTAGACTTCAGAAAGTAGTTGTGTTGAGGAGAAGGTTGCTTGAGAGATGAGGAAGCTTTATCTATGTAGATGCCAATGACAGTACAGTACTGTGTTATTTACTTGCCAGAGCAAATGGAAGGGACATGGGATGATGATTGTTTATTATTCGTTCCACCTCCAGGCAGCCCCTGAAATTCCTGTTTAACAGACTTGCATGCCACATTTAAGAAAAAAATATACTTTACAGAGTGTAAATATGCACAGAAATAGAGAAATATAGCATTCCTTTCTTCAGCAACTGAATCACAAATAAACTTAAACAATAGCCCCTTTGAAAGTTGTATAATGCCTGAAGAGAAAAGGAGGAATGTGAGACCAAAAAATCCACCCACAGTCTCAACAGACTGATAATTAAAATCATACTTGTTTATAATTCTAAATTTGTTAACCTTTTTGTGTTGCTAACCCCATCAGAATCCCATATGTTCTATTGTAAAAACTGCTCATTACACAGCTGACATCTTAATTTAGAAGGACTTGGTTCTACTTCCTTCAAAATCAAAATGAAACCTCGCATTGCATTCAGGGAGAGCAGGCCTTACTCCTAAATCTGAACTATATTTTCAAAATGTAATTATATGTATAATTATATATATTTATGGACAAGCACATAGCCACATGGCATCCTGTTTTTTTCTAATCCAAACACAGTAAAAACCTTTCCCTTAAGCTAATACTGTAGAAATTCAGACACATATTGCATTTGGTGCTCAAGGTAAACATGACTGCGGTTGTCCACTAAGGTGACTGAGAAAATATATCATTTCTCAGAAGAAATTTAAATACCTAACTTTCCGCACCATGTATTTTTCTCCCTTGTTAATAAACTAATTCATTCTAACTGCATCCAAATCTTAAGTGACTAAAAATTTACCTTTTCAAATATTCAAATATGCTTCCAAACAAGACACACTGTGTTATTACTGTGTAATTTGCAAGTAGTTACTGTGTAAATAATTTACAACTACTTCCAAAAATACAAAAGGAAAGCCTGCTGGATGTCAGTTCTGGAACCAAAAGTGGAAAAAAAATAAAAAAACCACACCCCCCCAAAAAAAACAAAGGAAAAAACCAAGAAAAAAGCAAAAACAAACAACAACAACAAAACCCTAAACAACAAAACCCAAAAAAACCCAAAAAAGCAAAGAAGCCACATGCACACCAAAACCAAACCAACGAAACAAAAAAAGAGCCAAAAAAATTTAAGAAAACCAAACAAACCCTGAGAAATTATAGAAAAAAATTGTGTGTGAAATTGATAAATCCCCACTTTCCCCAAAAGAGGTAAGATATATAAAGATTGAAGATTCTTAGTTCATAAATTATTTTCCTAGTGGACCTATCAGTTTTACTCTAGTACAAGCAGCGTGGGAAAATAATATAAATTAATATGCCTCCATCTGTTAAACAAAAGATTTGGAGCTTGTAACTCTGCCTCTGATGTTTCAAAGTTCAGGTTCTTCGCATTGCAATCCATTTACACAGGAATGAACTGAAAGTAGGACCTGTTGTGTAGTAAATGACCCTATGAAAAAAGGCTCATTTCTCATCTACAAGGCAGAGCCTGTCAAATACACGAGAAAGACAAGACATCTGCAAGTCTGACGCATCTAAGTATATGCATCTAATTGGATTGTTATAAATGAACTGAAAGAAGGATTAGGAAATAGCACATTCCAAAATTAGCCAGAAAGACTGAAAGAAACTGAAGAAGCCTTTAATTAAACCACAATTGCCTGGTATTATACCAGTGAGCACAGAACTGCAAGAAAGCAGCAAAAAATTTTTCTTACAGTTTCCGCTTGCTCTCAGCCTGTAGTTTTAAGGAACATACAATACACAGTAATCCAGGTGGGACTGGCAGATGGGTTGTTGATGCTGAGAGATGCCACCTTTGTACACCTGTAAAATACCAACAATAAAAATGTCTTCAGTAATAGCAACAGCAAAATAAAATAGAAGTTGAAATTATTAATCCAGAGAAACTGCATTTTTTCCTTCATTTAACTTTAAATGTTTCTGTGTCAACAGGTATTTTTATTTATATTACTATCACTGTCACAATGAATTAATTTCCTTTCACAGTTGCAAATAATTTACAAAATTATTGTGAACTGAAATCTACTCACAGGAGTTGTTTTAATGAACTTTTTTTTTTGTCTTCAGTAAAAGAAATGTAAAAGATGAGACAGATATCATTTCAGATTTTGAAGGGATAATTATAAAGAGTATTATACTTTCTTCATATACATCTTTATAATGCATCTTCTATGTCCCAGAATAGAACAGTTACAGCCACAGATGCCCTCCCTCAGTGATGTAGATGAGAAATATTATACCACGTTTCATGAGTTTTGCATAAAGCACTCAGTTACTTGAACAACCTTATAGCCTGTTTCTAGAAAAACAAGATATTTCGTACCATGAAACCAATGATCTTTTGAACAGTTACAACTGCAAACCAAAGAATTCTTTGAAAATATCTGCTTTTTTATAAAGATATTTTAGAATACATGAAGCAGACGGATTATTTGAAAAATTATTTCATTAGTGCTCACATCCTCACAGCATGTCCATTTCCATTGGAATTAAAGCTCACCAACTGTTTAGCAGAAACTGATTTTATACACAATGCATTATGTGCACATTACAGGTGCCTAAGAGAATTCTTTTTCTCTCGGGTCTTCTGTAACAAGAAGCTAAAAGGATGCCCTTCCATATTACGACTATATTTTCCCTACCTGACATGACAGTCAGCAGCATATTACATCCACAATTGTGTGCCTTGTTAGAGTGACACAGTAAGAGAAACATCCTCCTGTGACAGCAGGGAACATATCATTGCTTCACTGTTAGGCCATTTTCTAATCACTTCTTCTTGCTCTGACTTCTGCTTTGCTTTTGGCGTCTGTACCAAAGTGTCACGGTGACCTTGCAGCTGCAGCCTTTCCCCTCTGGAACTGCAGCTCCCATCGGCTGTCAGATGCACCTGCAACCAGGCATGCCTGGTTAGCAAGCCACCTTGGGTTTCAATGCCGTTACTATTCTAGAGTTTTACAGTAGTTTTTGATCTCCTAACAGCCACCTAAAGACAGCCAGCAACTGCTACACAGCCAAATCAAGGCTCAGGCTCCTAGCAATTAATCAACTATAAAGAAATTTGCCTCCTTCTGCTCTGGTAGCCTCAGTATGTCCTACAGAAAAGAAATGTTATTTACATGTGTAATGCTTGTTCTCCTAATCAAAGTGGCCCACAAAGATAAACAGTCTGCTTAATTTCTCTCCAGTGTAGTGTAGTTCTTACACTCATTGCAAACTGTCTACATTGGGAAGTAAGATCATGACTTTAATAAGTTTTAATCATAATTTAATACTAATACTAGCCAATCTGTGTTAATGTTTGCCACATGAATCAGGGCAGGAGCTACCTCACATCTGTTCACAAGCAGGAATGAAGCCGTTTAGGCAATAGCTTTCAACCTAGCAGATGTTTCAGCTCTTCATGCATTACAGAAGGCAAGATAACAACAGTCAGGCCAATTTAACAGCTGTTATTATTCTAGCTGGGTAGTAAGACCCAGCTTCTGTTCTTTGTGGTGGAACCGAAGAATCAGAAAGAGGAGCAGAAACTACTATGCATTGCAAGAGGCATAATACTTCAGAGAGTAAGTCCTGCAGAAAAGGATTAGGAGAAAAGGCATGATGAGTAAGAAAAACAGTTCCAAAAAGGTATTCTCACTGTCAGGCAGTTGCCAGAGTTTGCAAACTGCAGAACTGATTTAAGATTTAACCCATGGAAAGCTGGAAGCTGCCAGAAGTTGTTGTTTCCCCACAGAATATACTGCAGGAACATAAATTTTCATGGAGGAAAATAGTTCTTTAGAAATCTTTCAAGCTTTCATAACAATTGGAAGGGCTGTCATGATTCAACCCACATTAGCTCAAAGACAGCAAGGCTGGTGAAGATATTCATCTTCAGAATTAAATTCATTTGCTTTCAGGGACAGCACACTTAGGACTGAAATTTTAATTAATATAGACTTATTTTGGCTTATCAGAGCCATGTGTCTTTCTTTAAATCAGTCAGTGTTCTGCAGCATGTGAATTTGCTAATTATCTTACAATGAGAAAGCAATATATCTGTTTCCAAGATGGAATTTTTTTCATCACAAGCCCTATGTACCCCCTTCTTCAAACTAACACATGTAAGTAATTTTGTATAGCACTGTGTATTATTGTATATTTTGTGCTTTGAAAAACCTTTTCTTAAAATTCACAAGTATCTCAAACCTGTGTTTCCTGAATGCATTTTAAAAAACTTTCTGGATACAAAGTCCAAGAAAACTATAGTCCAAAATCTTACCTAGCATTTGTTTTGATAATCCCACCATTTCTGGGACAAATTATGAGCAAGCAATCTACCCTAATAAAAGAAAAAAAAAAGTTGCTTTTGAAGACAAAACACATTACTGGGTAATGTGTACAGATTCTTTAGGAAAGAGGTAAACTGCTAGAGTAAATCAGTTCTGTTGAGTCAGTGAAAACATTCCTATGTTAAATGAAGCACAAGTAACTGGTAACAGGAGCCCAATAGCAGTAGTGTTGCAATAGAGGACCAGGGCACAATGCCATGGTAAGTCCCTGGAGATTCACAGTCCATTTCTAACAAAACAATGGCTATATAGAAGCAAAATTTGGAAAGAAATGTCCTTCTGTACAATTAGATTTGATCACAAGGATAAATTCAAAGCTTGCATTTGAAAAGACTTATGGATACCTATCAGTCTGAATCGGTTTAGTTTAAACTTCTACACATGGTATCACAACACTCAAAATTCCCAGAAAACAGAACTGCTACCCATATTTTGCATGTCACAGGTAAAAATAAAGTTTATTGAAAAGTCAGCTGAGATTTCACACCTGAGAGAAGTGCTGAGAAGCGCTAACATTTTGGAATTTATTATACTTTGCCAAAATCTCGTGTTTCAAAATAACTGTTCCATGGTGGATCACCACTGACACTGCCAACAAACTAAGGTGGATTGTGAGATAACAAAGTGGCCTATCACAGCTTCATATTTTCTGTCAGCAATCTGAAGTGACAGCATGTTAACAGACTACTCAAAGGAGCATTTTTTGACATCTGATAAACAAATCTACAAATTCATAAATATAAATCTAAACAAAATATAACAGTAAGAGTGCATAGAACTCTGAAGGGAGGAGAGGACCATAAATGCAGTTGAATTAATTCAAAATCAATATAGAATTCATGTGGGTTCGTTTATTCATGATAAACCAGTAACATTACTCAGAATCCACAGACAGGTTAAAATCAAGCGTCTAATCTTATTTGACACTCAGCAAGATCTAACTATCAACCCATTTGTCCTGCTTGCAACAGGGCACTTTAACATGTCCTTGTGGTCTGTTGAAAGAGGCAGCAACATCTCAAAATCATGTTTGATGACTCAGGTCACAACTTTCTACTTCAAACTACAATATCAGATTCCCCTCAGATTTTTCTCCTGTCTACTCAGAGCATCTGAGCACTACTGCACATGTTTTGAAAAAAATAAACTCAGAGTGCAAGCCTCCAACAATATTATTGTTTCTTTACAATGAATATTGTGATTAAATGTTCCATCAATTCAGCGTAGTAGAATACAGTTCTTGTGGCTTCATTGGTGAGAAGATTAGTCCATTCTCGTAGCACATCAGAAGCTATGAATGTCAGAGATTTAAATATTCCTTACACCTTTTATGCCGCAGAATATTGTTCCAAGCTTGTGTGTGGATTTATACTATAATAGTGTATGTTTGCTGCCATAACAGCAAACTTTAGACAGAGCATAGCTTTACTTCTTATGGGAAGTAGGATTTTGCTTTTGGAATGCCCTTTTCCAACTTTTTAGTCACATGCCACTCAGCTGGTTACTATGCTAATTGTGCTCCAAAACAGGTACCAAGTGCTCAAAACAACATCCACTATTCATAGTCCATTTACAAATTTCCATTAGGAGAATTCCGTCTGAACAGCACACTAATATGCCCTTTTGCTTATCAGGGAGGTGGGACAAAATCACCTGACAACTAGTGATGATCCCAGCTCTGACACAATATGTTTATCTGTGATCTGCTGGCATCACCTGTGGGTCACATTCAACAAGTAGTAAACTCTAAGCCTCAGATAGCAACCATAAATAACATTTTGAGTCTATAAATATCCTTCAAGCCTCTCTGACATCTCTGAAATCTCTGTAAACCCATTCTACTACACTTTATAAATATATTTATTTCAAGTCTTGTAGTGTTTAGTTGCTTGTAGTGGGGGGCACCGTGAGTATCTCTCTGCCCAGTTCTTCTAAGAGGAGGTGCTGCCTTAAGAGGCAAACATGGCTGACCTGCCAGTGAATCTGATCTGAGAGTCTGCGTTTTTAAGCTCAAACATTAAAGAAATCATTATATCTCAGTCTCCTTTATCTCAAGAATGATAGCTATCTTCATACAATCTTTGTCAACATGTGTCACTCAGACGAGTAAACCCTGAGGTTTTTTTTTCAGATAAATTAATTAAATGTCTCAAATTAATTAACCCATCTGTTAACTTACTCTTTGTGATTTTACAAGTGAGGTTAGAACCAGAACTAAAGATTTTTCAAACTCAGTTGCTACTGAGTAACTATGGTAATACTAGAGTGAAACTGAGTGCCCAAATCTGCTTTTCAAAGGGAGCAAAGAAATTATTAGTTTCAACAGCATTTGATTGGAAGTTTCGCCTTGACACATGCTCTGAAATAGCTGGATTTTTATTGTAAGCACTTGTAACAAGAATCATAGACTAACTGCATTAGTTGTCAACTACTGTCTTTTTCTTCCTTAGAAAGGAAAATATTTAGGAAATAGTTTAGGATTTTCATACCGCTGTCAGTCACAGTTCTCTGCCCCATCTATAAATGTAATACGCTCCCATAGTTAGTGATATATGGAGTAGTGATATCTATTTCCTGCTGGAACTCTGATTTCCATCAGCTTTATTGTATAGATACCAATGGATAATGTAAAAATCTGTGTTGAAGACACAAACTGTAAGCACAGAAGTGCAAATACACTCAGAAGTGTGGGCCAGAGTGCATTGGGAGTTCCAAAACTTTCTCTATTGTGCGGAAGAACCAAAACTGTGCAAACCAACTCCAACTGTGCAAACCAAGGGACCTTTCTGAGTATTTATGCCACCCGTAAATCACAGGAGAAGGAGTGGGAGGGGAAGGAAACTCAGCTTGATCTCTTTCTGGCAGCCAGAATGCAAACAGCATTTTAATATACTCTTAAGTAGAGGGAGGTCTTAGAAACTGCTGAGATCTACCCATAACAGCTATAAGGCTGATTCAAAGCCTAAAGCATCCTAATTGGTGCCTTTTCTCTCTTCTCTTTTCTCTTTCTGTGGAAACTTAGCTGCAAGACTGATGGTCCCATTTTCAACTTCACTGAAAATTTAAAACTGATTTTGATAATCAGGTAACAGGTAACATAACCAGAGAACCAGAGAACCTTTGTTTCTTAGCATAGGTTTCTACAATAGTCAGATATATTCAGCCAAAACTTAATCACTTTCCAAATGGCATGGAGTAATTCTGGTTGTGAAACCTTGATTGCACAATGTGTTAGCTCAACAGACAACTTTTCTCTTTCTTTGTCCGAAAAGAGATTTCTGGCAAGTATGGGTGCTCTGTATGCTATTTTTCCACGTCTTTATAGCAAATTCTTAGAATACACCACCACTCTTTCCTTTACCACTTTCTGGTTGACTTTTCAGGAGTTTTGTTTGCATTTTAAGGAATTAGTGTTTCATTGACTTATACATTGCTAAGCTCTCCTATATTGTTCTCCCTAATTAATATTTTCTCCCTCCAGCTTCAAGGAAACCAGACTGAACTGCATTGAGAAAGCAGAAGCTTATATAACAGAAGACACATGAAAACTCGGCAGTTTATATAATTCATCTGAACAGCAAGTGTCAATTACTTCAGTCAGCTTGTCTTCCTGATGAGCCTAAAATGCAGGAATCCCAACGTTCCTTGCATGCAGCTTTCTTTTTATTGTAGTTGAAGAAAATGTATGATTAGCATTTTTATCCAGATCATAGGTAAATCAGAACAGCCATTTAATAGCCTGCTTTGATAGCTGGTATTCTTAAATAACTACAGAGAAAATATAGCACTAGTCTAGTGGTACAAAAGAAGAACCTTGTTATTTTAATTACTAAGGACAAAAGCTACACTTTCATCCTTTTTCTATATCATCATTTTACAAGCTTCTCAGCATCATATTTTCAGTAGCTGAAAGGCAAATGCTTACAGAAGGAAAACTGAGGCTGAGCCTACATGTCAGGTTTATTATTTCTATGCAATGGACAGGAATTTATCATATGCTTTCACAGCATCAATATTAATGCGTTCTTAACCTTAGAAAACAATTTTGGCTGAAACACTGGGTGAAGTTCTACATATAAACAGAATTACTTAGAACATATACCCTCACCCACACCAGTTTCATTCATCTGCATGTCACAGTAAGTAAACTGGGACCTCTGAGAAGGAGAGTTAGGCACATTAAAGTTGAACTTTTTTTGTGTGTGGTTTTTTTTTTTACGCATTTGCATGTACATGATGAGCCAAGAATTCTTGGTGGCTGTGGACAGATGGAGCTTTACCTTTACCTTTCAGCTTTACCTATTTAAGATTCACTTAACTTCCTAATAACTGCAGGAACAGAATGTTTTATGTGGAGACTTAATGATAGAAGTTATACTCAGGGAAAAAACATAAAATAGAAAATTCACTGCTAAAAATCATTAGACAACCACTACTGAAAGCTCTTCAAATGAAAATCACACATGGAAGAAAAGACTCTGTGTTTTAAAGTACTGTTCATGCTCATTTATATCATCCTGTCACATCTCCTCCCATCTTTATCAGTATTCCTCGCTAAAGTTCCCTAAGGTGAATTTCAACATTCTCCAGTAGAACATAAATATTATATCTCTATTTTTAAAAAATCTTTGTGAAAAAGGAGAGCTTGTTAAATTCTTTCTCCTTTAGTTTTCAATTTGAGGAGCATAGAAGGAGGGAAAGTTATTTAGGTAAATAAGGACACAGTGTTAAAAGAGCAGAAAATTTCCACAAATGGTTTAAAGACAAAGAGGAAATTTTATAGTAATTATAATAAAAGCCAAAAAAAGCAGATGAAGAAAGTTGTCTGAAGACTAGGAAGAAAACAGTGCTTGAAAGAGAGGAGTCAGAATAGAGATATTTAAAGAGAAGAATCAAGTGAGATGTTGTAATACACCAGCTAGAATGAATATTCTACAGTTTAAAATGGAGCAAAAGGTGTAGAAATGAAAGTGAACCAGGATCAAGTAAAAACATCAGCAGACACTTCTGAGAAAGAGTAATTTCAGAAGCATCATAAATGATCTGCAACAAGATTTCCTGCTAGTAAGCATGGCCAGAATAACCTTGTGTCAAATGAAGCTTGAAAGTTGCAAGCCAAGAAAAAGGAAAAATGTTAATTAAAACTAAGTGAAAAAGCTAGAGACCTAGTCAGTTGTGAAGAAAATTATGAGGATAAGCAAAAAAAGAGAGTGCTGACAGGTAAAAGAAAATAGTGCAGGGCAGTACTCATTCATGTCACATTTCTACCCCTAAAAAACTGAGATTTGCACTGCTTTCTGTTTTAACATTAAGTTTCACAAGTTTCACCGAATAAACTGTTCAGCAAATGTTCACAGCTTGATGAGGAATCAGTCACACTTTTCCACCACATAAGTTCTTTTCTGTGAAGTTTATTACTCTGCCCACTGCACTGTAGTTATGTGCTCCAACAAAGAACTCTTTAACACATAACCTACAGAAACTGTCTAGATTTTTTTAGTAATTTGAAACAAGCTATTGCAAAAAAAGGACCATCCTTGTGTAACAGAGAAGACTCCTCACACAGAGGAAACAAGGATTCGTTGCAGACAAGGCAGAAGAACAACAGATTCACTGTTGAATAAAGGCATAAATAATTGAGAACGTCTGCAAAGGGACTAAGTTCTCAGAAGAACTGGCTTTTAGCCACTTGTAAATTAAGTGTGAAGCACATAGAAGTAGAAGGCAAACAAACCTGAAATGATTAGGCAAAAGAATAGCCAAATAGTAGGAGCAGTCAGCAAATTAGCTCTATCTGTAGATAAAACAGAACAGATATTTTTTGTTTGTATGTGTTTGTAGCTGCATCTTCAGTCTTGTCTGACTGAATGATCTCTATGTATGTACACACATGTACACACACATACACACATATGAGTGTGCACAGAGATGTACCAGGCACACCTCAGCATCTGTACCTCATTTTATAGGAAACTATTTGTGGTCTCCATCTGGATAAACCCCAAAATGTTCTGCTTAGAGGAACGTATCTCACAGAATCTGTACCTACAGTTATGTATATATTCAGTGTTTACAGTTCCCTAACCTCTTACCTCAAGGTCCCACAGCCTTTTTCTTCCAAGACCTGCACACTGACCAGTTTCTAACACAAGGGACCATTTGCTAGGACCTTCATCAGCCTTAAACTGGAGCAAATTTGAGACAATAATTGTTATTGGAATTTAAGCCTCTATTGCTGATGAAAACAAAACAAAAAAACCCAGCAAAAATTTCAAACAAGTTTAGACCAGTTCTGCATTTCCCAGGAAGTTTCCCCCCTTCTTTTATTAAGCAGCTTAACAGATAACAGAACACAGCCACTCTAGCACATCTGCCCCTCTCTCACATTCTCAGCCAACACCTACTGCAAACAGGCAGCATGTGCCACAGGGTGCTAACGTGGAGGAAACCCTCAAAAACACATTTCTGATAGTTTTACATGATTTGAGACACATCTACCAGTTTCATTAATTTGTATTTAAAAAGTCAGTATATACTCTAAAGAGTGCTTGGTTAGCTTAAACTTCTCTGATAAAGAAGAAGCAAGAAACACTGGGTCCTGTTCTGAAAGGCTACATTTAAAGAAATAATAAGCAATAATTTTTCTATTTAAAATGACCAGTTTTACTTAAAACAATACATGATCTCTGTCACTTCATCACAGTGGGAAACAAACCATAAATAGCCAGTAGGACTACAGATGCTGAGCTGCCATTTGAAAGCAGTGAATAAAAAATATTTAAAATGGTGTCCATGCACTGCCAGGTCTCTGTTAATGTAAAGCAAATGGTTTCAATGACGGGAGTGGTCTCTCATTGTAACTATGTGGTTTCTTTGTGTTGAGGCATACTTTCTTTTACTTCAGTTTTTCTCTTTTTTTGTGTGTGTACATGTCAGGTTTGGTCCTGTCGCACACTTCTGTAAATATGTGTAAGACTGTTTCTTTCCCTTTTCTTTCAGTCTTGGTGTGCTTACCTGTCTTTCTGTTGCGATTTTTCTGACCATGATGATGTGATCTTTTTGGATTCTGTCTATAACTTAGCAAGACATTGTAGTAATTGTTAGAGACAGCCCACTCACCCCAGTTTGTCATCTTGTTCATGCTCATGTTCCTAGTATAATTGCAGAAACTGCTATCCACACTGCTCTGTGTATCATGACTGAGGAAATAAACCCTTCTTCCTTTGTTCAGTTCTGCTTTGGACAGATTTACTTGCCCTCAGAAGGGAACAAGCCAGAGAATGAACCTTTTTCCTAATGCCCTCTTTGAGCAAGGAGCTATAGCTCTACAGGGAGATCCAGTATGTTCCATCCAGTCTGGGGGTGTCCTCTGGCAATATTATTCTGCTTGTTAACTTTCGCATCCACCAAAGGTATGGTTCCAAATTAATCAGCGTGTTCTCAGCACACAGAAATCCATTTCACACAGTGTCATGCATCTGTAATAAAGCCTAACCGGGAAGTATACTTTTTTTTTTCATAGAAATTCATGTTTCTGTAGTGTTACAAACATGATTATCATCATTTTTTAGGAGGGAATAATTTCATTAACTCACTAATTTCAGACATGTTTACCATCAGTACACTAGAAGTGATGGGAAGGGTGACCAAACCAATCTGCATGAGCCAAAGACTTTTCCTATATGCCTTTTACACCTGGCCTATTTCCAAGAGAAATTTAGGTCCTAGGAACAATAGCAAGGAATTGCACCAGTTTACACTGGTATTTCGAATTACTTCATTCTTGTTTGGCCTAATTCTTTATTGTTGTCTTCAACTGAATGATAAATTGAGCCAGATGTGATGTTTTTGTTGAAATCACTGCACTGCTGAGGTAAGCATTTGGATTTGAATACGGAATCTTCTGCTCAGGGACGATTGAACTTTAGTTTCATAAATGTCAATGACTGGCAAAGAAACCTTGTCTAAATGTGAACATTAGATGTCTCATACTTACAGCCCAGATGTATCATTATCAGTTATACATTTTGTAACAAAAGGCTGAAAAAGAAAGAGACCAGGAGGGGAAATCTCCCAGTAATAGCACATGAATGATATATCCACCCTGGGCAATGTACTGAAGTGGGGCAGCAGATGACTGTTCCATAGGCCAAGGTTCCCCTTCAAGGATTTTTTTTTATCTTATCCTAAATTAACTTTAAACAAACAACAAGCAGTCCAGCATGAACTCATATTACAGCAATAGCATGTTCAGATAAATTGTTGAAATAAATGCACAGAAGATATTTTCTGTGGAAGAGCTCAGTCCTTCTTTCTCCTGAGGTCAGAAGCAGAAGCAGCATTCCTGCTCTGCCCTCCTGGCTACTCTGCTCTCCCATGAGCTGAGTAATTCTAACCTGTTCCCACAGGCCTTTTCTTTCAGGCCATGTTTTCAAGCTTGTCCTGTGGCTAGCTGTGGGCACACTGAGAAGCACTGCTCTGAGAGCAAGCATGAGCCTCTCAGGCCTGATCAAGCCTTGATATCTTAGATTCACCACTTCACTATGGCACTGCCTTGGCATGGAGGATTAAACAGAAGAATGGGCTCTGGGTACCTTCCTCATAGCCTTGAGAGGAAGATGCATATCTGACAGTAAGGCACAGCTGACACAGAATTGCATATGCTCTTCCAGCTGCTTCTGACAGACAGAATTGTTCCTTAGGGCTATGGCAAGCCGCAGGAATGCTGAGGCAGTCTCAGTGCACTTCTGCACACCAAAGGAGCTGGTTCCACTATTAGGAAGATGCAAGGAAAGTCATAAAGCACTGGTATTTTCCACCTCAGGTCTTGCTCAGTCTGTGGGAGGGAATGCTTAACCAAATACTATTGTAGAAAAGCAAAGAGATGATAGCACAGACTCAATTATATATCTTAAATATTTGTAGTTCCAAAGGATAAATCCAAAGCTATTTAAAACTTCCATATCAAGGACTTTACTGCATATTTGGCAAGCACAGGTAAGCAACTCACAAGGAAAGGAGGGAGTCAGTCTTGAAACAACAGCATCACAGTCTTGACATTTACACCAAGTGATATGAGCAGCTCCTCAGAAGTCAAATGGGAGATGTCATTGTGTAGTTGCAGCAGGCTCACATCTGTTACTACTACTTAGTTTTCCAGACTTTGCCTCCATAGCAAATATAGTCCTTTGCTCTGCAAAAGAGCAGAGAATATTCCTCTGCCATGTAAGTCTGTCAGCACAAACCCCAGGGCTAGATGAATACTATTGTTCGTGTTCAAGTTATGCCTCTCATGACTGAGCCACCTGAAGTGGTTCGTTATTGATGATACTATAGAATACTTTTGATCTGCCCCCCACTCTTTTGAGACAGAATAATTACAGTAGAAATTGTTTAACTTGAAACAAGTTGTATACTGCTTTTAAGCAGAGCTAACTAGTTATGATAAACAAGGCTGATGTTTCAGAATAGTGTTTAGGAAAACAAGCTGTAGTCTTGTAGTGACATGAGGCAACCAGGTGCCAATAACCTCGTGTTAAGCCCACCTGTGGCTAATTAGGGCAGGCCCCTACTGCGCATGGGCCAATAAAAAGCTCACACCTGGCTGCTGGTGGGCCACTTTTGGAGCAGTAGCACCGACCCAGGCTGGTCAGAGCACCATTCGTGAGATTCTACTGGGACATCTGGTTGGACCTTGGAGCGCCGCACCCATAGAAGAGGTTCGTCTTGCTACATAGTGTGAATTGAATTGCTCATGGTATGTTAAGCAAGAATGGGAACAACTTCCACAAATTATGAGCTTTTTTCTGCACTATTTTTACTGTCAAGCTGAAAAACACAAATGAATAGTACAGAATGGATTTCACTGCGTTTTAAAAAATCCCATCAGTTTAAATTAAAAACTACTGCTTTTTAAACTTATTCTTCAGACTGGATAAAATTTAGCATTGTACTGCAATGTACAATGCAGCCCTGTGCTCCTGCAGTTTTAGCCAGCTAAGAGCAAAACATTTACTTTTCCAAAGTTATTGCATCCAATGTCTGCAATTTGCTGTAATCTATCAGATTGTCTTGTTCACTGCCCCTTCACACCTGTGTAATGTCCCTTGTGCACAGGGCACAAAAGTCAGGATTTATCTCTGTTGTTCTCACTCATGCATGCACATGTCAGAAGAGGTTTTCATTTGTCTCCCAGAATATTTTTTTCCTGATTGATGTCGCTTCTTATATACTCTGCTCTAAGTTAGGGGTATGTTGATATCACTCTCTGGTAGGTCTGTGTACAACTTCTTTATTTTTATAGAGCTGGTTAAAATAAGCAATCAAATAATCAATTCTTTACAGTTATCAAGATGCAAAAAAAATTGCTCGATCTGGTATTGAAAGTTGAAGAAGGGATTTTTTTTGCACTAGCTCTAATGCTTAACTGCTTCTATTTTACACAAACCTTAATTTTAATTATCAAGTTCCAAAATGTTTTTGAAGTCCAGCAGTTTGTACTCCCCTTATTCTGTTATCAGGTACAGAAGGATATTTGTGGAGTCAAACTCTGGTTTAGTGTACACAATTCAAAGGAACAGATGTGGGAATAAATAGAACACAGAGTATCAGTGCTCCCACCTCTATAATAACCCTGACAGAAAACACATACG
Source organism: Heliangelus exortis (assembly GCF_036169615.1). Taxonomy (NCBI): domain Eukaryota; kingdom Metazoa; phylum Chordata; class Aves; order Apodiformes; family Trochilidae; genus Heliangelus; species Heliangelus exortis. The sequence continues at coordinate 22,882,490 of NC_092454.1, read as the reverse complement.
GCCCCAAAAATACTCATCCCTCTTACCCTCCTACTCTAATTTTTTTGAAAGAAAATAAAACCAGAAGATCTGTCTAAACAATAGCTGCTATACCCAGTATTCGAAATATGTATTTGACAGGGTGGGGAAAGCAGCTTTATGATTCTTTATCATTATGTCTAGGTGCATTTCAGTAGCTGTAATAATGGAACCATAGAATGGTTCCATTATTACAGGAAGGAACCTGAAAATTCATATAGTTCCAACCCCTTTCCATTGGCAGGTACGCTTCCCACTAGACCAGGTTGCTCAAAGCCCCATCTAACCTGCCCTTGGACACTTCCAAGGAGGGAGCATCGAGGGAGCATCCACAGCTTGCCTGGGCAACCACTGTCAGTGTCTCACTACCTTCACTCTGCCTAATGTCTAACCTAAATCTACCCTCTTCCAGTTTAAGGCCACTACCTCTACCTCTACACTACCAAGGCTACATACCTTTTGGGCCTTCTGGGCTGCAAGCCACTTTGCTGGCTCATGTTGAGCTTCTTATGAACCACCAGGCCCAAGTCATATTCCTCAGGCCTGCTTATAATCCATTCTAAACCCAACCTGTACTTGTGCTTAGGGTTGTGCATGTGCAGGATGCATATGCCCATGTTGAACTTCATGAGGTTGGCATGGTCATTAATCCCTTGCTCTTGAAACCTAACCTGAACTGGAAAGTTACATAGGCAACATGCATAAAACCATTACATGGGAGGGTCTCTGCTGTGGCAAAATCAGTTCTGCCATCAGTTGCTACATAAAATCTTGGACTTTGATAGCTTTAATGTTATTTATGATAAAATGGTCCAAGCACATTGGGAAGACAATATGAAGAGATATTGAGAGAGTGTAAGTAGTGTACTCAGGTACTCACATTATTTGAAAGGATTTACCTATGAAGAGAAAGTAAATTGAAGACTAGTCTTCTCTTTCAGCTACCAGTCCTAAGACAAAAACTATTCTTGCATGCTGAAGTATCCACTGAAATTGATTGCAGGAAAGTTTTTTCTTTGTGCTGTTGCATTTTTGTGTGGGTTTTTTTGTTTTGTGTTATTTTGGGTTTTTTGTTTGTTTGTTTGTTTTGTTTTTTTGTTTTTTTTTCCTGGGGATGATCAAATAATTGAATAGATTGCCGGAGAAGCCTTGGAATCTTTGGAGATTTTCAAAACCCAACTGGACACAGCCCTAATCAGACCTCCCATTTTCCTTTAACTTTTGTGATTCTGTCACTCTCTGTACTTATCTACAACTTCTGCTAATGCTGCAACTAATGTATATATATAAACAAATAAATCCTTTCTTGATCTCTTACCAATTCATCCTTTGCATGTTAGCATTACTCCATCCTTCTCAGACACTGTTTTTTGTGTGTTTTGTTGTTTTTTCTTAAATAAAGAGAAAAATGTGTCTTTTCCATGTTGTTGTTGCTGTTGTTGTTTTTTTTTGTTGGGCTTTTTACATCATTACGGTCATCCAAATACAAAACTATCATAGACAGGAGGCAAGGAATTGTTTGCACTGAGAGTCATGGACAATGGCAAGTGCTATGGTCCAGAGGGACAGGGATACTTGAAGTTTATTCCTTTTAACTGTAACTGCATCTTGGTTATTAATATCAAGTGTCAACAAAGGGCTTAGCAAGGGCTGCTGATCTTATCCAGGATCTGGTCAGTGCTGAGACAAAGCAAGCTTTTTATTGTTGTGGCTTGACTACAATAAATACTTGGGCTTATTACTCTGTGGATGTGTTTTCCTGTACAAACTGCAAATACAATACACATAGTATGTGTCTGTGTAATACAGACATAGATAAAAGCCACATAATCACAGAAAATTATGGCTTGGAAGGGACCTGGAGAGATTATTGAGTCAAAACACCCTGCCAGAGCAGGGTCACCTACAGGAGATCACATAAGAACACATCCAGGAGGGTTTTGAAGATCTCCAGAGAAGGAGACTCCACAGCCTCCCTGGACAGCCTGTTCCAGTGCTCTGTCACCCACATAGTAAAAAAAATTTCTCCTCATGTTTACATGGGATCTTCTATGCTCAAGGTTATACCCACTGCCTCTTGTCCTAATCATTGGGCATAATTGAGAAGACTCTGGAACCATCCTCTTGGCTCTCTCCCTTTATGTAAGTATTTATGTAAGGATTTGTAAGGTCACCCCTCATCCTCCTCTTCCCCAAGCTGAAGAGACCCAGCTCCCGCAGCCTTTCCTCAGAAGGGATATGTTCCACTCCCTTAATCATATTGGTCACTCTGGACTTTCAAGCAGTTCCTTGTTGTTTTGGAACTGAGGGGCCCAGAACTGGACACAATATTCCAGATGTGGCCTCACCAGGTCAGAAAAGAGAGGGAGGAGAACCTCTTGTGACCTACTGGCTACCCCCCTTTTAATGCACCCCAGGATGCCATTGGCCTTCTTGGCCACAAGGACACATAGTTGGCTCACGGTCATCCCCCAGCACCCCCAGGTCCCTTTCCTCTACTTCACTGCTCTCTGACAGCTCAGTCACCAGCCTGTACTGGTTCCTGAGGTTGTTCCTACCCAGATTTAAGACTCTACACTTGCCTTTGCTGTAATTCATTAAATACTTTGCTGCCCAACTCTCCAGCCTGCCTAGGTCCCTCTTAATGTCATTACAGCTTTCTAGGGTGTCAGCCACTCCTCCCACCTTTGTGTCATCAAAGTTACTGAGAAGACATTGATCATCAATGTAGTTGATAAAGATGTTGAACAGGACTGGACACAGCACTGATCCTTGGGGGACTCCATTAGTCACAGTTCTCCAGTTGGATGCTGCACCATTGATCACCACTCTTTGGACTCTATTCTGTAGCCAGTTTTTAATCCATCTCACTGAAGATTCTTCTATCCCACATATCCTGAGCTTGCTCAGGAGGATGTTATGGGAGATTGTGTCAAAAGGCTTGCTAAGGTCAAGGTAGACTACACCCATTTGTCTCCCTGCATCTACCCATTCAGTCATAACATCACAGAAAGCTATTAGATTAGTCAGGAATGATTTCCTCTTGGCAAATTCATGCTGAGTACACTTGATAATCTTTTCTTCCATGTGCTTAGAGATGACCTCCAGAACGAGCTGTTCCACCATTTTTTCCAAGGATGGAAAAAGGGTAGAGGAGTGATTTCAAGTTGACATACTGAGATTGTAGCTGATGTGCTTGTTCACATTAGCATTTTGTGCTGTTTGCTATATTATTAGAGAAACGTGCTCTATACATTATATCATGGCAGTGACTGCCTCAGCTAACACTGTCTGTTACTCCGTTGTATGTGGTCAGTCATGTCTTTCTTCATGTAAATGCATTGGATTCTTTTTTGCATTTGAGCAATCAGAAAATATTTTGGTAAATATGGGTCTGAACATATCAAGAAGTGTTTCAAAGCATGTAAGGTAATTCTGGCCTGGGAGTACAGGGAGTGCTTACATATCCAAGATTGTAAACAATTTTTAAAAATGTACTAAGTAGCAGTTGTGAGTACTTATTTCCTAAACACAATGAAGACTTCCTAGTTTTAAACACCATTCTATATTGAATTTCTGTATTACATATTTGTTTTAGGCAAGAATGTTCTCTGTCTGTGTCTCACATTTCAGGATACATTTAGCAAATTGTGATTTTGTTTATTATTTTTGTGTCTGCTCCTATTTAACAGTAACAGATGAACCAACCAGTACTTCCTATCAATTAGATTCCACAAAGCTGTGCTTTGTAGCACCTCAAATCTTTCATTTTAATGTATTGTATACAGAAGCACTCTCCTACTTCAATAACACCTATTTTCAGTATGGCTAGAAAGAAGCTCCAGGAAAGTGGTGAAAACTATATTATAGGGTAACTTTACACTGTGTTAGAATAATTGCTAGTGAGATATGTGGGGTCAGCATATAACAGTCGTTCAGGGGAAGAAGCTACATTTTTGTGCAGAACTCAGTCACACTGTCTTCTGGAGTTAAGAGTAATCAGAGGAAGTCACCTGACCCTCCTCCATGATGGGGAAGTCATCTTAAGGTAAGAGCTTCACTGACTAAAAATAATGCCCTTGATCAGGTGGCACATAAGCCAAATCCTGGGGAAATGGAAGACAAAGATAAAAATCATAGTCTTCAATTGTTTTAAAGTTCTAATTGACTGATACAAGTCTTTAATTTTACTTTTTATTATGTTGGCCACTGCAGTAAGTCTTCTTCCTTAATTACATCTGGAAATGATGCTTTCTGGGAAATGTTAAGCTTTGGTAACAAGCAGACATGAGAATCTGAGCTTGGAACCCCAAACTGAAGGAAGAACTAGCAGGGGAAAAAAACCTAAGGCAGAAAATTCTGAAATTATAAAGTAAGAAGAGAAAAAAAATATCTTATGCCTATCATTTTTAAGAAAGACAAGCAGAATTTATAAGGCAGTCTTCTGGCACTGACAAATCTGGGTGGTTAACAGGGTAGACATCTCATTTTAAACAACTGACATATGCACAGTGATGTTTTATGGCCACTCTTTTCTGGTTCTCAAACTCCTTGCACATTGTGGTTCACCATAAAAGACAGAAGACAGGAAGTATCAGCAGGAAACATGAAATTTCCAGGGCCCTCCCCAAAACTCTCTGAAGTCTAGACAAATTAAAAGAGCAAACCAAACAAAAACTTAACCAGTTGTAAAGCCCAACTAAAAATAGTGATAGAATAAAAATGGTGCTGTCAAGGGTAAATTGAAAGCCTGTGTTATGAGATTGGCCCCTTAATTAACAGCAAAACACCATGAATAAAACTACATTCCATGACATCAAAAAGCTTGTGAAAGCATGTTGCCAGCATAGCAATGTTATTGCATTTATAGGACCTGGTAAAGCTTAAGACTCAAATGTATTGCTTCTAAAAACTAGTTGATTAAAAATAAAAAAACAAAACTGCACATGTAATAAACATCAGTGCAGCACTTCCAAGCCTTTGAAGCAGCTGTATGTATTTAGAAATCTGGAGCCTGATTCTTACTTACACTGATGTAAATCCAAAGTAATGCAGCTAAAGTCGTTTACATCAAACCAAAACCATGGGGAATCAGCTCTTAAGAATGTTAACCTACAACAACAATCACTTCATATATACACTTCTTTTTCCTTTGCAAGGATACCGTGTCTTATTTCACAGATCAAAGACCTTTAGGTCTCCTTTGAACAGACAGTAAAAAAAATATTTTTTTTTTTGTGATGGTTTTGTTCTCTGTAAAGCATTTGTCTGCTTAGATGTCAATCTCAGTGTAGTTTTTCTGTAGCTAAACAATTCTAAGATGCAATATAGGATTTTAAACCACTGAACATAAAAGTACTGAGAAACAAATCCATAAAACAGAAGTACAGTCTGGGTCAGGCAATGGTTATAAAGTTACTGGGAGAGTAGCACTGGATCAAATCCCCCAGTTCCCTGGGAGATCATGCACTGGCCTCAACAGCAGGCTGAGTGTAAGTGCTGCACCACTGGTTCTCCCACTTTAAAAGACATCTCATATAAAGCAGATAGAAGTGGGATAGGACTTGCTGTGTTTTACAGTCACATCAGAAGTGAAAGGTCCACTTTCTACTACCCTGTTGACTAACACACAGTTACTTCCAAATGGAACAGGAGCCTTTTTCAGTGTCTGCCTTGAAAAAGACATTTCCTTTCTTGCTGCTCCTTCTTGACCATGAAGATTACATTGCAGATGTCTAAAGGCATGGTGGGTATAGATTAGTTAGTGTGCCAAGAAGGGGAAAAAAAACACAACACCTTCTATATCATTGGCTGTTTTTATGGTAATATTAACAAAAGAACAGGAGCTACAGCAGCCTCTCATACCAATGCTGCAGAAAAAACATCCAATCTACATATTAAAAAAAGTCCAATACTTTGCTGCAGACTCCAGAAGCACTGGAAAATTGTAAATGTGTAAAACCTAAAACTTTATTTTAATGAAAATGACACGAATATGAGGAGACTCTTACCATGTTGTAATAAGCATATTTCAAGAACCAGGGGGAAAAAAAAGTTTTTGCCTGAAGAAAGTTCATGGTCATGACCACAATGCATTTATCCTGTATATCAAAGGTTTTGGCTTCTTTCCTAGAGTACTTCGTGCTCTATGGGCTGCTTATCAGTAGTCATTGACATGGGCAAGCTTGTTGATCTTTGCACTAAATTGAATTTATGTTCCTACTACATAGTCTACAGATCAAAACAGAGGTTGCATCTCCTAAGCTAGACTCCTTTAAAGTGTCACAGTTGACCACATCTCATGTATGGTATCTGGTATCAGCTCCAGACCTGCAAAATCCCTGTGTACCAATACAGGGATATTTCCAGATAAAAGTCTGGAACTCCTTGCTGGAGTAAAATATCTTTACCCCCTACTGTAGGGAGTAAACCAATCAAAAATTTTATCTCTGTCCTTATTTAAGGTTATCTCTCCCCAGTAGCTTTTTGACTTTAGCTCCTTGTAGTTTGATTGAACAAACTAACCTAAATGTGGTATTTCTTTAAAAAAATACACTTATTCCTTCTTTCTCCACAGTATGTAAGAGTATATTTGTTTAAATTACATGAAGAAATATTAATTCTAAGGAGAATTTTTAAAGATTGCATATTATTTTCTACAGAAATGTATATAATTGACAAAAACCTTCATCAGAGCGATGCAGAGCTGCAGAGCTGCTTGAGCACAGCTGCATCAGCACACAGACCCTCAATTTCTAGTCTCACTAATATTTTGGGTCGTTCCACATTAAGTACATATTCTTATGGGTCAGAGTGATGTGCCAGAGGCTGCTCCGTGGACTGGAATACTACTCTTTCCATTGAGAGTCTAGTCTGGTTTCTCCAGAAACCAGAGGAAAAGTTAACTATCACTAAAGTGAATCCCCAGCATGTCTTCAGGAAACTTCTGTTAGAATTTTTAAGTGTGGAGGAGAAAGTTTGTGCCATAGTGGGGGAACTGGTATGAATTTTCTATTTTTGCTATCGTCAATTTAGCAATACCCACAGATGGGCTGACTTAAAGGGATTGCTTTTAACAGTTTTAAATTCACCGTAAGACATTGACTTAGCCCAGTGGTTTACAAAAATAACTCAGTGGAATGCTTCCAAACATACCAGAGATGCTGGCCAGCTAAGTCTTCAAAATAGTACTCAGTTAACAACTTCCAAACTCCACACAAGAATCAAATGACCTCACTTGAACACTACACTACATTCGCTTGAGTAGAGTCATCACTTCCCTCTTTAGATGTGATTATGAGGAAAAGCATTTTTCTTTTAAAAGAAGATAAAATGTATAGAGTCTTCAAACAAACAGAACCAGACACAGAAGAGACATCTAAGGTTAGAGGGAGAAATGCTGTTACTGCCACTTCATGAATATTGACAACACGTTGCTTTAGGTGGTAGCACTGGTGCAACAATATGCAACACTGTCTTTACCTTTGGGAAATTACCTGAAAGTTTGAGTTTGTTCTGATCTAGGTGCCCTGGCACTGAGATATATAGCTAAAGTTCTCATGGCTTCTGGAGAATACAGTTGTCCACTCCAACTTGAAGACTGCCATCCCTGCAATAAGCTGTGCTTGCCTTTCAGCAGTGACATCTCACAGCCCAGATTGTTTCTATGAATTCATATGGGAACTGTTCTGGGGCTCTGGTTGCCCTCAGGTGAACTGTCATATATGTGATGTCTGTGTTCAGAGCCAGCCCTCCTTCCACTGCCTCTGCTACAAATAGCTGCAACCTTTAACCAATGGACAGTTCAAGAAGCAAAAGGAAATAAATAGCTCTAAGTGCCACTGCTGGAGTCAGAGTCTCAGCTTGGATGATTCAGCACAGCCCCAGTTATACCAGCTATGGGACTGGCTTTGTTTCTCCATTTACAGGCTGCAAGACAAAGCACAAAGGAAACGTTCCCAACTGCTTATCACTATTACAATATGAGTGAAACAGATAAATCTGAAGTTTTGTCTGAAAACAGACAAGATATGCCTTCCCTTCCCCACTCCATGAAATGTTTAAGAAGCCTGGCAGCACTAGGACCTTTTCCAAGACTCTTCTATATTCAGGAGTGTGGCCTTTTCCAGCCTGGCAGTAAATCAAAACTTGTTACCACTATAGTATTTCAGCACTGCTAAACAATCCTTGCAAACATCCACTTCGATTCCATATAGTTCTACTTAATTTTATGTACTCTTTTAAATGTTTCCTTTTCTGATCAACCATACAAGGTTTTTGTTTGCATGGACTTCTAGGAATGAGTTTTCATTGTACAAATACATGAAAGACATTTACAGGTAAAGAAGGTGTTGGCCATTTATCAGTTGTTAGCATCTATGTTTCAGTCAAACAATTAGGAAACAAAAACAATGCAGTGTCATATGCACACCAAATAAACGGACTGAGTGCTGGAAAGGTGGGGCTTGAAACACAGATTGAAATTTGTTTGCATAACCTATTGTAAGAACACTGAAAAAACCTATCTTAAGAGAAATCAGTTCAGGCACAAAAATACACTAAGGTAAGCTAAAATCATTACATATATTATTTACAACAAAGATTAAAGTAATTGTGTTGTTGTTACTAAGTAGCTTAGTAATTGCTTGAATGCTAAGAAAGAGCATTCTGAATACCTGGTAAATAATGGAGGAAATTTTTTCTCCTGATGTTTTCTAGCTCTTTCAGACCTGTCTCATGACATGGGAAACTTTCTTACTTGTCTTCATAGCATAGTACATAGAGCAAGAAGAGTCTTGCACAGCTTGCACAGCCTATTTATTACATCCAGATCATAAAGACACATTCTTACTTCATTTGTAAGACACCTTTCTCCCCAGACTCTTGTTAATGATAAAATGGCGACATAAGAGAACATACGCTCTAGTGTCTCTTAGCTGGTTATAAGAGATCACATACACTACATATCATTTCAATGCATTCTATAGAAAAATTCTGCTAATGTAAAGAAAATTCTGCTTTTTCTTTTTCCCAATTATGAGATTCAGTATCAGTTTTCAAAGGTTTAACTTGTTTTGGCATTTAATTAAAATCACATTAATTGTGTGCATATGTGTCTGTGGCAACTCGTACAGTGTTTAAAAAAATGTAAACCAGAAACAAAATAAGGAGACATTCCATGATTTTTCTTTTTTTCTCAGATTGCTAATAAGCCTCCATAATTTTCAGTCTCTAAGCAAGAGCATAGTCAAACTGGCCTTTCTCCAGGCCCTCGAGCCCATCAGCTCATGTTGAGGTTGGCATACTGTGGTAGGGGATGAGGAGAATTCAGAAGAAACAAAACCTGAAGATTCTCAAGAAAATAAATAACAAAATCACAAAGGCAAACGTTGTTTTCTGAGCCAGGGTCATGCTAGAATTTGGTATCATGTTCCCAGATGGCACCAGAGTGGCAGTGACAATCTCTCCATCCATCATCCAGGGAAGCTGAAACGAATAATCCCACAGTTGCCTTCTTTTCATCATCAGTTTGCTGAGGTCAGAGTAGAAGCCATTTAGATGCACTTTGCTATCTGTAGGACAAGGGGGAAGCAACGTTGACTATGAATAACCCACTTGTTTGTTTACTTCCACATAACTTTCTCCTACTAGAGAAAAATTATCTGCAAAAGAACTTGACAGCAGGTCAAGACAGCAGGCTTGCCTCTGTGTCATAGGTGAGACCTGTTAGAAATCCTGAGCTGTTCTGTCAGCAGTGCAAAATCCAGCCACCAGTATTAGACGTCACTAGACCCTGAAGTGGAGCTAACTTCTCCCTGCCTACCACATCATTTGGACTAGGGTAGAACATTAATTTCCTGCAAGAGGGGAAATGAGGGGCTCAATGACACTCCTTCAGTGATTAGCCCACAGAAATTTCAAATTGCATGCCTTGCTGCAGGACAGATGAACTGCAGCTGACAGTACTCGAAGCAGGGAGAGAAGGGTTTGAAAAACAAATACAGCTATGATTTTACACACAATGACAGAAATGTTTTGAGGTGGGATGGACTGGGATCTGCTGCAGGCCAATATATGTGTCTATTGCTCTGATGGAAGACAGTAATTATTCAGTGTCTCTAAAACTGCAGCATTTATGAAGGAAATTAATAAATAATTTGTATTTTAAATGCTAGAAGATTTAAGAAGGTAGCCTAAAATCTGTCAAATAATAATTTAGTTAAAGAGAAAAGGTTTTCTCTGCCACATGAAGAGAATTGCCAGGACTTGGGACCGAAACTGGTTGTTTCTAGCCAGCAGAGCATATGCTGTGCTACTGCCTGCCTAGCACATATGTTCCCTTAATTTTCTGTCTGGGTGTCTGCCACCCATTACTTTCTCGTCCCTTGCACGTTAGATTTTCCTTCTAGTGGAAGGAAATGCTGCTGGATGTTACAGAGTAGGCCTGGTCACTGACAACACCGAAGTTACCTATAAAGTTTACTCAGGAAAAGAAAGGCTTCAAAACTGGTTGAAGCACAGCAATGTCTCAGCTGAACATGTGTTAGTGGTAAGAAGAAGGAAAAGAAGTAGAGGAACATATTATAGTACAGCATGCACAGAAGAAACTTTCATATGCTTATAACAGCTTTGGCTCTGGACTGGGGTCAGTAATGATTTACAAGCATGCCTCAGAAACAACAGTTAGTAGGTAAAAGTGGATTATGAAAGCACAGTCAAACAGTAATAATGCCATGATTATTCTAAAAATTATACCTTAAACAAAATATAGAAAGTATTAAAGCAACAAAAATATTGGAACTGCATGGTTATTATTGCCTGATTTAACTTATGGGGGACAAGATAGAAAGATAAAAACTGTTAACATCCAGTCTTTTGGAAGATATCTCAGCTACTAGCTGATAAAAAACACATGGGATTGTTTAACAGAGAGAGCTAAAAGTTGAGGAAAAAACCAGTTTATTTAAGCCACTTCTTTGATGGGTGATACCTGGTGAAGGAAATAATGAATTGTGTCAATAAGTAATCTTGTTATAAAGAAGAAACATAAACTGAGACAGAGTGTAACCCAGTGGAAGTTATGCTAAAGTGAAGGCTAAAGGCAGTGGTATCCTCTTTTGAGAGACCTCTGATATTCTGTGTTCAGAAAACTCTTGCACACACAGTTTTTATATACACATATGATACACAGTTAATGATCTTTCCTAAAACTGCACTCACACAATACAATAACTATGCTTGGTCTCACAGACTAGAATGTTGTAGGAAAGATTTTCCTAATGATTTTCTACATATTATCTGAATACAGTTAGGAATGCTAGGGGTAAAAGCAGAAAGATGGAAAATATGTGACTGTCAGGAAAGATCAACTTTTGATAGGCTGGTTTTAAATGTCAGATTTAGAACTGAGAATAGATTCTGTACACAGTATATTTCCAGTTTTGAAGAAACCTGATTTTAAATTAGTAATTAGTAATTAGTGACTCAGTGATAAACATATGCAATGATTCTATGATTATTTTCCTTTTGGGATAAGAGTATGCACCAAATGGGATGATATTACAGAGAAGAGCTAGATAGCCATTTACAATACCAGTGAGTGCTATTGTCTGGTTTTAGGAGCTGTGCGATTATTTTACAGTTAGCAGTTTCTCACACTCAGAATCCTAATTTTTATGATATTGATTATACTTAGTAAAATCCTAAGAATACACTGCAAAGGTGAAAGGAACATATTTCTGAGATTTTGGACTTCCAGACAGCCTTCTGAGTGCTCAATATGCTGAATGATTGAAAGATTTTTGGGGCAGGCCTCTCCACAGGCACAATACTTGACATAACCACAACCTTTGCCCTCTTTGGACCGCTTCTTTTGCAAGCTAAAACTTAAATGAGATCCTGAATAATTTGCTTTGTGAAAAAAAGATTTTTAGCTATTCCCACTGATATAAGCACATGAGTACTTGAAAGGAGAAGGTAACTAGCTAAAGACATTTATTAGGTATATCTATAGACACAAGCAAAAAAGGCCTTCCCCACAGTATGAGGGAGATTTTTACTCAAGGATCCACCTCTAACACAGATCCAAGGATGCAAGAAACAAAACTGTGAGTGTAATGCACATTATCGATGTCCCCATTTCAGCACAAAGGTATCCATACAGCCAAAATAATATATCAAAAAAACAGAATTTAACAAGGCAGGTGTTTTCTTTTCCCTCACAGCTCAGATAAAATCCTAACTGATAGAAAAAAAATGGAGATTACCCGTCACTTAAATAGCAAGCCCTGATTGTTAAATTTTTTTAATGAAGAGGTGCTGCCTCCAATTACTTTCTCCAAAGTGCTCCTTGCAGATGTAGGTAATATTTTGTTTAATGAATACACAGTTGCACATCACTTTATCCACATCCGGTTGTTATTTAAATTTCTGGTTGCCAGAGTGCACACATCCATTTTGTAGTTTTATTATAGCTCCCCCTGAGGTGGTTCTTACAGTCTAAGATACTAAATTAAGAAACAGAGCCAAACTTGCATATCATTATAGGCATTAAATCGACAGGTTAGTCCTTGGCACATCCTCAGCATTAATAGCCTTCATATAGTTCAGGTAGGCACCTGCAGCCCAATAGTGGAACTGGGGCCTGGTCAAGTATTACCAAAAAGATAACTTTTCTGATCAAGTAACAAAGATTTTTGAAGTTAAAATGCCAACGGATTAATCAGTTGATATATAAAAATTCACAGGACATCCAGAGTTAAACTTGTTCAAAACACCTTTAATTATTCTTTCTGTGTTTTAAGGATTTTAGCTGTTTCAAAATTGACTGTAATTTAAAATTTCTGTATGCTAAAAGGACTTCTTTAGGCCTCAAAATTTAATGCTTCTTACTCTGAGAACAATAGGATAAAGGGAAAGAATGGCTTTAAGATCTACACCTCTAGAAACAACACATTTACAATTATATTTGGCTTTGTTCTATTGTTTAAACTCCTCCTTCTTTATCACAATGTACAGCGTAAACTCTGTTTTGTACCAATACACATAAGATTATGTTGTTATCATAAAAGACTTGTATGTTGGTGGGTAGTCACAGACAAAGAGACTGTGCGAAATCACATCCCGGTTTGCTGAGTGGAGCCTTAGTTTTGCCTGCTTTGCCAGTTTCTGTAAACAGTATTAGACTTAGTCTTTCAATACTGAGGAAATGGTAACTTAAGCTATTGAACACTTCCAGGATGAATCCATACAGAATCTGCATGGATTTAAAGTAATTATTTAAATTAAAACCATTAACAATTAAGCTATATAGAGAGCAGCATCTGTTCATTGATATTTCTTGACAGATCATTCACTGCACAATTTTCAGTCACATAAAATAAATGGAAAGGCAACGAAATAATGAAGCACAAAGGATGAATCTGGCCAGCAGAAAACCATTTGAGTCCCATGGTCTTGCAGCCTTGCTAACTGGACATAAGGCCAGATTTTCTGCTACTGCAACTAGCTATTCAGCCTTACAGACTTAATTACCATCTTGCCCTGTAACACTTTCAGCCCTTTAAAATTTGATTGATAAAAATTATTATTAGGCAATGAAGACATGAAGACATTAAACATCAAGACATCTAAATACATTAAAGAGGATATTTTCCTCTTTCTCTTATGTCAACACCCAAGGAATTTCTTTTGTTTTTCTTGTTCTCTCAGGATTTACTGTCTGAATTGGTATGGTCCTGTGACTTCAATGGGTGCTTCACAACACATGCCTTATATGCAGGTATCCTGTATTAGTGGAGCAATTTGGTTTCCATTATGAAATATCTCATGGAATGCTGCAAGTGCCAAGACCATGTGCATGATTTTCCTATACCACCCATACTGGTTTCACTGATTACTCACTTCCTTAGCTACAAAAACACAGCAAGTTTCTTCAGGCTCAAACATCTGTACATAAACTATTTGAGCGAAGATATTTCCATGCACTCATAGCCCAGTTACTGTGATTGACATTTTACCCCTACCTTAAATGAGCAAATCTTGATTATAAATGTGCCAGGTTAACAAATGAAATTACACGTGCCCTTCTCTTGTACTCAAATGTGTCTTTATGTTCCTTCATACTGTACCCTGCGCTGTTGTTTACTGCACAGTCTAAATGGACGTAGGAACAATGCCCTCTTCAGCTATACTTCATTCTTTTCTTCTTACAAATTTAATATCAAGCTGACACTGTCCTTTGCCTGCAGGCATATATCATCTCCCAACAGCTTTTAAAGATAGATCTTTGCATGCACATAAGAGACCCTTGGTGTGCCATTCAGCTGTCGACATTGTTAAAGCAAGTTGATGAGATTAATCTTTAATAAACACAGCAATAAAACTGTTAGAAAGGATCTGTTGTTTTTTTCTGTAGACCCTCTCAAATACCATGCACCTCACTTTTACTTACTGTACAGTGAAATATTTAAAATGCAAGCTCAACTTGAATGTGTTAATGTGGACAAATAATATTCTGAATTCTCCTATAGAAGCTATGTGAGGATGATTTATACACAGAAAAGGTCAAAGTTAGTGTAAAAGCTTGAATTACTCCCTGCATTTGCTAAAGTAATTGGTAGCTTTATGAGCTACTACTTATGAAGATCTGAAGGTCTGAATCTGTGAAACAGCAATATATATTTACACCATCTAGGAATCTGTGCAATAGTTTGACAAATACAACAAAAAGACTGTTTTCCTTCCACTGTATATACTCGTCTTTTAAAAAAAGAGTGTACAGATACACAGACATCAGTATTGCAACCCTTCTCCACAGTATCTTAAATGTGTATTTTTAATAATTTTGTAAAAAAATGCTAGAGCTTTTAATGCCAATACCATGGTTAATATCCTTATACACTAGATCCTATATAAATCAGCGGGTTGAAAATCTGTATTGACAGCCATATATCCCTAGCAGAAGCATATTTGCAGCTCAAAATGACAAGAAATGGATTTTAAACTACTCTTTCTTGTATCCGTAAAACATGAACTGAAATATACTTTCCAGAACGTAAAAAGGGAATAGACAGCAATACAATCAATATACATTCATCTGCTTTGTTATATTTAAGCCTAATTCAGTATTCTTGACCTGCTATGTAGGACACAATAGACAGCATTAGGCAGGTATTTGCAATATAAAGTTATAACTTTATTAAATAAATGAAGAAAATTAGACAGTCAAGCCTGGTGAAACAAATACCTTCATCTAGTTGAGACGGAACTTGACACATTTCCCACTGCAGCAGGTAGTTAAAAGTATCTATTTCCATTCTTCTGTGCCTCTCTTGCATCATAAGCATAAAGAATCAGGGACTGCCAAGGAAGGAACTGGTGAATACCCAAGTTCAAAAGCTGCCTTTTGAATGATTAGAATTTTACACAACTCCCCCCAACTCAAATAAGAATTCTATATATGTATAGGAGGTAATTACTGACAATATTGTCTTTTTCTTAAAGTGAAGCTATAATTTACGTTTTGCCTCAGCAGCTCTTCCACAGATTCTGCTTGGCTGAGTACAGCAGTTGCCTTGCAGCCTATCTGAAAACATTGTCAGCATAACATTAACACTCAAAAGGTGTAACAAAAAAAACAACCCCATACAGTAAAAAAATAACAAGCCCAAAAAGCAAACCAAAAAAACCCACATACCTTTGCAAAATCAGATCTATAATCTGCTAGTGCTTCTTCCTCTCTAGTGTCTGTTGTCAGTAATGTCTTTTGAATGCGAATTAACCCTCCTTTTCTAAGTCAGTCTGAATATTGATTACAATTTATGATCTTCAGCCAAATACCTTAACCCTCATGCATCTTAAAATGTAGTGGATTGTATGAATGCTAGTGGCATTCTTTCTTTAGAAAATAAAGTGACCATAATATGGGAGAGAATAAAGTCAGTAACATTTACTGCTTATCTTCTGAATCTGTTTCTAGGGATTTTTGCCATGGGGAAAAAATGTACTTGTACTTGTTTCCAAAGCTACCCTCAATATAGTAGCCTTTTATTTTGAGGGAAAATACCTAGCTCTTCCATGAGAAAAATTAAATCAGTTTTAGAACGAGTGAAATAGGCTGATTAAAAAGTGTGTTTGTTTGTTTGCTTGTTTTCTGAGAGTTTCTATTTAAAGGCAAACAGATACACACAGACTTCAAAACATTTTAGGGTGGCAAAATGTCATTTGTTTTGAACTCTTACAGGGAACTCAATTTTTCAGATACCCCATATTTTAATAGAACAAAAAAATAATATGGACTATTCTTCTCTCCTCATATTTCCCTCAGGTTTCTGTCATGGCAGTAGATTGGAAGCTCACAAGAATTATCTTCCTTTCTTTGTCCCTTGAGGATTTTCCCATGGAAGCATCCTTAAGCATTAAGCATTAACATTAACTTTATGAAGCATGGGACCATGGTTTTGTGCAGCTAATAGGGAAGAATATGCTTGCAGAGGTGATGCAAAGCTCCTGCCCATATTACCACATTACAAAGATGGTAATTTCATGAATAACCACACAGATTACCAGAGACATCCATGCACCCTGGGGATGGTCTGTTTTAAACCCATTTACAGTCTGGCTTTTCATGCTTTATAAAACTATTAACAAAGAGGAAATTGACCTCTTCCTGCTGTCACATAAAAATCTCAATGCAAGTGTCCCTCAACACTTTGCAGGGTAAGCAGGTAACAAGAGCTACTCAGGGACCTAGGCCTGGCACATACAAATACTCCATGAGAGTCTGATTGAGGTGCCTGCATATTGGTTTGCACACAAGTATACATTTCAGTATAAACCATGAGGCAGTCTGCCAGACTGATGCATTATGCTCACATGAGGGTATACCTGTACCTCTGCAGGACAATATTCCAGGAAAGATTTTTCAGCTTCTTGTTCTCATTTGCACACGTGGGTATAGGTCACTCTGCTGCTGTGCTCTGTATACTCTGAATCCTTCAGGATCTTTTGCTCCTAGGGCCCCATTCCTATGCTTCCCTTAGTCGACCAGCATGTCTTGTTCTGTGACTTTAAAGAACGGACTTGTAATTTCCCTTTTTAATTCTTTGGGGATTTTCCACTTTCTGAACTCCTGACAATTGAACTCTACACAGCTAGATTTGATCCACCCCATTGCTATAGCAAGCAACTACTGGAAGGATAATTGACAAGGTTTAGTAACCCCTCCTTGCCTGGAAGATTCATGACAAGACTTGACAAAAGAGGCTGGATTACATTCCCAGAAGATTGCTGGCATAAGGATTTCACAACATCAGACAGAAGCTTTATATTTTGTATTTAAGCACTCTCAGATCGCAAAAACACTTACAGATTCATTAGTGTATTATTACTGCACCACCCCTCAGTGATCCAGACAGCTGGTGTGCTTTCTGGCATGTACCTTTTTGTCATGAAGAAACTCTTCAAAGATAATTATTTTTAAACAAATCTCAGTGTGACTGAAGTTGTCGTCCACTCAGCTCCAAGAAACTGAGCAAGCGTACAAGAAAGGAAGGAATGATTAATTTGGTAGAGGAAGATAGATCACAAGAGCACGTATCTATAATCTAGTAATGAGGAAAACCCCATGGTACAGGCATTTTATATTAAGTAGCCATTAGATTAAAAAAAATAAATAAACCAGAAATAATGCTGGCACCTGGTTCATACAGAAAAGCTGGATGTTGCTATCACACTCTTTGAGCTGGACTACAAAGAAGGTGTATGCAGTGATTTTGTTAGGATCTTGTCCTCATAAAGTTAAGGCACAAGTGGAAAAGCCTTGTGGCTGACCAAGTGATTCAAAGAGGGAAGACACGAGGACTACCTAGTATATTCATGCCATTAGTAACCTGCAAACATTTTGGATCTCAGTTTCAGAGTTAGGTTCCCCTTAATGATGTTTTAGGCAGGTAAAGCTCTTGGATGTGACTTCCGGATTCAATAAATGCTATTGGGTCAGTTCTTGTAGGGCTTGCAATGAGTGCGTGTCCTGGGTTTCAGCCCCCAAGACTGCAGACTCCTAGATTCTTATCTGATTTGAAAATAGTATGCTTCACATATGCCTTAGAATGGAAATAATGTAAAATTCTGAAATAAATATCAGAAATACATTGGTATCTTAGGTAATTTCCTACAGCACTAGCAGTGGGATGAATTTGAATCTCCAGCTATGTAATAAGAAAGTTCTTTTAGTGTTCTTCAGAGAAGGATTTTCTCAGGCAGTATCATTAAAATATTTTCCATAGCCTTGACTTGCTTTGTTGTAAAGTTGTGGTTTACTAGGTTTACTACAGGCAACTCTTTGGAAAAGGAGACCTGAAGATAATTATATTTAACTTTAGATGTGTTCTAGTTCCAAAATCTATATCCATTTCAAAAAGTGTAAATAAATGTGGTCTTTCAGTGAACAATCAAATTTTGATTAAAAGCAGTAAATGCAATCTGAAGACCTTAACTGCAACTCTAGAGACACTCCTGCCAACTTTTTAGTGTGTTTCTAATTTTCCTTCATTGCAGATCTCTTGCTTAGTTTTGAGAGGTGGAGGTGGGGTTCTGAAGTGCTGCTTCCCCTTCTTACTCAAGCAGTGGAGTGCCATAAAGTCAGAATAAGGTGTCCCACTTACACATTCTCTGTCACCACACTTAGAGGGGGATAGACCATGAAAACCTGCTGTTTCCTGCAGAGGCTGTTTTCAAAGATGTTTCTACTGAGCTCCTCTGCCCCTCAAAGCCAATGCCTAGACATGACTTTCTGTGTCAGGCTAATAGAGATAAAGCAAGAGAGATGGATTTGGGCTGATTTGGCAGCATTCACAGCTCAGCACAGCCTTCCTCTACTCCCCAAGGAAATGGGGGTAGGACAAGTGTGTTTGTCTCACAGCATCAGTAAAGTTGCTTAATACAATGAATAGGGGGGGGGGCTGTTTGTTTTTATTTTTTTATCTGCTTCAGATGGATTTTGTTGTCCCTAACATCTGGAGGCATCCTTACCAGTGGCATGCATATAGCTGGCAGTATTGAGACAATTGTGGCAGGTGTTGTGAACATCCTGACCACAGGCACAGAGCCAGATCAGGCATCTCTCAGAGAACTTGGAGGTTCACATCCCCTGTTGTAGTCCCAGGGGCTGCAGTTCTACACTGGCACTCCCTCAACTCCACTACAAAAGACATTAGCTGGCAGTATTGAGACAATTGTGGCAGGTGTTGTGAACATCCTGACCACAGGCACAGAGCCAGATCAGGCATCTCTCAGAGAACCTGGAGTTTCACATCCCCTGTTGTAGTCCCAGGGGCTGCAGTACTACACTGGCACTCCCTCAACTCCACTACAAAAGACATTTTGCAAAATAGACATGCTTCTTATATTCATGTCCACTTTGCGTCAATTGCATTGTCTTTTCAGGGTAACAGGGTAACTCCATTATTTTTCTGCATGGGGTAATTTTCTTTGCCAGACATGTGAAAGTGCACAAATACCCTCTTCAACTTAGGTCACTCAAACTAGCAATGTAGTTTAGACGTTTTCTGAGTGCAGTAAGCAAACATGAGTCCTAACTTCTTGTTAGCAAAACTATCAGGTACACACATGGCTCCCCTATGTTAACCTCAGAAGAAGATTTCCCTGCCATACAGGCAGGGATTTCCCTTCCCTGTTTAGTGCACTTTTACACCAGAATTTCATCTCTGTGATGCAAATATTAGTCAGCATTTTCTAGTGCAATTGCATGATCTCGACTATATATGTTCAGTTTGACATATTAATGCTATTTCTGTGGCACCAAGTAAAGCTGAAAACAATAAAAACCTGAGTCAACTGCATTATCTTTCCAACATATGTTCATTTGGCATGTTAAAACTATTTTTGCAGCACTAAGTAAAACTGAAAGAAATGAACATCTGGAACATGTCTCTGGGGTCACTCAGCCTGGGCAGCAAGTATCTGCCCTTTGCAGATAAAATGTTGAGAAAGGTAAAATATTAAGAAATTTGAAGGAAAAGTCATATTATAACTGAGATTTATTTTGAAGACTGTGTAGCTCTGCATCTAGTGCTGTAATCCTTAGCATTAACAAATGCACAAACTAGTGAGGTTGGAATCCCGCTTGGCCAGCGAAAGCTATGAGATATTTTGTTTTGCATGCAGTGTAAATATCATCCATATTCTGATGGTCAGTGCTGACATATGTTTATACGATCCTAATCTACAGAGACTTCTAAAATCTAAGAACAAGGAGAAAACAGCAAATGTTGGGACAGGGAGGGCTGTTGTATCTGGAGAAGGGAAAGGAAAAACAGAACAAGGAAAAGTTGTGGTGTGACAGCACCTTCTCTGGAGGTATCTAAAACACCAGTATGATACAGATAGCTGTAAGCCAAGCTTTTATATTCTTATTTCTGGGTAATCATTTTATGCAACTGCCCCACAGCACTCATTTCAGACTCCTCTTAATGTCTCCATTAAGCTGACAAACCCCATCCTGCTTCAGACTACTTGGAAGTGCAAAATTGAGACACTGACCTCTGACTGACATTGAAGGCTGGCAGGAGTGGGGATCAGACACTGCAGAATGCAGTGTAATACCTATAAAGTGCCACACACCATTTGCTTAAACCAGATGTGGCATTCAATGCACCAATTCTTTGTTCCCAACTTCCTCAGAAGCTGTGTTTACAAGTTATATTGCAATATTTTATTTTAATTAATAACTTATTTTCCATTAATTTGCATTCTTCAGTGTTATTTCTAGGAATACAAAAAAAATACAGGAAAAAAAAAAAAAAAAAAAAAAAAAAAAAAAAAAAAAAAAAAAAAAGAGGAAAAGCCCTAACATCATTTACATAATTCATCATAAGAACCAAGATTTCAAAGTTAATTTACTTTCTTCTTTTCTCTACTTCCCAATTTTGTATTATTACATACTAGGTGTGAGACTTAATATAACATGACAGCACTTCTCCTGCCAAAACATAAAGATATGTAAAAATTTCTCTTCCAATAGTTGATCTATGCATGCAGTTGTATAAGATACAGATGGTGTATGCATGCAAGAGTACTAGATATCTTGTATCTGGCAGTCCTAGAAAAAAACACTGATATAACTTATACCTTGCATACACACTGTAAAATAAATTTATACAGGTAATTCTATCTTTTATTCTTCTTTATTAGTCATTAAACAAGCAACATACAATTTTACCCCTAGAATGCTGAAAATTAAGAAATTGAATTAGTATGCTTTTTGAAAGACATAACTGCATTGTGTAGGAACTGCAATATGCTGTAAAGTGCTTTAGTAATGTCAGTGAAGGCAATTTTCAGCCTAAGCCTTACTAAAAAAAGCAAACCAAACAAAAAAACCAAAACCAAAACAAAACAAAAAAAGACCCAAACCCATAAAACTAAACAGAGTAACGTCACTAAATGTGTTTTATTATTTAAGAAACCACAAACACTACCTAACATTTCTGTTCTCACATTAGCTACTGTGCCTTAAAAGTAATCTCAGAATAACACAAAGTGCTTTGGAATAATGAGTATGAAGAAATGTGTGAAAGCTTAATGAGGAGAATGCTGGCTTTCTTCCTGTTTAATTTTGCTCTGATTTTCAGTAAGTTTGCAAAATTGAGATTACTGCTGAGAAGTGAGACAGGATGGTCTCTACAGAGAGGTTAAATATACCAGTAAAATAACTGATGACCTTAAGAGCAATTTGGGATGACGAGTATGTTTTTCTCTCTTAAGAATCCTACTTCCTCTGTAAAAAGCTGCCCCTTTTCACGATGACGTCATCTTTTGAGAGTGTGTCATGAAAGGAAAACACAGATTCCCTAAGTAAGTTACAGTTAAAATCTCTATATAATATGCTACAGAATTTCAGGCTAGGAAGCTGGTAACACCCAAGTGATTCTTATTCACCTTTTTGGTTGAATTAGGAATATTAACAGAATGAACATCATCCTGTTAGCTAAACCAGAAATGCAAAAGGTGAAAGCATTTTTTCAGTAAAAAACACAGAATTCCATAATGAATGTTTTGCACAGCCAGCACTGCAACAAGTCACACTGAGACAGGCAGAATGGAAGTTTTTACCCCACAGCTAAATACTGTCATTGATCTAATACGCAAATGTTTGCATCAGAAAACAACAGAATATAATACCTGGTAATTTAAGCAAATTATCAAAAAGTAGCTATTTAATGTAAAAGAATACTTCTTGCACAAAGGCTGCAAACAATACATTTCCAATGTTAGCACGTTGATTTAAAGTGACAAAAGATTACTTATTACAATTCTCTTTTCAAATAGCATGCTAACTAGCATATTCTAATGCAATTTTTACTGTCCTGTATCATGGAATTTATAAACCGCCAAAAATAAAATTAGTATCCTTAATTAATGCTAAAAGCATATGAGCTCATGTGAAAAGACACACACAGGCAGACAACAGAGCTATGTAACACTGCAGGTAATTGACTTTCAAGATATGGTCACATTTTTCATGACTGGTACAACCCACTTCATTCTATTTCAAAAGGTGGTAACAAATGTAATGGGTTTCCTTTGAAAGGTTTTTAAAATAATAATGAAAATTATCTGAAGGATTATGTACAAAAGGTACCATGCTCTTTAACAGTGACAAACAAGGAATAAGCATGCCAGGTCCTCATAAATACAGTCAAAAAAATATTTCAAAAGCATGAAAAGTTAGCCTTGTACTACTACATCTTTCCATGTCAATAAATTGTCATTCACCAAATACAATAAACTTAAAAATGCATAACCTTTAGTGTGAATTATATTGGAACAGATAAAACAGGAGTAAATCCCAACTACATTCCTATTTTGAAAAGTGATTGGTTACATAGCCTTCAAGGACTTTAGACTGATATTTCAAAAATCAATGATGAACTCAAATGACAGTATTTTTTTCAAGCTTTCTTTGCTTTAAAGCAGCAATGAAAGACTAGCAAAATCATAAATACAACCTGTTATTGTAGACTGCTTTTGGCCAGGCAGCAATGAAAGGAAACTAACCCACCTCCTTCCTGTTCCCTCCTACAATCTTGTCAAAGTTGCCCACATCAATGTGTATTTTTTTCCACTGCAGTGACCAGGCAAAAGTAACTGATAACCTTTCCTCCTAGAAAATCCCTAGCCAGCCCTTTATCTCTCAATTCTTGCTTCAAGAGAAACTTCCCACACTCCATCAAAGTGAGTGTGTAATCTACAGCCAAGAAGGGGCAAACTGACCCCCATCCTACCTCCCAGCTCCAGAGATTGCCGCCACTCCCTTTGCCTCAGACACAGCTGTTATGCCACTACAGCATTTATAGGATAAGGAAAATCTATCTGGGGAATAAAAAATGAAACAAACAAAAAAAAAAGTTCCCAAGAGAGAGGAACATGAAAACAGAGGAGCAGGGCTGACTCTTTCAGCATCAGATTATTATTAGATTGGTTAACTTCAGCTTTAACTACATCCTCTGTCTTCCTGCAAGGCTCAGGAGGAAACTGACTGCATAGCCATCACCCCTTAGAGACAAAGGAAGAGATGAAAGCACATGGGAGGATCCATGGATGTGCTGCAGCTGCAATTACCTCAAGGAGCAGGGCTGTAACAGATCAGGGTTGAAACGCATCTTGAGAGAGATGGACCTGGGTCATTTCAGCAGTTAGCAGTTAGACTGCCCCTGTGAAGACAGGTTAAAAAAGAAAACACAAAAGAACAAAAAAACCCACAAACAAACAAAAAAACAAAAAAAACTAACAAAAAAAAACACAAAAAAACCAAACCAACCAAACAAACAAACAAAAAACAAAAGCTGTAGTAGGAGTTAGGGAGAAGCTGTAGCAAAGAAGGTTGAAGAGGAAGAATATTTGAAGCACAGTTAAATGTAAACCCATGGTTTCAGCTGAATACACACAACAGCAAGAGAGGAGCCTAAAAACTGAAAGGAAGAGACAGGTTTCTTCTTAGTATCAAAATATTGGGGAAAAAGCCACAAGAAAACATCAGCTAACAGGATGTGTGCACACATGTAAACACAAATATATATTAAGATAAATATATAGTAAGGTATTCAGATTGCAATCATGCCATAAAATGAAGAAATTTCTAGTAAAGGAGCAGAATTACTATCACAAAATGCAAGATTCCCAGCCATCTTTACCTGCACTTCTCTACATTATTCATACACCTCATCAGATCCAGCACTCCCATTGCCAGCTGTGAAGTGTCCTGGTCCTGGTGGAGCTGTCTGTTCAGCTGCTAACAGGCAGGAGAATAGGACAGAAGCTCACCTTTTCCTAGAGGCCCAGTTTTTCTCATATTCTCATGGTAAGGCAACAATTAAGAAACTGAGGGGAAAACGCCAGTGTCAGAGTTTTGGGAGGCGATTTCTCTATCACACACTTACAGAGTGAAAAATGGGATTGTGTTGCTTTTAAAGTTTAAAAAATTATATTCTAAATCTAAAGCCCCAGAAGGTTACTTTCCACATTTAAAGAAAAAATAGAAGAAATATATATATAATTATGGATACTTATATATGTATATATATAAGTTCTTCCTTATGTTGTCTATTGTTTTAATTACTTCATATAAGAAACAGAAATTACTTCATCTTGAAATAAGAGAATTTCATTATAATGACAAAATAAGTCACTGAAATAACCTCTCAGCGATGCTGAAAAGAGGGTTAGGGTTAGGGTTAGGGTTAGGGCTAGGGTTAGGGCTAGGGCTAGGGCTAGGGTTAGGGCTAGGGCTAGGGCTAGGGTTAGGGTTAGGGACAGGGGTTAGGCATTAGGGTTTCCTGGAATGTTAGGTTTAGGGTGCAGTTGCCGTCACTGGGTGTTTTCAAGATGTTGTTCTTTCTCAGATGTAAGACTCTACACTTGGCATTGTTGTAATAGATTAAATTTCTCCCTGCCCAACTCTCCATCCTGTCCAGGTCCCTCTGAATGACAGCACAGCCTTCTGGGGTGTCAGCCACTCTTCCCAGTTTTGTGTCATCATCAAACTTGCTGATAGTACACTCTATGCCCTCATCCAGGTCACCAATAAATATCCTGAATAGTACTGATCCCAGTACTGACCACTGAGAGACTCCACTAGAAACAGACTTCCAACTAGACTCCATCCCGTTGACCACAACCCTCTGCCTTCTATCCTTCAAGTAGCTCCCAGTCCACCTCACTGCCCTATCATCCAGGCCACACTTCTTCAAGCACTCCAAGGATGCTGTGGGGACAGGGTCAAAGGCGTTCCTGAAATGTAGATAGACTGTCTACTGACATCATACAACCACCTAGTCACATCCTCAAAGATGTAATAAATTTTACTTTTTTTCTCCTAAAATAAATTCTTTTAAATACTTTCTTTTGAACGGGTGAACAAGATCAGCTCACAACTTGTCTCTGCTTGGTCACATATTGTCGTATGCTCTCTCAGACTCAAATCACATTCAGATGCAGTGCTTCTCCTACTTCTCTGAGTAGTCTACACACTCTGGGATCATCCCTCCAAAAGTTTTGTAATTATTCATTCAAAAGAACAAATTTCTTAATCTTGTTTTCCATTTTCTTCCTATGCCAAATTCTTCTGCAAATGAGCATGCATAGACCTCCCAGTCTCACCCTGCTATCTATTCCAGCTCTCCTGCCATCTCCCCTGCCCGACACAGGTCTCACCAGAAGGCATTCATGAAGCTGGCATCCTCTCAGGACTTTACCACTCGCAATTGCTTCTACTTCTAATCAACAGAGACACCTTAGCATCCTCTTAATCTATACCTCTAGCAGAGAATCTGCAAAATAACTGCACTGGGGTCATTATCCTAGCTTGATAGAGAGTGGCCATCTTGTAAAACAATCAATCTGCCATCTGCTCGTCAGTGCTGCATTCCCATTTTTGAGCAATGAGATGCCTTAGCAGCACTTACACTGAACTTTGCCTTGCAGAGGTACTTCACTTTTCTCAGGGAAAGTGCTGAGGCAGCCAGTACAGCTACTGCACTGGTTGGACTTCATATAAACAAAGACTCTGCTTTTCAGCAAGGCATTGCCTGAACACCATGAAATACAACCTTGTTTTGCCTACAGTAACTGTAGGTATTACAAACAGCTGCAAAATCACCCATTTATGTTGCTTGACTAAGTATCCTTCATGTCATTGAATTCTAATTGCTCACATAAGTATTTTCTCTTTGTCTTAAATTTAGTACCTTTGAGGTTTTATCCAGTTCTTTAGCACAAATGAGAGGTTGCATTATTACATTCTCTTTGTTTTTCAGTTACAGTTCAGAAAAACCTGCTGTACAGGTTTCTTTGTAGACCTGTACCATTTCATTTTTCTGCACATGATCTTAGCAAAATGTTACAAATAGAAGGCTTCTTCAGTAAAAAGGCAAGAAGACCCTATTTTGACAGACACTTCTAATGGGAAACAAACTGAAAAAAAAAAAAAAAATTACTGGATTTTCTGAATTTATTTTTGTTTCAGGACAATATGGTTTCCTGCAGAGAAACTTGATGTAGATGG
Source organism: Heliangelus exortis (assembly GCF_036169615.1). Lineage (NCBI taxonomy): Eukaryota > Metazoa > Chordata > Aves > Apodiformes > Trochilidae > Heliangelus > Heliangelus exortis. Next base: position 22,855,888 of record NC_092454.1, on the reverse strand, counting down.
TGCATTTTCTAGTGACATGCATTTCTCTGAAAATTCTCAAAATAGCTTTTACACTTTTTTCACTAAGAATACCAAAAATATGTCCTTTTTTAAAAAACCCAAAAATATGGGTGCAAATCTCAAATTACTCCTGTAATTACAAAAAAACTTGGAATTAAAGTCTTAGTCTCATTATTTTAAGCCAACATGAGATTTTCCTAAGACAAAACCAATTACACCAAAATAATTTTGGTGGATGTTTGTCTAACATTCAAGAATGTTTCTTCTCCTTCTTCATTTTGTGAAGCAGTTGTGAGCATTTGGATCCTGCTTGCCTGCTGATTTCTGCATTTTGATGGCTAGAATCTGCATTTTTCTCTAAGGGGAAGTTCTCATATGGTCACAAGCCAGTAGGAACTGGGGTTTAAGTAAAACATCAAATAGCCATAATTCAATTCCAAGAGTTGGAAGCATTGTCTTACTTTGCTGAGAAAGAAAAGCAGGAAAGTCTTTGAGTAGCTGGAGGCTCTCAAGTGGTATTCTGACTCACTCCAAGGGAAACCACACAACCTTATTTAGAGAGCTTCTCTTTGCACCTTAATCTAATTTGGCAGTCCTGGGGCTCAGCTGATTTTCTCAAAAGCAGGATCATAGATTACTCTCACTGCTTTCATTATGGTACACCAAGAAACATAGATACCATATTGTGAAACTGCCTTACACCACTTCTTCAGATATACATTTGTTTGGAAGTGCTCTGAACTCCACATTGAATGTCTTTTGCAGTACATATGCAAGCCCCACACACAAACATTTCAACATGAGCTGTATAATACTTACAATAAATGACTGAATCTGTGACTGTCTGAATTTAAAGTGCAGTTGTAATGCTCTGACGAAAAAGGCTGTGTTTTTTCTGATAAGATATCCACCGGACATCTGAAGATGGGTTCTCTGTTTTCACGGTGACCTTATGACCAAAAGTCACCCCATGTAATGTGATTTTGAAAATGTACTTCCCGACTGATATCTTTAAAGAAAATGCCATTTTTTCTTGGGATCTGGGGAGACATCCAATAAGGACTGCTAGGGCAGCACCAGACGAAGAGGCTAATAGCATGCAGATCATGAAGGACGTACATGAACTCCAAGCAAGTACTTTTCCACATAAGCACACTGAAACTCAGGCTCAAGTGTGAACACAAATATAGACCAGAGGTGTAAACCAGCAGTGGACTTTAAGATGAAGAAAATTATTAAGCTTCACTACATGGGCAGCATCTCATCTGCACACCCCTGGGTATTTAGTAAACAGCAATAAATGGAGAAAATAACCTTTGAGAGAAAACTAATCATACCACCAAAGAAAAAAAACCAAATCAAAAAGAGAAACAAATTTGTTGCTCCTCTAAGAAAAAAACCAAGCAACTGATAGAAATTCTGCACCAAGGAAGGAAAGAAAGGAAGGAAATCTTGAAAAAACAGAAATTAGGGCTCAAGAAGAGAGGAACTGGGAAGGCAAAGTCTCAAGAGAGACTGCAATACAGGATACATCCTGATAAACATTGTTGTTAAAGTCCTGGTGCTAGAGAAGAATGTGTCAAGCATAAGTGTTTTGCAGAGGATGAAGAAAGGTAATGGTTTGGTGAGCACTTCCCCCAGTTCCCTAAGTATCCTTGGGTGTATTCCACCAGGTTGCATAGACTAGTGTGTGCCTAAGTGATGTAGCAGGTAGCAAACCATTTCCCTTTAGATTATAGGAGCTCCATTCTGCTCCCCATCCCTGACTTCCAGCTCAGGTTGCTGGGTGCCCTGAGAACAACTGGTCCCACTACTAAAGACTGAGAAAATGAAGGCATTAAGCACCTCAGCTTTTTCTTCATCCTTTGCCGCTTTGCTTCTCCTCCTCATAGTCCTCCCTTTGTTGCTAATGTATGTACAGACATTTTTAAACGTTTTTTACAGAGCTGCCAAACATTTTAATGTTTCTACTAAAGCTGGGATTTTGCTCTTCTAAGTTTTTTCCTACATAGCCTAACAGCATCCTTGTAATTGCCCTGAGTTTACTGCCCCTTCTTCCAAAGGTCATAACCTCTTTTTTTTTTTTTTTCCTGTGTTCCAGCCAAAGTTCTCTGTTCAGCCAGCACAGTCTTCTTCTGCTCCATCTCATTTTTTTGGCATATGGGGACAGCCTGCTCCTGTGCTTTGAAGAGCATTTCTTTCTTGAAGAGCACCCAGCCTTTATTTCTCAATGGACAGACTCCACCCAAGTCTTTAAGTCACTTAAATTAAGTTGAAAGAGATGGTAGAAGGACTCGGAAAGTCTCTGAAGTTACTTCCTATTTTCAGCCTATGCCCTTACTTGTACTTAAGTACAATGTCTTTTTCCTGGCATAATGTTTGGTGAAGAATAAAACTGGGTATTAGTCCTATGATTAACTGAGCATACTATCAATAGTTGCACTTCTTTTCCAGTCTGAAAATGACAGACAGTAAGAATACAAAATTCTGAAATAAATTTACAAAATAAAACTAATAGGAGAGGCAGGGCACAAAGATATTTGTGAAGAGAGAACAAGATATGTTATATATAAAAATTATGTAGATGAGGCACTTCAGGATATGCTCTTGTGGGTGATACAGATATTGATATCCATTTTTTATTTGGGGTTGGGGGACTTAAAGGTGCGGTGATTTTAGATGTCCTTTCCAATTGTGACAATTCTGTGATTTCATAAGAAGTAAGAAAACTTGAGAAAAAAACTGAAATGTGATTCAATTTTATAATAAAGATACCCGTTATGCACAAAGGGACAAATAATAAATGTCTGTTTGAAACTGAGATTGATTAACAAGAGAAAGGGAAGTTCTGAACACAGGATGTAAGAACTCTAGATAATGACTTGTAGCATTAAATTAGGTTCCCAGTGTCCCTTTAGATGGCTATTCATCTCTACAGACCACAGATAAGCCTCTGAATCCCATGAGCCCTTGTTTGTTTATGGGTCAAAAGATTGTTCAGATGCTTATTGGAATAATGAAACTAAGCAATTAAATCCTAACTGGTATATGTGGGGAAAAATGTTTACCAAGCAATCTGACAAAGCTGTCCACTAAGTCTCATCAGCTGCTACACTTCTCTTACATTATTTGCTAATTCCTCACAAAGTCCAAGCATCTCTGGAAAAATGCAAAATGACTACAAGAAAACATGGTTCTAATTAAATATGGAAATGTAAGCAGAACTCTTGTATTACAAGAGAGTCATCCTCTCTAGTTCCCACAGTCTATTCTAGCTGGCTCTGCCTAATAAACTAGTCAGGTTTTTTCCAGATGTACATACATTGGCTGAAATTCAGGTTGTCATAATTTTTATGTTAAAAGCAAGCTAATATAAAATTTGAGATGCAGATAAGTGCATTTAATATTATACCCATTGTTGCAATCAATGAATGATCAAAAATTCTTCAATATGAACATGATAAAATATAGATACCTGGGCCTTGCATATTGGTTACTTTTCTTTTAAAAATTCTGTCAAAATTATTTTGTCTTCATATTATTACTGTTACTGCCTTACTTAGCATTTCTTACAGTATTTATATGCAGCCACAATATTAAATTTCTAATGACAAGCTGCAAAGAAATATACAAAAGGGATATCCAAAAGATTTGTTAGAATAGATATATAACCAGCAGTAGAACAAATATAGTGAAATTCATCTGTCTTCATGTATTTCGCTTTTATTTTAGAAGATTGGTGTTGTTTTTCTCACAGAACTTCCCCTTGTGAAGATTTTCAGACTCTTTGGTTTTCCTGCCTGTTCAAGACAACATGAAAATTCTGACACTTGAAAAAACACACCGAGGTAGGATGTGACTCCCATCCTCCCTGCAGCTACCCTCCTCTGCATGCCACCAAGGACACAAAAATTGATTAAAAAAATATTTTAAAAAAAAGGCACCCCAATTTGGAATGTAATTAAATTTATTAATCGTGTGCATTGGGCATTTCTTCCGAGATCCATTCTCCAGTGCGTATCACTGGCATTTTTCCCAAAAGGATGGTGTTAATAATAGGGTTTCCTCACAACCACCCTGCGATCAGGCAGCCTCTCAGCATTTGTCTGGAATAGACAAGAACCGCACGCTTCCTTACCAGCTGTGCTTGGATCCAGGTGTTTCCTCTAGTTCAATGATTGTATTGTGGCTGTTTGTTAACCATAACTTGTATTTCCAGAGCAGTGACAGGATGGGAGTAAATGACACAGATAGTGCCTGAAACACTCAGTTTTGTATTGTTTACTGAGTCCATGCTGAAGGAAGTGGAAATTCTGTATCAAAGTGTGCATCCCTGAGCAGGAATAGGCACTGGGTTAGTAGGAACTGAAAATAACTTGACATTTACTTTTTGATTAAGAGAGCAATAATTAGCCTAGGCTGATGACTAAGCTCTGGATAACATTATCAGATACATCTAGCGAAGTGAAATGAATGTGCTTTCTGCAAGCTAAATTCATACTAGTTATCTAAATGTCATTGCAAAGAGCCACAACATTGAGATTAGTAGCAGTTTAGTAACAGTGTTGCCTTTTCCAATATGCATGTCTTAAAAACCCTGAATGCCAAGACATTTTATTTTCTAGCTAGGTCAAAATCTAAGAAAAGGAAGACTCCATATAAGAGAGAGAAGAGTTGAACAAATTTTTGCATACTCCTCAACTTGTAAGTGAAGCACTGTCAATGTGAAGCCAGAGTTGGAAAACAGAGAAGCAAATCTGAATAATATAGCTAATGGAAGTAATGGGCATGAATTTTATCTGCTTCAACCTCTATTTGAGACCTTTTAGTAAATAAACACTAATTTCAGTATTTTCTCCAGATCCCTGAAACAATGGGCTAAATACTCAGGTGCATATTAGTTATGCTTCCCTGATTTCATATGCCTTTAAATTATGAAAAACCTGCAAGGTGGTACTTTTGAGTGGATTAAATCTGAAATACAGAGGCCTATTAAAATCATCAGGTTTAAATTAATTTCCTTAGTTTAAAATGCCTGTCTACCACTGTTGATTCAGTGTGTTTTCATTTCTTTGGACTGACATAACAAAAAATTTTGCCCTCCCAAAAAAAAAAAAAAAAAAAAAAAAAAAAAAAAAAAAAAAAAAAAAAAATCCAAGGCGAAAAAAAAAAAAAAGATGGCAAAATATTTATGAGACCCAGAAAAGAGATGAATGGCTCAAGCAAAGAAACATGCACTAAGAAAGATTCCCTCAAGGAAGGAAGGAGAAGAGACTGGGAGGTTTCCTGCAGATGGGAAGTTATATCTCAGGGAAATGATCTTTCTGATTTTTTACTCAAAACGCTTTGTTTGTTTGTTTGTTTGTTTAGATATAAATCAAAACTGACTAAAAACCAAATTTTACTAACATAAGAGCTCTATCAACAAGTTAAAATTAGCTACCTAAATACTTTTAGTATATTGATGTCTCTTTTGACCAAAAGTTACCCTCTGACCCTCTAAAATTTAATAGAATTTTACTACATTCCCCTGTAAGATTACTTTTTACAAGCAGTTGACCTTGGTTCCAAGCTATATGAGAAGATAAAGATACCTGAATTATCTTCAAGGTGTTGTTTCAGGGCCAGAACTTTCAGTTGGAGACACTTCTGAAACTCCACAAAAGCTGAGGCAGAAGTTACTGCACTGCCAACATTAAAAGATGCTAAATGTGCTTTTTCATCATCATTACAAAAATCTCCTGTTCAGATTCATGACTGACCATGACATCTCTGATTTTAAGAGCACGGTTAGCATTTATCTGTCACATGGCAGACACTCTTTACTGCTGGTTAGTGGAAGCCATTTACTCCTCACAGGGCTAAATGCTGCAGTCTCCTGACAGCCAGCGCCATCATGTGGAGACATGAAATGTTACCATCTGGATGCCTGCAAACATCAAGAAGCATAGGTCCAGAGACCCATGGTTTGGTACTGTAGACAAACTGATCCTTAGGAAGGAAGTTTGTGTATGACAAAACTCCCAGGTGTATCTTTATCACTAGCCTAGGCTAAGGGACAAAGTACTACACTGTCTTAAAATATCTACAGTATCTACTGTATCTACAATAACGAAACCAATTTAATTATTAACCAATTAATATTTTCCCAAGCTTTTAAGATAACATGTCACACTATAGACTTGTTCAGCTAGCTGCCAAGTCCTCCCTTTAGGTTAAGCTACAACAGTCCTTTCTTACTGGAAGAAGTTTCTGCTCTATTTGTCTAAAATGGTGTGAAAGCATCATCCTCTGGAGCTTACTGGGTACTACACTTTTTCAGAGGTTTTACTCAAAGACAATGCTACAGATTCCTCTGTCAGGAAGAGAAAAAATACAGGGTTTATCTTTCATGAATATGTAAGCATATGCACACATGTATGCACACACACACATATATACACACATATGTGAACACACAGACACACGAAATATTTAGCCTTCAGACAGGATCTGAGGGACATACTTTTCTTCATATTGTCATCAGCTATGACTTTTCTGAGCCAAGATTTCAGTCTGAGTGGGTTCCACAGTGAATAGTACATCGATGTAAAAAAGTAGAAATAAAAGAGTAAAATTGTTTGTGCTCACTTCCAAATTGTTTTAAGTTTTCAATGTTCAGGAGAAAGGATAGAGAATACAGGTGGCTGTGTCCTGTTAGCTAACATCAGATACTGATACAGAATGAGTCTTTTTGGCCCGTGTGTTTCCTGGCAAAGAACACATGCATTTGGCTTTTGCACAGCAAGTGTTCTAGGGAGGTCAAAATGACCTTAAAACAAGTAAGATACCAGTATTTCCTTAAAATAGATCTATGGTGAGTTTTCTTGTCAGAATGCATTATTGAGAACAGCAATAGCACATTAACAGCACATTAACTCCCCTCAGACTAATTTGGTCTGCCTATGGCTAAAACATTCAATTTGAAAATATAAACCAAAGAAAATGAGTGAACCAGAGTCAAATGCCCAGAAAGTAACCACAATTGTTTGTAGAACAGCAGAGGTGCAGGCCTGCGTGAAGTACAGGACTGCTGCAGATTCCCTGGCACTCACTGTCCCTGAAGAAGAACAAAGAGCTGTAAATAATTTAAGGAATTTGCCATCTGGATGATGTTATGTCCTGGTGCCAGGTGCCTGTGGTGGGAACCGATAGATAAGGTTTTATGTTAGTAGAAAGGGCACTTTGAGGTGTAACTTGTAGAACAATCAATAGATGTATATATAGATAGATAGATAGATAGATAGATAGATAGATAGATAGATAGATAGATAGATATAACAGTAACAAACCACTCAGTAAACTGATTCTGATTGTGCACAGCAATTGGGGTCCGTGCCTTCATATCTTCTGTCATGTGGCACTCCATGTGAGGCTTTCAAGGCAAAGTGAAGGATTCAGGAGATTTCTACAACTCCAGGAAGACACCCCCCAGTGAGCCGTACAGGAAGGTGAGCAAAGATATTTTCATCCTATAGAAAAGGTAATCGAGGACCATGCCAGGGAGAAGAACTAAGATGGGTCAGTCAGCAACCAAATCCCAGCAGCTTCATCATGAAGTTTTGCTGCGTATAGCGAGAGAACAGGGGTTCAAGATAAACCCCCAGAAATTTACTTTGTTCCTGCTATGGGTACGTCATAACTGCCCATGGTATCCAGAATCAGGGACTTAGGAAGCTATGGAATGGCAAAAAGTGGGTGAAGAACTGACAAAAGCTCAGGTCGCTGGTCAAGGTTTTTCACCCGATAATTTAATAACATGGAGAATGCTAATGACTGCTCTGAGCCTGTTATATATACTCGCCCGACTAACTCGCTGATGCTATCTGATTCATGTCCTGTTGCTTGAGAAGCCAGGCAGTCTCAGAATGCTGGCGTCCAGGAAAAGATTGAAAGAAATCTCATGTCGTTTGCCACAGAAGGTGTGGGAGCCACAGCCAAGCCACTTGTCCCTACCGTGGAGGGCGCGGCCGCCACGGCTTTTTCATGACACAGTAACACAGACTGTTCCTACTGATATATCTGCTACAACCCATGCATTGTTAACTGACTCTGAAATTTCACATCAGTGCTTTTCAACAGAGGACCTGGATTCTACAGAGCATGAGGACCCTTTTGATCCAGAGGGAATGGATCCTGCAGGGGAGCTGGGCTTATACACACCCCCTTCGCATCTTTTAAAAACTTGTGACATTTTGTGCCATTGTGACATTTTAACAGCCGCCCGCAGGAAGAGCGGGGGGAGAAAAGCGGCGGATGGAAGGGGGAAGCTTCGAGAACGGTTCCGTGCTTTTGTCTCAGATGCAAACAGTGAAAGTTTCACAGAGACTGGGCATGCCTATAAGTTTTCGATTGACAATTGCAATGACTGGTTGAATTCTGATAGAGACGACCAAGTAAAAATTGGACTGATGTGCTGCCGCACGCCATGAATGCCCGAACCTTCCCAGAAAGTCCTGACAAGGGATAGCGCAGCAGTACGGCCGCTGCCCTGCGGCGGAGCGCCGGGTGCCAGAGGGGGCGACTGCCACCACCTCTTTCTCCGCTCTCCCCGCACTGGAGCCGCCGCGGCTCCCGGGGCCTCTGCCGAGCCAAGGACGGAGTGTTGTCCTGTGTGGAATTTTTCCTTTCTTTGCAATCTTTCTCTTCGCCTCCCCTTCACTCCACCCCTTCCCCTGGCCCCACCTCCCCCCATGGTGTTTCCCTGCGCTGTTCTCTCTGCTCTATGTTCTTGCTTGCTAGGTCAATCAGTAAAGACTGTGACTTTCAATCTCAAGCGTTATGGCTATGCGTACCACATTGGTTTTTTTCCCCAATAATTGGCAATGTTATATTATTGGTCTTAAATATTGGGTTTTTATCTCTTATTTACATGAACATGGTTGTAAACATTTTGCATTTTTGGCTACTTCTGCAAATTGTCAAACTCCTATGGAGAGTTATGAACGAGCAGTGTTGCCACAGGGTATGAAAAACAGTCCTACAATTTGTCGGTATGTTGTGCATTCAGCATTGAAACCAGTTCATCAAGCTCATCCTATATCTCATTATATGGATGATATTTTGCTTTGTGCAAGTGATGAAGGTCAAATTCAAAAATGTTTACCTTTACTTACCAAATGTCTGGAAAATTATGGCTTATGGATAGCTCCTGAAAAAAATTCAGTCAGAACCACCCTGGAAATACTTGGGATGGAAACTAACAGAAATCTGGGTTTCCCCACAAAAACTGACAATTGAATGCAATATCCAAACTCTGAATGACCTTTGAATGCAAAAATTATTAAGGACAATAAACTAGGTAACACCTTGCTTGATATCTCTACTGAGACATTATCCCCATTATTTGATTTATTGAAAGCCAATAGTAATCTTTCATCAGGCAATTGAATGGTTGGGTCCAGTACCACTATTGACCAGGGGTCATGGTTATGGCTGTGTTTCTCTCTCAACAGGACCATATTGGCTTCCAGCAAAGCGAATTTACCTTCATCATCAACTGGCACTACTACCTAGCAACTAGCAGAGATGAATCCAGGGCTCAGTTCACTATCCACTCCACTATCCAGTCATCCAGATCACATTTCCTCAGTTCTAGCTGCGAAGATGGTATGGGAGATGGTGCCAAATGCTTTACTGAAATCTAGATAAACCACATCCACTGCACTACCATTATCTATCAATCTGGTTATGTCTTCATAAAAGGCTATCAGGTTGGTTAAACATGATTTCCCCTTGGTAAAACCATGTTTAGTGCTCCTAATGACCTTGTCCTTGGTATGCCTATAGAGACAGTGCTGAATATAAGTTAAGTTGTTCCATCCCCTTTCCAGGGATGGACATGAGGCTGACCTGTCTATAGTTATCAGGGTCCACTTTCTTACCCTTTTTGAAGATCACAGTGACATTTCCTTTCCTCTAGCCCTCAATCACCTCTCCTGTTCCCCACAACCTACAAAAGGCGGTGGGGAGAGTAATGACTTATGCCAGCTCCCTCAGCACCTGCGGGTGCATACTATGAGGACCTATGGATTTACGGGTGTCCAGATTGCTTAACTGATCCCTAACCCAGTTCTCACCAACCAAGGCATACTCCTCCTTTACCTAGTACACTTCTCCTTTATCCAGCACACTCCTCCTTTAGCCTGACTACCTCTGAGGCCTCAGAGGTCTGGGGCTCCTATGGACAATCTCCAGCTGTCAGAGACAGAGACAAAAGCATTCAGTAACAGTGCCTTCTTTGTATCCTCTGTCACCAAGGCACTCACCTCATCCATCAGTGGGCCTATATTGCCTCTAGTGTTAGTTTTCTTTGCAATACATTTGAAGAAGCCCTTTCTGTTGTCCTTGGCCTCTCTTGCAAGGCTTAATACCAAAGAAGACTTAGCTTTCCTAGTTGCCTCCCAACACTCCTGACAACAGTCTTACAGTCCTCTCAAGTGGTGAAAAAGAGAAAGATCCTGACAGGATTAACTCCTGTAAGGAGAGGAGAGCAGGCCAAGCTGTTTGTGTGAATCTACTTTATGTAGAATTAAAACTTGTAAAATGTTAGTATTCATAACCAGTAAAATTTAGGGTTAAACTGAGAAAGAAGTGAACAAAGCAGCTGAGACGTGTAATTTTCTACTAGAACAATGTAACCAAACACAAGGCCAGAACGAGATTAGCCTCTGTCTCAAAGATAATTAAAAGTGTAGGCCAAGACCATTTAGGTGCCAGATGGGCACCAAAGAATGTGAACATCTTCACATGAAGGACATAAAGATGCCACCACCAGCAGATAAGAAAGTTATGGAACATAAAGGATGTCACCACCAACAAATAAGAAGAAAGTTATGGATAGAGTCTGATATCACCTTGTAACAATATAATGAAGTCAGCAAGAATTGAGAATGTAATGATGTTGTAACCTCCCCTTTTACTGTATAAATACCCTAACCCTTTCCCTTAACCCTCGGAACTCTTTGTCCAGCGAGAGCTGGGAGTTCCCTGGATCCGCAAATAAATACCTTTGCTGTTTAAAGGCTTAAAACTCTGTCTCTAAACAGTTTTACTAGGCCTTTTTGGCTTCAGTGGCCAGCTCTTTTTTCCATGATCTATAGACTTTCTTCTTCCACTTGAGTTTGCCCAGAAGTTACCTCTTTAACCATGTGGGTCTCCTGGCCTTTCTTGATTTGCTACCCACGGAGATGCTCTGATCTTGTGCTTGGAAGGAGTGGTCCTTGAATGTTAACCAATTTGGGCCCCTTTACCTTCTAGTACCTTACTGCATGGGATTTCCCCAAACAATAGCTTAAAAAGGCCAAATTTTTTCTTTTCTGTTCCTACTGCATAACATTCTGAACTCCACAATCTCATGGTCACTGCAACCAAGGATGCCCTCAACCTTCACCACTTCAACCAGACCTTCCTTGTGACTGAGTATAAGATCCAACAGCACTCCTCCCCTAGTTGGCTCCTCCACTATTTGCATCAAGAAGTTACCATCAGTTCACAGGAGAAACCTCCTGAGCTGTGAATGGCTGCTGAGCAGGCCCTCCAGCAAATATCTGGGTAGTTAAAAACCCACTAAGAACCAGGGCCTACAATTGCAAGGCAGCTTTCAGCTGCCTGTAGAAGGCCTCATCTACTTCACTGTCTTAATCAGGTGGCCTATAATAGACACCCACAACAGTATGACCCATGCCAGCCTGCCCCTTTATTTGCACCCACAAACTCTCAACACACTCCCCATTCACTCCCGGACAGAACTGAATACATTCTAGTACCTCTCTCACATAAAGAGCAACTCCCACCACCTTGTCTTGTTGACTAGTCTTTCTTAAAAAGGACATAGTCATCCATGACCACATTCCAGTCATGAGAACTGCCCCACCATATATGTGTACTTGCCATTAGATCAGAACCCCTTGACTGCACCTTGACTCCTGTTTATTTCCCATTCTGTGTGCATTTCAGAAAGGGAGATGAGCACACTGATTCAGCTTTGGCATGGTGGAAGGTCATATGTTCTTCATTAACACTAGAACACTGCTCCACTGTTGGAAACCGAGTTACAACTCTATCTCCATTCAAATCTAGTTTAAAGCTGTACAAATGAGCCCTCCTAATTCTTGTCCTAGGACCTTTTTTCTCCTGGAAGATAAGCCTCTCCCATGTACTACCATCAGGCCTGGTGTCTTCTAAAACCAGACATGATCATATGTCCTGGTTTGGACTAGGATAAAGGTAATTTTCGGTCTTGTAATTTTGCTTTCAGCTAAGTCCCTTGTAAGGAAATTAACAGCAAGTTTTTCAGTCAGTGTCTGCTTCTAGGTCTGATAACGCTCAATGTTCATAGTTATGGCTAGAGAATGGTATGCAGAACCGAGGCCACTGCTCAGTTCTGAGGAACATCTTATGATCCAGAAAGAGAAAAGGAATAAAGAGGTCACACCTGCAACTGCACTTTAGGGAGGAGAGTACAAGATAAATGAAAAAAATTGATCAAGGAGAGTATTCCATCCCATACGCATCATACTCAGTATAAATTTGAGGGATCACAAGGGTCAAGCCCCTTCCTTCCTTTGGCCTTCCTCTTCTTCGTCCTTTGCCTGTGCCGTTCTTCTCCTGTTCCTGTTTGCTTTTACATCCTGGGAGGATTCCATCTGTTCCTTTGCCTGTGGTCCTAATCCATGCCAGCCTGAATCTGTGTGTTCCTGCCTCCAGCTCCTGACTGCTGCTGACTCCAGGAGTCCAGCCTGGACTTTCCCAGGGCTGCCCTGGTGGTAATGTCAGCATTTCTGGTGGAAAGGGGGAGGAACGTGGCATTGTTTTTTTGTATATTTGTGTATATTTAATAATTTCCCCTTTTTGTCATTACTGTTTCATTAAAGCTGTGTAGTTTAGTTTCTAAACCAAAAATCTCTCTCTTCTTTATCAGAGAGGGGGATTAATAGAGAGCATCTGTCATTCGGTTAATTGCTGGCACAGCATTAAACTGTGACATGACAGAACCCAAAGCCCTGCTTATAGCACCAATGCCTGAGCCAGGTATTTACAGACTGGATCCTTCTATTGCATCCCATGTCATTGCCTGCAACTGAAAGGAGGAAAGAGACAATAGCTTGCACCCCAGAGACTTTCCCTAACTGTCTCAAGGCCCTGAAGGCTCTTAATTCCTCTCAGACTATGTGATGCAGCTTCTTCCCCACCTGTCTGGAAGATCAGTAGATCGTAGTAGTCTGACATACATACCAGGCTGGAGAGTTTCCTATTGATATCCCTGATTCTAGCTCCAGAAGACTACAGACTTCTCTATGATGAGGGTCAACCTGCCATATGGGGTCCTCTGTTCCCTTTAATGATATAATGATACTAATGACATAAAGAAGATGGTTCAACACAAATCTACATAAAGAACTACATATACCTGCTCTGGAAATCCTTAGGTTACCTACTCTCGCCCTCTTGGCAGGTTTGACACATGGGAGCCAAGCACCATCAGGAAATATGTGAACATAGTATACACTTCAAAAAATGAAGTTTTTGAAAAGTCTGAAACTAGAGCCTCATATTATCTCCTGTGCATACTCTACTGTGGTAGTTTCACAGCTCCTTAGCTGTATGACCTACACTTAACTCTGACCAAGCAACAGTGTCTCTTTCCTATACATAAAGACATCCTCAATTAGATGACAAAAAACATCACATAAGAACAACATCAGAACAACCTGAAGCTATAAGTATCTGTTGTCAGTATACAGCATGTGCAATCCAAAAAATGAATATAAAAGTAGAGCACTAAGGCTGTCCTATGAGTAATGCTAAATCAATGCAAAGAAGGAAGAGAGCACAGGCACTTGCTCCATGGGAATTTGCCATCACCAAAACACTGGCATAGTCAAACTGAAAGAAGTTGCTTTTGCACGTACAATGATCTAGCTTGCTCAGCAAATAGTCTAACATCCCATTACAGGAATGTGAAACATTTGGACTCTTTCATTTTTAACCCCCTAGGAAATATTACATCTTCACTGAATAAAGTAGGAGATTAAAAAAAGATCCTTAATATGTTAGGGTCCTTAAACACAATGGAATGACTATAAATAAATGTATGGACGGATTCAACTACTCCGTTCTGATACTTCTGCAAGCAACAGTCACTGCTATGTAGATAACCTATGCAAAACCATATAATGTCCGTGATTGCTTAGAGATGACTGTCACATTTTCTGCCTCTTAGCTATCTTCCTACAGAGTCTTCTTCTCTCAAGATGTGTAAAATACACAAGTAACTTTCTTTACCAAGAAACATTTCCCCCTCACTATACAAATCTAAAAAAATAAAATATATACATTGAAACCATATTATAGTAACATTTATTCATACCAGTCTACCAGGAATTTGCCAGTGAGGAGCCAGATTAATTTCTGAGGCTGCAAATTCCTGGGCAATATATGAACTGTCTTCGCTTCCCAAAATTATGAGACATTTGCAAGCTTAGGTTTCTGTGGGTTTCATGCAACATTTTTATCTGTGGATTGCAACGCACTGTGTTTTGGTTTTGTCATAACTCAAAAGTAAAAAAAAAACCTGCACAGAAAAATTTTTTTTCCTACTCAGTTAGTTATATGGGTGCAATGGTTTGGTATTATCCAGTTCTGCACAGTTCTATGAAGTATCCTATCACCTGTTGTCTTTAAATGAAATTAAATCAAAATCTCATCATCCTGAAAGAACTGCTATGTTTCCATTTCTGTTAATAAAACAACACTGATTAAAACTAGCTAAGAACTGAGAGTTCAATTAAAACCAGCCATGTTTCATTCAACAGGAATGGGAGAGAGGTACATTTCCACATCAAGAAAAAAGAGCAAACTGCAGGTAATACAATTAGGCTGCAATAAGAGGTTACAAGATTAGCAAAGATTAGACCAGTCAAAAATGATAAAAAGGTCTGTGCAAAATGGTAAAACCTTTCTTCTCATAGTATAAGAAAGTTTACTACAAGAAAGGAACTTAATAAAAAGTAGCAGATTTTGTTTATTTTGTCTAAAACTGTGTGCATTCATACATGATTTCCTGAGAGTATTGTATGTATTTTGCTAGTACTGCTTCCTGTGCCTCAGATAACAGAGAAGACTTAATTATTTTTTAGTGTACCAATCTGATCTGTAAATTACATGTGGTTTACCATTTTCTACTCAGTATCAGCAGTCCTCCAAGAATAGGAAAGAAAAACAAAGCTGCTAATGCAATAGCTTCCGGTTATTTTGGGCAGTTATAGAATGGCAACAGAAGATAACAGCAGCACGTATCACCATCACAAGTGGCTGCATTTTGCACCATCCCTGACTCACATGCCTCCACCTTCCTTTGCTTCATACTCTTAAGACACTCCTCACTCTTACAATTTGACTCAATACCCTCTCAAGTTAGGCTTAGATCTCTCCTTTCCTCCTCAGTTTTGTCCTCCATACTTCACTATCGGTTCGACCTTCCACTGCTTCCTATGACAAGTACTGTTCCCACCATGGATGGACTCCCAGACAACTAATGGGAACTAGAAACATAACTCCAAAATCCACCTGAAGTCAACTATAGCATTAGCAGACATCAGCTTTTGTTTTTTAATTGCCCTTAAGGACCCCAAAACTAGGAAGAAACTGGAAGCTCAGTCCCAGGTTCAAAGCTGCTCACATTAATTTTGCAGTCAATGGTACTAAGAGAACCTCCTGCCCTCATAGATTCATGAGACTTATAGCACTTCAAAAAAATTGAAAATAAACCACCTTATCTTCATTTCAATTTCTTACATTTATAAATTAAATACTCAGCAGTATTGCTGAATTGAAATGTGCAAGAAAAAAAGGCTCTTCAGGTACAAAAGACTGCATCCACATGGGACAGAGCAACCTTATAATTCTTACATTATAATGCTTACAACCTTCTAAGTACTGTAATGTGCATTTTGATAAATACTCAGAGATTAAAAGAACCATTTAACAGTGCAACTCTTGATTACATTATTTCCCATTATACTAAAACCAAATATTCTCCTGTTCTTTCCCCTTCAGACTCAAATCTGTTGGTTTCATTTTGTTTTAATACATTTTATCAAAACCCAAATTGCACTGTCTGCTTTGCATGTACTATAGTGCTATAGTCACTCATCCCACAGCAACACTTCAAGTACAACACTGACTGCTGGATAACTGGCCTGTATGGGGAGAACTCCTAAACCTCTTGCTTTGCA
This sequence comes from Heliangelus exortis, assembly GCF_036169615.1. Lineage (NCBI taxonomy): Eukaryota > Metazoa > Chordata > Aves > Apodiformes > Trochilidae > Heliangelus > Heliangelus exortis. The sequence goes on along the minus strand of NC_092454.1, from coordinate 22,839,611 downwards.
AGATAATGGTATTTTACCTTGTTGAATGACATAGCTATTTTAGAATCTTACTACTGGTAAAAATACTCTTCCTTACACAAAATACAATTCTGACACTTTTCTAAGACCTTATGGAACAACCACAACTTATTTACAACAGCTGTTAGTGCAACTGTAAGAATTAGATCATGAAAATTATCCCTAAGCATTACACATTTATGTATGGTCCATTGTAAAAGCAGACAGAATACCTCCCTGTTTGATACTTGGAAAAATTAAATTAGAGTGCTTCTCACTGAGATTAAATGCCACTCTTTTCACAACCTTTCCCAAGTTGGTAAATGTAGGCAAGAGAGTTTGATTGAACCCTTATCACTTCTAACTTTCTCTCCACAAGACATAATCCATATTCAGCATACAAGCAGGGCAATAGCTATACAATTCTTTATTACCAAGATGAAAATAAACAAGCTCCCTCTAGTATACTCTTCAATGAGAGCAGTGTTTTCCTCCATGAAGATACAGCCCAATCATATTTAGTGCAGAATGGACTTAACTGCACAGATACAAGGCATGAACAAACAGATACTTAAAAATCAGAGATTTTGATGGAATATATGAGAAAACTGAGGGAGGGACCTGACTCAGTGGTTCAATGCATTGCTCTCAACAAAGCTAGTAAATGAGTTAATAAATTTTGTTTGATCTTTAACAAACAGACACTGTCTGCATTTACTTGACAGAAGTAGATAAAGAAATTTGAAAGTCTAGATGCATAATTTCTAGCACTAGATCTTAATAAGTTATAAAAAAAACCCAACAACATATTTACTCCCATCAGTGAGTATACTTTTACAGGAAACATGCTTTTGTGATTAATACCCAAAAAACCCAGAAATAACACAAGATTCTATGTAATTTTGTATTGCAGAAAGCCTTGGAAAACTAGCTCATCTGTGCTCTCTTTTACGATATGAGGTACTTCCCCATTTTACATGAAATCCATGGCTACATGGAATGCAAGATTAGTTGGAAGGAACTTTCTTTACTGTAAATTTGCCTGTAAGGTTTTTAGAGCTACATCTGCTATGATTCCAGTATATGAAAAATCAATGTGTTAGCTCAGAAATAGCAGGTGACTGGTTTTTGGATCTGTTATTCCTCTGCAGCACTATGTATTCACAATTTAACTGCCAGGTCATAATCTGGCACCTTAAGTTATCCATCTGGAGTATCTAAAACTTCAAAATAATTAGTCACAATGAAACAATAAATCAAGCCAATTGGCTTATTTTCCTTTTAGAAACTGTAGTTCTACACACCACTACTTTTATGTAAATAGGTTTTCCTTAACTGTGTAACTATGGATGGAACAGAGCAACAGAGTCAAAGCCAAATCGCTCTGATATTCAGGATGTCAAAATGTGAGTTCTTGATAGAAGGCAGACATAATTGTTGAAGTTAAAATTCACATATCAAAATTAACCAAGTCTGAAGCTATCTTATTCTGGTTTTCCAATCTGTTAGCAAGTTTTGATGCAAAACAGAGTGTTTTCATTTGCTAATTGTTCCAGTGACTGCTGAAGGAAGGAAACACATAATGCTTCATCAAAAATTATCATATGTAGTGGTAAACTAGAACCACAGAGTTCCATCTTTCAGAGGGAGTACTCTTCAGTGATAAACTCCTGTTTTCCATCTGCCAAGTTAACATCCTGTCACGCTATAAAAAAGGCTACTTTTACAAATATCCTTTTTTTTACTAGAATTCTCACGATCGCTCTCACAGCTTTTCATACTTCACTCTTATATACTCTCTTCTGTCACTGCTCACTGTCTTGACCAAGTTGAGCAGGTGTTTAAAAAAAAGACTGGTATTGGAAATGATTTCTAACAAAACATTTGTTAAAGGAGAACATTCTGGAATGTACATAAGCAGTCATCAAGGCTGTTTTATTTGTGATTTTGAATCAAGATGTTCCACTTGACCACACTTGCTGTTCCAGCAGGCCCAGTGTGCCCCCCCCTTCTTCACAGATTTTATGGCAAATATTTAGAGGGGCAGCTGGGTAAAAGTTATTTTCAACAAATGTGTGGAAAATTTTATAACCAAGATTTTCCTAACAGAGTTCTGAATAGTGCTGTGATGAAAACACTGAGGCCAGGCCCAGAGCAGGAACTTTTGAACTCAGCCTAGCTGCAGACAAAACAGAGTCTGAGACCAGCCCCACCTTCAGCTGATTGTGAGTTTAGAGATCTTATTCTGCTAGGAAATCTGCAGGGGCAGAAACCTCCACCAAAAAAGCAGTAGCATCTTAAGCCACTACAGCTGCTTGTAAAGTGTGTCTGATTAAGGCCCTGGCATAGGAGCCAGGATAACTATATACTTTCTAGGGCAAAATACCTCTACAGGCTGCTGACTCTGCAAATTAAGTCCAAAGAAAAATTGTCTCCCCAGAAAACCAGTTTTTGCATGTTCAAATTCTCAGCCCTTCTCTTCTGATATCACAGTCACACTCTCCTTCCAAACATCCTTTATGACATCATGTCTAAAATTCATCTATCTAATCTTACCAAGAAGACATGCCAGTGTATTTGTTTTGGAAAGCACTTACAGACATTAAGGATTTGAAAATAATAAGTAATAGTTATTTGCTGTTACTTATGGCTGCTGTACCTTCAGTGAAATCAAACTGCAGCATGACTGAATCTGACTTCGGAATGTATTTATTCACAGCACACATTTCATTTTAACCTTTGCTACTCTGTATTGTATATTCTTAGGGCAGGCCACCATAGCAAGACAAAAGTAGAAATGCAGCATCCATAGCCACATTATCTGCCACCTGTATATTGAAAATTAGTGAGTGTTTTGAAAAAGAGGGGGGGCTATTTTTTGTGAAGTTGGACCAAATGGGCAAAGTAGATTTGCTTAAAAAAAAAAAAATAAATACAGTGATATTAAACACTACACAAAAATCCTACTACAAATGGTAAAGCATGTTAGTGGCCACTAGGAGTAACTTGTACCAGAAAGTATGTGACAGAGAATGTCTTTTTAACATGATGGCTACTGTGATTATTCCCCTTAAAGAAAACCAACTAGAATTTAAAAATAGAAAAATATCTTAAAACTTCTTTCTGATCTACTAAAATCTCACTTACAGAAATGAACAAAAATTCTTTAACTGACTCTTCTTTGAGCTGGCATCAAATAATAAAGCAATTTCATAGGCTTTTGCACTAAGCAGCAGGCGCTGTCTTTAACAAGCTCATTAAGTCCTGAAACTATTTTTCAGCCTCAGAATAAAAATCCAGTATTCTTCCTACACATAAAATCCTTGTACTGATCTCTCTGAACACCGATCCATCTTTTAGTAGCCTATAAAGATCTTCTAATCTCAACCTGAATTTATAGCTCTGATAAACACTACTCCCCATAACAATTAATACCCTGCCATTGTGCAATGTATCAGTGACTGAGTCACTACCTAACAAGTACAAAGCAGTGCATTTAAACACTTAGCACAGGAGGGACTGCACAAAAGCAGCAAGTGTTGCTCCTTAGTGTACCAGGCAATGGGAAAACTAACGAGCTACTAACAGCATTTTAAAGCCTCCACCTCAGTCAAAAGATCCCGTAAAACTGATTCAATTTCATGCAATCTGGAGGAGTTTGGCAGCATCTACCTGAAACACTCTTTTAAAAATGGTAGCACAACAGGTAAACATGTACTCCGGCAGGCAGAGGGAACATCTTTTTCATGGGCATGAAACAGTAGTTAGGCAGTGCTGAGAAGCACTGGTGTAATCATCTATCTCATTCCTCTTCCAAGGAATTGAACTGAGTATATGTTGCATTCAGTACCGCTTGCCATAAAACAAAACAATTAAAACACCAGTTCCAAATGCAGAAATAAACATAGGAATTACTGTAGCCGGTGTCCTCTCCTTCTGGATGTCTCCACACGATCTTTTTCAGCCGCCATCTTCAAACCTGGGAAACTTCCTGCTCTTTCGTTTAGGGCACTCGTATCTGAACAACCTTACCAATTCACAAAGCTACAGAATTGGCTTCTGCAGCTGTATCTACAGCGATGACTAGCAGCTGAGAATTGTCTTTATGTCCAAAGGCGTTCTGATACCTGCTATTCTAAGTTGATTTCAATATAAAACAACATAGGATATTAGGGTCCTGCCCGGTAAAAAGCTGAATGTTAATTTGCTCCAAAATTCTTCCATGCCAACTGCAGCTCCTGGACTATATGTAAATATGATTTCATTGAAGAGATATTCAACAGTGGTATGAAAAAAAAAGATCCTTCTAAATAGATACAAACCTCCAGGACAAACATTTATTCAACTAATTTACAGAGTAAGCCAATTAAGGCAAAATATATTACTTGGAAATACAATGGCTTTCACTGAGCACAAGTATGAGCTGGCTTACAATACATTGTATTTTAAAAAGTCCTTTGAAAGCATTTAGGGAAGATAAAGGTAGAGGGATATAAGCTGAAAAACTGCTTCTTTAAGGCAAACAGAAAGTATTTCTTTATTCTTCATTTCTTAAAAAAACCTATTATTACCAAAATATTTTCTTCCCAACTACTTCCATACATCTGAATAACGAGTTAAGATTGTGGGAACATGGATAAAGACCACTTATAGCCATGAAAAACATCTGACACCACTGAAAAACCTGTATAAGAAAAGAAAGTTCATTATAATGAGAAGGCATTTAAGACTTTAAAATGTTTAGAAAACCCAGGACAGCAAAGCAAGAGATACATATCTCACCATTTTGCATACCAAATTGATGACAACCATGACTTGGTAGAAGAGGCTGTCATTCTACATGAAGTTTGGAAGCCCTGGAGTAAACTATGTCGTAACTGCTGAAAATTCATGAGTTTGTGGTACTTGATCTAAAACCCACTGAAGTATCTTGAAATCTGTCTAGTGTTTTATTGGACATGAATTTCACTACTGTTACATAAAAAGAAAAATTATGCAGCATGGAATATGGAATTTCAAAATTATTTAGCAAATACTTTTAACTAATGGGGCATGGTTTTGTGCTCTTCTTCAGCAGCTCACTGTTATGTGTGGTAAAAACTACTTGGCAGCACTCCTGAGGACTCAAATACAGACACCAAACCTACGAGGTGTTAAATACCAACTAGGAACAGGCTTGAAGAAAATAGAGAATGTAATCTCTGGTTTGCAATGCACACATAACATACATATTGTGCTGTTAACATGTTCATATTACTAATATAATAGAAATAGCTACACAACAAACCCCTTCTTTAAAAAAAGATACAGTAACAAAAATACCTCAGCAAATGCCTGCTAAATGTCAAATAAGAGCACATTCCACTTGACAAACTGTAATGCTTTTTATCCCCATTGCAAATACATGTTTGTTCAGATATCCTATTTTGTGAATCATATTGGAAATCACAGTCATTAAAAATTGCAATTGCTCATTTCAACTATCAGGAATTACCTTCACTTCTTAAAAAGTAAAATACAGTTTACAGTTAGATTACAAATATGTGCTGTTTCCACTGAGCATTAGAACATGTAGCTTTCAGTTCTAGAATCATCCCCAGTATTCCTTAGTGTCATGGATCAGCCTTCTTTCAAACAGTCCTGGGTGGTAAGTGCTGTTTGTACATTCCCGCCAGAGCCTTAGCTGCACTGTAGATCATCTGCCGACAGGACATGCCTGTGAATACCAAGTGCCAATCAGCCCTGTTGACGTTCAGTAAACTCTTCTCAAGCACTTCGCCCACGGTCACCAACAGGCCTGACCATCTCAGACTGTAGTCCTGAGGAGTGAGGCTCTTAGCCTGTATAATATGTTGAGAAGTGATTATTGAAATGAGAAGTTTTGTTTCTGTCTTCACCATTACTAACTTGTGTAAGTAATCATTCTTAACTCAGTAATACTACATGACAAATTAAAGGCTATCCAAATACAAAATTCAGATTGCCTCATGATTTGTCTTGCTGATCCTATTTTCATTTGTATGTATCATGATCCAAATGACGTATGAGCAGTATAAAGATAAAACACATGCCTAAGAGTGAGAAGACATTCTGCCATTACCAGGATGTAGCTTTCTTTTAAAGTAATCAACAAATAGAATCAATAATAACACATGTTTATACAATCATTCTTACCCTCCAAAGGTTTTTAAAATTAATAAAATGTCACTCTGACATAGGAAAGTAGCCAAATACAAGAAGTAAGATGAGCCTGGCAGAAATGGAGAACTGAGCTATTTGCATGAGGTCATAGAGGGATTACATACTTAAACTCCCTGAATCTGGAAGCAGAAGGGAAATCATAAGGGATAAACTGTTTATCTGATCTGATGCTATCCACTGCTGCATAAAATGAAGGACGGAAGACTTTTACCCTGAGAAGATAATTTCTTAGTATTATTCTGTTCTTCACAGCATTGCACACTGGGCCAAGTTCTTCAAATGGATTTTACTTTGACAAATATTTGAGTTTATTTGTTTCCAATGCGTGTACAACAGATCAGAGAGTTCTTCAGTGTGTTCCAGCTTTCCTAAAATGACTGTCTTGCAACAGTAACAGCCTATGTAACTTCGTTAGACTATGCTGTCCACTTCAATATAGAAATAGCTTATTATCAAGAGATATAAAAGGGCAGATTTCTTACGCACAGGGACGGGAAGTTATCCTTATTGGTCAGAACATTTTGGCAGTAAGAGGTAAAAAAGTGCATCTAGCAGCAAGTGGGGACTGACTAGCTGATTATGGTATTTCCATTATGATCCACAGTTGCACATGATCCATACATTAATTACTTGGTATTTTTACTCCTATTGAACAGTAGACTTAATTTAAAATAAAAAAGAACCTTTCTGTAGCTTCACATCATGACTGAAACTGCAATTTCTGCTCAATAAAAAACGAAGATGACACCTAATCTCTTAACAGAAAATGATTCTCAAAACAAGCTTTTAAATTCAACTTTTTACCTCCTTAAATCAAGTAATATTAGAGTTATGAAGAGCTGTGAGTCTCGTATTATGTACTTAGAAAACTCTATGCCACTTGTAAGGGCATCAACAAAAAAGTGCATCTTCTGTACAGACAGCTTTACCACTATGTCAATTCACAGAACAATAAAATACATAGCTAGCAAGAATTTCGACAAACATAATTGCTTTTAATGTTGCCTCTATTAAATCTTTCATAGTGCAAATAACAAATAACATTGCCTGCCTAACACATATGTCTTCTCTCTTCTTAGACTTAAGTAAAACTACAAAATTGGTGCTGTTTTCCCCTGTTATGATCTAGATTTTGCATAAAGATACTGGACAGGATTTATACAAACATATTTATTTAAATAAATGTATATGTAAATACAAATACATTTAACACATTTCTACAACTCCCTGAAGCTCAAACCCCAGAGAGTTTTGCTTTGAACTCTTCATGGTAGCATCTATTTTAAAATAATTTTCAGACTGGAGTTAACTAATGTATGATTCATATCTGCTGTCAGGCAACATGCAGTGACTGGAGTTTGGAGCAAATCCCAGTGTACGCCTTAAGAAATGTAAACAATCTCATGAAAAATTCCTACTTGTGGTATTTAGGAATTGTACAGTACCGCATTATTTTCCATGGGATGAACATGGTATTTCCAGTTTTTTATCTTTTTCTCTCATTATTTTACATCCTTGTCAAAACAGCCCAGTGAAAAGAGGGTATCAGTCTTGCCAGTTAGATGACGGTCTATACTTTCATAGTGTCATTAAATCCAAGCAGAGATCTAAAGGGCTGTCCTTAACTTCTTTTTTGTTTATATTTTCAGAATATTAATCAGTATATCATGCCATTTGTTTGCTGGTAATTAACAAAATAAGTCTAAGATTTATGAGCCTTTATGAGCTTTATTAAGAATTAAGTGGTAAGATCTCAATTGATAAACTTGGGCTACATGAAAAGTTAAGATACTTATTGCTAACATATTTGTATGCACACAGACACCCTCCTAATTTTGAGTCACTGAACCAGACTGTTGAAAATAGGTCTATGGTAATAACAATTATGTTTTCTTTTTGAGAGAGTACTTTTTTTTGAGGGAGTACTTTTTTGTAGTAAGTTTTACTCTTGGTTAATATTTCCTCTTCGTTAATTCTTCTGGGAGTATTTCTTCTTCATTAATAGAAAAGTAAAACTAGTACTTCCAAGTGCTATGTATTTCAGAATGAGATTGTTCACCAAGAACTGTTTTGCCACAGTTGCCTAAAGATTTTCAGGTAATACGGAAATATGATTCAAAAATAGTTCATGTTTCATACATTAAAACATTCAAGTGGATCAAGCGTCAGTAAGAACTGACAGTGAAATAAGTGAAATTAAAACTTATTTATGTCAATTAATAATCCAATGCTGGTAAGAAAACAGAAAACTCACCTGCTGAACATACTGCAAAGGCACTGGTGTTGCTTGGGTAAAAGCTTCCAGATGAATTCCATGAACTGGATCTTCAATGATCAGACATCCAATGTCAAACCACCTGTGATGACATGCATTGTTACTTGTTGTTTCTAATGTAACTAGTAAAGAAGACCAAGACATTCTTGGGGCCTCTAATGAGTGCAGGAAAGAGCTAGCCTTCCTTTCAGGAGCACTGCAGTCCTGGGTGAGCCCTTCCATGTTTAGTACTTAAAGAAACATTTTCAGATCTAGGAATGAGTAAATTCAAAGGACGAGAACAGAAATTCTTTTGAAACAGAGATCTCATTATCATTCCTTCATGGAAATATGGTAAAACATCTAAATAAGGTTAGATGGAAATGAATACTAAACAAAAATCAAAACACAAATTCCATTAACTCTAAAAAATTCACCATCTTCCACTAAGGATAATAAATGTATTTTTAAAAATGGAGCAAGAGCACGTTTTGTGTCAAAAAAAATAAACTAAAGCCCATCACATGAAAAGAATTGCAAACACAGGAAAAACATTAAGTTTATAATACGAAAAGCATGACATTGTCCTTTATATTTTGAAAATTAATTACACAGCTACTCAAAGAACTGACTATCAAAATGCATGCATTCTGAAACACTGGTTATGTCTCTGCAGTACAGGTTAAAAATACTAAGTATATCTCCAATGAAAAGAAAATGTGTAACATATTGTCTGACAAAATCATACTACTAATGATGCCAGAACTAATCCTAGTTGCTCTGAACTGAATACAACTTCAAAGAAAGAGAGTGCACACACAACACTAAGCAAACTACTAGCCAAAGCTCCTAAATTTTGTCATCTCAGTTTAAATTTATTGTTTATACCTTATGAATCTTGAAAAACCTGAGAAAGAATATTAAAGGTGTCCAGGCAGAAAACCAAATATTATCATAAAAATTAAGCCTGCCAAAGCAATACTGAAGACATATTCTCTCCTTTCTCCTGCTCAGTGATAGTGCCACCAATTCTTTATGGACCCCTTCGTGTCAGGAAAGAACATTCCATTTTAAAATTTGTTTTCTTCTTTCCTTTTTTTTTTCCCTAGGAATATAACTAAGGTTCTCACATGTCAGGAAGCAATTCCTCAATGAAGTTTTCTACTGATACAGCAGGCTGTTTTTCATGTATTACTCCTGTCCGACGCAAGCTGTCTATCCTTTCTTGGGCTCCCTAAACGTAAGATAAACTGTTAGACAAAATAATACAATTTGGACCACAGCATAGTACAATGTTGACAGAAAAATGCAAAAAGAAGTCAGGAACACATTTTTCAAGTTAAATATAAAATGAAGCATTTTTTAAAATTACTCTTATTTCAACGTTAGGAATAAAACCCCAAACCACTCATGAAAAGCCATACTGTAAACCTGAACAGTAATGAAAGCTGTGTTATAAGTATTTTCCAGGAAGACCTAGATGAGTGTGCAAAGAATTCCTAATCTGTAACACTGCCAAGTTTCACTAGTAGTTAAAGCATTATGCATGTTAAGATCTGCCAGGTTCAGATCCTTTGAAGCTTTGGACTGACTGTGAGACCAAGGGCAAGAGAATCTCTTTGTTTTGGTGCTTTTCCACCTAAGAGGTAGGAACCTGCTATTACTCTGAAAATTGCAACAGAAATACCACTAGTACTACTACTGCTACGATTACCACCAAGCAGTAGCTAAACAAGCAGAAGAACATACACATTTATCTCTTATCTCAATATAAAATTCTATCAGCTAATACATTGCTAAGAGGATAGGCTTTATACAGCACTGAAGGCTGCCACAACAGTAAGGAGAAAATATTTCCTTAGTGATTACATGATTTGCTTACATTTAAAAACCAAATACTAAATAGTTATTTTCAGGGTCTTTAGTTATTAGTCAAGGAGGTGTTTGCACCTACATACATCTCACAAACATGCCAGTTTTTTGAATCTAGCAAAACAACCCTTGTCAACATTCCTCTGGGCTAGCACAGCTGTTTGCAAGGCTCCACAGTGAATTCTTACTTTTCAATCATAAAACATCTGTTCAAGAAAATCCCTGACAAGTGTTGTGCAAGCCATCTTTGACCTACTGAATTAGTGAGGAGACACTCAGTCTTACAGTGCCTCTTAATTTCTAACATCTGCTACATGGCAGGTGGTAATAGACTAAGAAGAAATGCCTGATACACTCTGAAACTGCGGTAGTAGTACAATGTATACCACATGTGATGATTATCAATGACAGTATAAAAAAACTTGATATAAATATTCTTCATTTGTTGTGAAAGTGGTAGTAAAAAACCTCAGAGACTTTTGATAAGCAGTTTTAAACTGATCTAATGATGCCGATGGCAATTAAAAAAAAAAAAGAAAAAAAAAAATCTACTGCACAATTGACTTTCCCCTTAAGGAAAATGAGATTCCCTGGGTGAATGTTTCCATACTTTACATTGGCAGCCCTTTAGCACTGTTAAGTATCAACTTACTTTTAAACCTGCAGCATAGCCTACAGGTTGGGGTGCGATGTTGGACTGTGCAGCCTCTCCAGTAACAACTGCCATTCCAAACACTTCCTGAAACGCATCTCGAATTGCCGCAACCTTTAACTCTTTGTTGGAAGTAACCACTATATCTAGTTCTCCCCCTGTTTCTGTAAAATACAGTTACATATATACGTGAGAATGTGTTTTTCCCCACCCCAACTAGTTCCAAAACATTTTAAATCTTAACAGTATACTTCAGCTGGTCTTCTTTTCATGAACTGCACAAAAGCTCTTACATGAATCAGAAGTAAATTAGGAAGCAAATGTCAAATGAACAGCTAAGTGATTCAGAGATGAAAGACAAAAAGAAGGAACTGATGGTTCTTCAGCACCTGAAAAAAACCACATCATTCATTTATGATGACAATTCATAGATTCAGAAGAGTAACTTAGACATCAATTTCTAAGGCTGTTTTGGTACTATGGAAAGCAGTAGAGAATGCAGGCACGACACTCTTCCTTATGAAAGGGAACAAATGGAGAAAGTGGTAGTAAAAAACCTCTGCTGGAGACAGAATACTGAGCTAGATGAACCACAGATCTGGAACATCTCTTCTATTAGGAAAGACTGACAGAGCTGGGAATGCTCAGCATGGAGAAGAACTCAGAGGGATCTTACCAGTGCTCACAAATATCTGAAGAGAGGCTGCAAAGAGGCCTGAGCCAAGTCAAGGCATGCCCAGTAGAGCAGAAGACCAGAGGCAATGGGGACAAACTGAAATATGTGAGGTTCCATATCACATCTGGGAAATGTTACACTGTGAAGGTGATTGAGCACTGGCTCAAGTTGTCCAGAGAGGTGGTGAAGTACCCATCCTTGGAGATCCTCCCTAGCTGTGCAACTGGCTCTAGGTGGCCCTGCTGAAGGAGTGGGGGTTGGACAAGAGACCCTCCAGAAGTCCCTTCCACCCAACACCATTTTGTGATTCCGTGATCCAGCAGGGCATTTCTTACAAGAGTAACAAACTAAGGAACAGCCTTTTAATCTGTCATTTCCCAGGCTCACTGACTATACAAAAACATATTAAGATACCTCTCAAACTAAAAAAGAAACATGAAGAAGGAATTAAAAAAGATCATAGCCCAATGATTTTGTTTCCAAATACTAAGAGTCCACCTAATTACACAAACTGACCAAGTCTGCAGCATTTTTTCTGATTCCTCCACTGATAGTGACAAGTTTGAAGCTTAAATTTTAAAGAAAAGAAAAAAATATTCTTTGGTTCATATTAATTAGCAGATCTCAGTTACAGAAAACATCTCCTTTTTATGAAGATATACACCACCAACAATCAACATTTTATTTGATTTTTAGGCTTCCAAATTTTTTATTTATTGATGGCTTTACTGCTTCACTGAACTCTGAGCAACTGTTTCAAAGATCGGGTAACAACAGGACTAAAAAGCTATTGAGAGTATCTTTTTTTTTTTCATAGTTTCCTTCTTGATAGGAATGAAGTTAACATCAATAAACAGCTGCTTCAAATTGACAATTTTTTGCTGACATTAGCTTTGCCTCAGTGCTCAAAGATCGAAAAATTGTTCAACAGTTTTTAATGCAACTAAAAACTAACCCATGAAGTGCTTCCTATATTACTGCATAGTAACATAAAAATGGTAACTGTGCCCCATATTCTTGTACTTTGATAGCAGAAAACAGATTATGGTCTTTTTTATTAAGGATCTTCATATATCAAAAGCGTATCTTTGTTCCTCACAGATAATACAAAAGAGAAACAAAGAGATTACATGCATTAAAAAAATACAATCTGTGAGAAGACCTGTCTCACACTGTGGAAATGTGGAAGTATTAGAACTTAGAATATAAAGATTATTGACAAAACTGTCAAATTAAGTTAAGCTCTGTTACTTGAACATGAAATTTCACTATACCTTGTGTATTATACACTACAATGACAGCTCCTTGTAATACTTAAGATTCCCTGTTACCTCCTGTTATAAAAAGTATTAATGTTTACACTTACAAGGTGACCATTTACAAGCTGACCGTTTCCCATGCAGACAGAAATTTTTGAAGCTTAAATACAGATGCAGTGGAAGAAAACAGTGTGCAACTTGGGGATTATAGACATGGTCTCTTCTTTTTCTTTGTTTTCTTTATAACTTCCTCATCTTTCACAAGCTGAATTCAAGGGTATTACTATGCCACTAGGTGAACTCTAGCAGGACACAGTTCAACTGAGCCTCAGGAAACACAGAAACAGTTTAGCTTCCGTGAGTTTCATTGGATGGACAAATAACTTAAGAAACCAGTATTGTGACTTTAACACACTACATATACAAACATCAAAGGTAAAAGTAATGTGCTACTGTATCAACCTCTTTAACTGTTACATGTATTAGTTAATGGTTTGTCACAAATACTTACTGATATATGGAACCATGCCAGGATCCAGAGTAGTGATCATGGTCTCCACTGAATGTTTGGTTTTATCAAGCACAGACTTCACCATGGGATTCTCAACTACACCCTAGATTTAAGCAAACAGATTTACACATTATCTTCTTTGCTTTTTTCCTAAGAAACTCAAAATGTTTCCTAAAAAACAAACAACCCCCCTCCAATATTAGGCTGCTTTGTGCTTTTCTTACCACTTTTACACATTTTGTAATACCTGTTGTTGTATTTCACTCCTCAGCACAAATACTACAGGATATGACTCCTCAGTTACACATCTGAAGTTCAAACATCATCTTTAACATGCTCTTCGGTATTAATGCAGAAACAGTCCCATCAGTAATGGTGGGCAACACCCTTGATCTAATCTCTTCTGGGGCCAGAAGCCTTGAGCATTTAGCAAAACTATGTAGATTCCCAATGTTAATTACAGGTAGCTAGATTTGGACCATAGAAATTCAAGTTGAAGAGTCTTTTCTAAGAACAAACAATAGGATCTATTTTTGAACAGCCCATTACTAACAAATATTACTAGAGCAATTAAGCTGAAAGTCCTCAATTTATAAATTCTAAACACAGCTGGAAAAATATTCTGTATTCTCCAACCAAATCACAGGTAAAACTACTGACAGACCTAAAGATTTTAAAAATATAAACACAAATGCTGTCCTGTGTCTTGCAAATAGTCTTACTGAGTGTCTGTAACAAGTCAGAAGTTTATTTGAATTCAGGTTAAGATCACAAGAAGAAACCAATGCTGAATCATTGAGAGATAAAGCACTAGAAATGCTTTATTTTACAGAAACCTTTTATAATGTTTATTTAGCAAACAGACTACTTTCAGTCTAATATTGCAACTACACGTGCTTTTATTTTCTTCACCAAGTGACAAGCATTACAGGGCAGCACTGTGCACACATATTTATCCAGGAAGTGCTTGCATGGTACGCCTACACAGTATTTCAGAGAAAAGCAGAATCAGAGTAGTTTTAATTCTTTCAGAATAGATTTTGCTCAGCAAAACTTCCTTCCAATATCACAGAATGGATTGGGTTGAAGAGACCTTGAAGACCATCTAGCTCCAATCGTTCTTACACACACCTTCCATTAGATCAGGTTGCTCAAAGCCCCATCCAACCTTTGAAGGCTTTCTATTTCTTTGTAGCAAGCTTAACAATGACAAAAACTACAAAAAACACACTTCTACAATTACTGAGTTACTGCATAGCTACTAACAATGACTACCTTATCTCATGGCTCATGCTGAAATATCTCACTACTGTACAGAACACTGGAATTTAGTAAAGGAAATAAAACAATCACTCACTCTAGAACCATAAACTTTTTCAAGGCAAAGCCCAGTGCAGCCACTTGTTTCTCATTAATGTAACACAAGTTTTCTGAATGGTAACATTCACTTAGTGATGGTTGTGAAACCCTTGCAAAATCCACAGACTGCCATCAAGAACAAGGAAATCTATATTTCTCATTCATCTCTCTCACAAGAATATGCTGGAGTTTGTTGTTCTAACTAAAACTGAGTGAATGCTATGACATCTTCTGAAACATTTTAGGCAGGAATTTCCAGTTCGAGTGTCTTTCCAGTAATGCAAAGCCAGGCAGTACTTCACCAATCAGCAGCAAGACTGCCTAACAAACAGTAATTATCCATCTTCTTCAGATAATCAAATTTTTGAGCAACAAGAAGCTGCTGCTTTTACCTTAGGAATATTCCATTATGTTCATCACCCTAGCAAGAGCAGAGAGAAATAATCCGTAGTTTTACACCAATGCAAAAAAACATGAAGCTAGCATAATACTATGAACCATAATGTCATGAAGTTTGGAACTTCTACCAAGTCAATCAGAAAGTAAATATAAATCCACATTGCCCAATGGAGACTCTTCCACGTCAGCAGATGGCAAACACAGATCTTTTGAAAATTCAGGTCCTGGATGTCTTCAGCAGTTGAACAGTCAACTATGCAAGCTGCCACGTGCAATAGTCAATCAGCCTTGCCTCTTCTATGTTATGTAGCAATCCACCCTGGAACTGCTATGAGACTGCTCCATATTTAAGAGATCAAAAGAATGGAAATAGTCTGACTCAATCCTAGACCATTAAAAACTGTTAATTTTAGATTGTCAGAGTCTTAGGTGTTATCTCACTTGAAGTAAAACTGCAGATAGATGGTTTCTTAAGAACAGAAGGGGAAAAGGGGCTGTTCCAACTATTTCAAGAAGAGAAATAAAGATAATTGCTGCAACTACAGAGTAAACTCTTCAACAGGGAATCCAGGATACACTTCTGCAATAATTACCAGTTAAGAGTCCCAGATTCTGGCTGTTTCTTAAAAAACACAGTACCTGATGTGTGCTTTAACACATCAAGAACTCGATAGCTTCAGTATAGAAGAATGAGGAGACACTAATTACCTAGGAAATTCTGAAAAAGAGGTCACTGAACAAACAGAGCAAACAAAACACATAATACTTCAACCAAAATCTAGACTTTATTATTGAAGTCAGTGATACAGACCTTCTCCACAAAAAAAAAAAAAAAAAAAAATAGAACACCTTTTGAATCCTACTGGCATAAAGGCACCAGTAATGTGGAGGAGACTGGCTTTTCAAAAAATGTGCCATTGCAAGCTCCAGTGCTTTCAAAAGGGCTACAGAACCATGTTACATGAAAAATGAACTTTTTTTTAACATTACCATCTATTATAAATATTAAGAGGAATAGGGTTAGTGAGAAAAGTACATTATTATGGATTGCAGACAGCCCTAAAAAGAAGGGCCTGGGGATGGTAATGGTCCAGAAGCTTAACGTGAGCCATCAGTGTGTGCTTGCAGCCTAGACAGCCAACTCTGTCCTGAGCTGGAACATATCCAGAGAAGAGCCACTGAAATGATCAGAGGGCTGGAGCACCTCCCCTATGAAGACAGGCTAAAGAAGATGGGGTTGTTCAGCCTGGAAAAGAGGAGGCTCTAAGGTGACCTTATAGCAACCTTCCAATATCTGAAGGGGGCCTACAAGAAAGCTGGGGTAGGGCTTTTTACACAGGTGTGTAGTGAGAGTATATGGGGAAATATTTTCAAATGTGAAAAGAGGATGTTAAGGTTAGACATTAGGAAGCAATTCTTCTCTGTGAGGGTAATGAGATGCTTAAACAGGTTGCCCAGGGGGCTATGGCTGCCTCCTTCCAGGAAGTGTTCAAGGCCAGGTGTCCCTTGTGTCCCTGCCCATGCAGTGGGGTTGGAACTAGACGACCTTTAAGGTTCCTTCCAACTCTACCCATTCTATGATTCTAAGATTAAAGGCAAGATTGTTTTTTATGATCCTGAGAAGACATCTCTCCTTGAAAAGGGCAGCATGACAACTCTGTTCTCACTGTACTGATGAAGGATTAATCTTGTTCTTTAAGACTGTATCACTATCAAGATGTGTCTTGCTGGAGTGAAGAATGCCATGTCACACACCTTTTTCTCTCAGCTTTTCAAGTTCAAAAGGGCTTCAAAGTCTCTCCTAAATTCTGCAGTTCCACTGCAACACCAATCTTCTTGATTCTCCCTTCACCTTTAGCATGAGGCAGCACAAAAAATGGTATTGCTCTTAAAGATGGTTCATTATTCATGGACAGTTCCTAGGTCTTTTCACCAAAACTTCCATGATGCTACTCACATGTAGCATTTGTCACAGGTCCGAGAAGTCTGCAAACTAATGAAATTCTACTTGTTGGTTTTGTTGCTTATTTCCTCTGTAGAATTAAATTGCACCACATGTGTTCTAGTATAATAGAAAAGAAAAATCCTACAAATTATCTTAAAACACTTTCTAGGTAAACTGTACTTTGGTGGAAAAAACATTGATTCTTGAACAGACGTGGTTGAACAGAACAGGCATAATTTGCACGCTACAGAAATCAAACACAATTAATTAGGAAATGCTAAAGAAATGGGGTATGCTAAGAATTCGGTTGAGTTAAAACTAATTCTTTTTTTCTGCATCCAGTTGCTGCGAAGTGAAAATTAACTTTCAGGTCTTGAAGAGATTATAAAGCTTTACCTGATTTAAAACATGTGACAGAACCTGCCAGGTATGCTTATCTTCCTGTCACAAACACTAAAATGAACTCAGAACACCTGCACCTGTGCAGTGCTCCCTCTTCTACACTTAGAAAAAGCACAGTTTGAGCAGACACCACTATTAAAAAACATCCCCCATGCACATGAGGCTGGAGGAAAAAAAGGATTTATAGCAACATGTATTTAAAAAATCAGGTATGTCTTACCCTAGTCAGTAAAAAAAGCTAGTTCCTTGTGAAGCGTAACAGACAAGACCCCATACCTTTATAAACCCCCACAGTCCTCCCACAGGTGCTCCACTTTGGGCAGTAGATACCCTAGGGTCTTCATGCTCCTCGGGAAAGGTGATTGCAGAAACAGTTCCAGGAGCCAAAGGGAATGAGGAAGTTGCTTGTTGAGTAATAGGATCTGTCAACACACCTAGTCAGAGGGAAAAATAAAACACCAGTGTTCATTTACTTTACTGCATTTAAGCTGTTACACTGTAGCAACATGCAATTGTTTAACAGGAAAATGAACAGGAAGAACAGAAGAATACTGAGCTGATTCACTTCATTTCTTGAAGGCCCCAGAACAGTTCTGCTTCTTAAAGATTAGCAAATATAGCTACTGTAAACGAATCCAACTACATCTGCTATTAGAACTGAGACTGCCTGTACATAATTGTCCTGGTTTGGGCCAGGATAAAGGTGATTTTCTGTCTTGTACTTTTGCTTTTAGCTAAGTCTCTTGTAAGTAGTTGAACTTGCTGAAATTAACAGCAAGTTTCTCAGACAGTGTGTGTTTCTAGGACTGGTAACACTTGATGTTTATAGTTACTGCTAGAGACTGGTATGCAGAGCCAAGAACACTGCTCAGCTCTGAGGAAAACATAAAGAGGTCCCACCTGCAGCCCTCCTTTGGGGAGGAACGGACAAGATAGATGCCAGAATTGACCAAACAGAGTATTCCATCCCATATACGTCATCCTCAGTATAAATTTGAGGGATCACGAGGGCCAAGCCAGATTTCCAGCTTCCAGCTGCCTGCCCTTCCTGCCTTTCCTGCTTCCATTCCTTCACCCCAGCATCCTGGAAGGATCCCATCCGTTTGCCTGCCTGTGATCCTGATCCGTGCCAGCCCTTATCTGTGTGTTCCTGCCTCCAGTTCCCGACTGCTGCCGACTCCAGGAGTCCAGCCTGGACTTTCCCAGGACTGCCCTGTAGCCTCGGTGGTGACATGAGAGCTATTGGGGGGAAGGGGGGAGGAATGTGGTATCCATTTTCTTGTATATTTGTATATATTTAGTAATTTTTCCTATTTATCATCACTGTTTCATTAAAGTTGTGTAGTTTAGTTTCCAACCCATAAGTCTCTCTCCCTTATTCTCTCTCCTTTCTTATCAGGGAGGAGAGATTAATAGAGAGCGTCTGTTACTCGGTTTAATTGCCGGGCCAGTGTTAAACCGTGACAATAATGTACAAAATTAAACAATTATTTTTTTCTTAGCAGCTTAGTTTAATAGTAGTGGTTTTTACTGTATTCAAATTTTTATAAGCCCTCAGTAGAGGAAAATGAGGAATGGGTGTTGCTCTCTGAACAATGGCATAGGAATATTCTCATACACAATAATATAGAGAAGTAGGAAATAGTCTCACCCTGAGTGCTAGAAATTAGTAGCAATGGAAAAAGGAGCAAGCAAATGAGTAACTTCATATATTTTGAAGGTAGACAAAAGAAACTCCACAAATAGAAAACTTAAGCATGGCTCTTTGCCCGATTACTCACACCTACTTTAACATATTTTCCAGCATCAGCCTTAATCAGGAGTTATTTTTATAATATACTGCACAATTCATAGGTCTTTTTATACATCTTCCTAATACAGACTACTTTCAAAAGAGGTATCACCAGTAACAGTAAAAGCCTAACCCAGCTACAGTTGAAGAGCCAAGTTTCCATTCCACTAGCAGAAAATGATATCAGTTCAGCAACTACAGCAATTGATTTCATGGAAGGCATGTATTTTTAGCTGTCCTTATGCATTTATTGTCTGGAAACAAGAAAATAGAAGCTGGTGTCATGGGATGGACCACTTGTTATGCTTTTTCAGAACACAAGCTTGGAATACTACGAAATTACACCCTGAGATACCATATCATTCTATGGAAATACAATGGTTGAAGGTTTGACTCTGATCTAAACATAATATACATATATAAGTTCAGCTGGGCTTTCCTGTTGAAATTAATAAAAAATAAAGCTCTCAGGCAAAGATTTTTCTGAGCCTGAATGCTAGTGGAACTCTACCAAAGAGGACTCTGTCCCAGATTATGACTATTTTAAAGGCTATTCTCTGTTCCTCTGAGTGTAGCTACATTAATTAAGTGTATCCATAATAATAATCAAGCTGAACTTGCAGGATTCAAACAGTGGTGCAAAATGCCACACAGATCGCTCAGTCTGAAAAACATGAAAGCATATAAAACAAAAAGCTACCTGTGACTGGAGGTGCAGAAAATGATGGCATCAGTGGGCTTTGTGGTGCTCGACCAGCATGACCTCTAGTAATATTGGTTGAAGACATGCAAAATCCTGAAATGGGGGGCCCAGTGGGAGGTGCAGGAAGACCAGGACCAGTACTAGAGCTTAATGGAGGAGGCGCAGAAAACTGGGAGATGGAGGTACTAAAAGCTGAAGGAGGAGGGACAGGAGTTAGAGGTGGTGCAGTAGAAACCATTTCAGAACACACAAGTGGAAGAGAAGCTGCAGTCATCACAGGTGGGGGAAGTGGAGACACTCCAGCTGGCAAGGGTGGTGAGCATGTTGGAGAAGATGACTTGCTTGGTGTAGCAAGGGGACTGGGTGAAGCTAGGAAAAAAGAGAAAAAAGGGATTTTAGAAATGCCTTCAGGTTGTTATATAATTGCTCAGATAATTTACAAATAAGTTTTGACCTGGTCTGGTTTTTTTACCCTTCATGGTAAATTTTAATTCTGCATGAGTTTGCATACAACAGCAATTGCTCTCAATTTCTGGTAAGAGTATCTTGCAAGCCCCATCCCTACTTGTCGTAAGCTTAAAAATATGAATTAGCATTTAACCACCGATCTTCACTGAAGCTGAAGTCTGCATCAGAAATTTCTTGTTCTGTTCCTTCAGAATGAGCACTTAGTTATATTAGGAGTAAAGATGATGCCGGAAGTGCTGATGTTGAAGAATAAAATGTAAACTCGCAGTATCTGGGAGGGTGGGAGTTACTTCAGAGGTACAGTTCTATGACATGTATTGAACACCAGGCAGCTCTCTTCTCCCGGGTACCTTGTCTCCTAATGCCTCTCCCTTCTCTTTTAGTATGTCCCTCAGCTGATACTTGGATAAGCCAGTTTTGCTCTATTAATGAAGCTTAGCCAGAAAATTAAGTCAGAAAAACAGAAGTGAGCATTTTTGGTAGCAGTAAGCTAGTAAGCTGTTGGGTCAGCTCAAGCACACCACTAGCCTAAGCCTAAAACATCAATAGCAGTCAAATGATACTAGTGCATCACGGTGCACTAATCCAGACTTCATCACATACTGCTATCATTAAAAAAATTCTGAGCATGCACCCTCCCCATACTCGTATAAAGTTATTTCTAATTTATTTACATGTTCCACAATACTATAGTACAAAGAATTGAAACTTTAAAAGGATGAGATAAAGATTAATGAAAAAAATGTTTTTATTTAACACTACAAGAAGTTTCCTGCTCCCACTGAAAACTAGTAATATATTATTAATAGAACATGTTAATAATGGTTAGCATACTATACACTAAAATTACTAACAGTTACTTTTTAGGATGAGCCATATGATTGAACATTATTTTTTAAATCTTGGTTTAACACCTCCTGAAAAGGCAATCCGAAAGTCTAGTTCTGCATTCAGACTATTTCCATATTCGACTTTAATGGCTGTCAGAGCTGGAAAAGATACCCTCACAAAGGTACATAGATCCAAATGGAGGAAATGGCTTACTGGGTGTGCTTGCTAAATTATACTACTTGTTTTCCACTTCAACTCATCAGCTACACAGAGGTTTTTCTTGAAATACAGCTGGCAAATGACCATCTTCCTTGAGGTCAATGAATTTTCTTTCAAACTGATCAGTAGATGTTTCATTGCAGTATTTTTAATAAATGGATTCAAAGCCCACTGAAACTCTTAATTTGCAAGATTTTTATATAGGTATGGAAATTCTCCTTGCAGGTTTCTATGTACAGATCTGACAGGTTTTATATCAGAAACTTGCATTGGCTTTTTGCAACAGGACTGTAAAACATTTGTAAATATCACTTTTCAAAATGCTCTCTCAAAAGCATGACTTTTTTACAAAAAGAAGTGACTATATCACTCCTTGTTAAAAGACTACCCTTACCTTAAAGGCATAAACTCTGAGAGTGTTTTTTTTAAAGTACTTTCTACATAGCATGCTGCTGACAGCCACTTGTCATCACATAAAATATCAGCAAATCAGGCAGACCTCTCTTTGTGCAAAAGAAAAATCTTTTAATCTTTAACAACTCTTCTAAACACCTTGCAACACAACCAGCAAAACTCTGTGAGATACAAAAATACTTCATGGTCACTTCCTAACTCACTACAAACTCTAGTTTAAGAATTTACCACCTAAAGATCACTGCGCACTTCTGGCTCAAGTTTTTTTGTTGCAATAACTTGGCTATGAATGGGGCAGTGAATACATTTTTTGTGTAGTGTATCTCTGTAACCGTATTCCAGAATCCATTTTTATCCTTGTCAAAGCGACTGCTCTATTAGTGGTTACACATACACAGTTTTAATTAAAACACTGCTTTTATTAAAGTGGTCATTTACTGTTGAGGATGTATCTTCTCCAGCTCATCCCTTCTTTAGCACTGGACAGTGAAGTAGTTTGTTGTGTATTCTATTAATCAAAGAGAGTTTAGCAAAAAACATGAACATCTGTATCTTCAGAAACCTGTAGAGCAATCCTCTCATACTGCATCATTTGTTCTAACACTTGTTTCTTCGATCTTCAGCCATGTTTTCTACACATTGTCCATCAGTATTTGCTGAGAAATGTATTTAGATTGCCGTAATACTGTTGCCCAGGTATTACTCCAGACATTTTCACCATGTCAGAAAGAACAACTGTCTCTTCGGTGTATATAGCTTTGCATCTTCATTATTAGGTAAGAAATCTCCAAAGAGACCACTGAAGACTTATCATTAGTTTACTGGAATTTTTTAAGTACCAGATTGAGTACTGTATGAATTGAAACACTACCAAAAAAATTGTAGAGGTCTGTTTTCATGTTCTACCTAGTTTTTAGGTGTCTTTCCACAGAGAATTAAGTATCTGATAGACAGAATACGGTGTTCAGATTCTTGAAAAATAAAGTGCTCTGATTACCATTCACCATATTAAAAAAGTAGTTATCCAGATTTACCACTATCTCTGACAATACTGTAATTTTTTTGCTTTTCAATTCCCTTGTATGCTGCTCAGCTAACTGAGTGGTAGTGAAAGGTATTCTTTTCCTGGCATCAGATCTTTAAAACACACAATATAGACACATGACTTCATTTAAAAAGTTTCAAGAAAAAAGAAATGCTTAAAATAATTTGTGTGTCAGATGTGTACCAGAGAGGAAGCACACTTCCATGATTAACAATTTAAATTATTCCCATTAGACTGGAGAAGAGCACTGTAATTATGCTGATTGTGCTGGCTGCAACATTTTTGGATGAATTGCTGTGCTTCAAAAGACATGAATAAACGTGACCAGGATGCTGAAGAAGTTTTTATACCTAATGAGACAGATGTAGCAAGGGCAGCAGCAGCTCCTGCTGTGCTTGGTGGGGATATGGCAGGTGGAGTTGTTTCTATTCCACTCTCCTCCATCATTTTCCTTCAGCTACGAAAAGCTACAAGATTAAAAAAAGAATACTTAAGACAAACAACGGGAAAAAAATTTAAATTACAACGTAAATACCACAACACAGTGATCTGCATTCCCAAACAGGTAATACAAATGCAGACTCCAGAAAAAAAATGGACTGATCTCAAGTATATAATTATCCAGTATGTCTCACTTGTCCTGTGTCATTATTTTTAGCACTGTGATAGTACTTCAGATTCCAAGCCTCTTTATAAAAACCTGAGTTAGTGCTTCAACTATATAGTGGAGCTACTTAGATAATTAATAATAAGAGAAGGAATTACACACTGGAAAATCCATACTCCTCTGCAAGAAAATCTTAACTGCAGGGTAGTATTTTGCTGCAGTATGCAGCTGTAGTAAGTCAAAAAAGGACCTGTTATTTTCAGAGCTGACTCATGACAGGATGGCACACATGGCAAGAAGCAAGGCAGGATCAAAGTCTTTTCCATTCTGACACCAAAGAACCATGACCACTCAAGAAGTTGTAACCCTCTTTGGCTTAAGGCTTCAGTAGAAACTGCAGAGCACCATACCTTGCTGAACACTGAACAGCAATACAGCTGGCAATGGCCCACAAATCCTGACTCTGTGACCTAAGCTCCAACCATGACCCTGTTAACCTAGAATTAGGAATTCATAGACATGTAAGTAAGCTTTTCTCTTTTAACTTTACAAAGAGAAAAGTGAAGCAACTATTAAACAGAAACAGCAATCCCAAACTCTCAAAAAATATGATTAAAAAAAACCATGGAACTGACTTAAAAATTGCATGTAAAAAAAGAAAAAAAAAAAAAAAAAAAATCCATAGTTCCTTATTTCCTCCTCTCTCCTGTAAGCCCTTACGGAAAAGACAAGCATCTGCAATACTACCTAGCCAGAAGATGGAAACTTGCAAGGTGAATCCTGCCAGCTGTAGGGCCTATTTCTGTTCCCTTGGATTCTGCAGGTCTAGGTACGTGCCCCCAGGCAATGTGTATCCAGCAGGCTGGATACCCTCTAAGTGATGACCAGTCAGAAACATGCTGGTGTCTTTCTTCTGTTCTGGCTTAAATTTTATCCTTTGGCTCTAAGACATTTATTCTTCACTATAATTAACTGGGGTTTGGCCACTAGCTGGGGAAAATAAGATCTATTCCTACCTTTTGCTGGAAGAGTAGGCAAATTCCTTTACTCTCTCATATAATGCACAACCACAATACCCTGTAGCATTTTCCTCCCACACTCAGCTTTTTCCTTCACTCTTTTTCCCTTTCCATCTACCCACCAGGCAAAACCCCAAAGCCTACATGCCTCTGTATTCTTTTCCCTTTAGCTTACCCATCCCCTCACACAACTATCAATCTCAGTATGACATCATGGCCTGGAAGTGACCAAAATGAATCCTCCTTCCTATACACTGAATTGTCAATATAAGCCACTTGCAGTTTGCATATGCTGCATGGTGAAGAAAAAAAAAAAAAAAAAAAAAAAAAAAAAAAAGGTGTTAAAGAGAAAGACAAGGGAAGATGGAATACACAAACAAGAAGTAAAGCAAAAAGTACAATAGATGTGACTGGAAGCTAATAGCTTGTCATGTTGGAAGAATCCAGCACTACACATAATTAGAAATGATACTAGAGGATATATAGTTTAACACTTGAATCTTTGCCTAACTGAAACCAAGTATATGTGAGCAAATGAAAAGAACTGGAGTGGAAAAAGAACACAGGTAGGTGGGGAAATGCAAGCAAACCACAGTCTCTGTGTTCAGTCCTCAACGAAGTTTCCAATGAGAGTTTCCAACTTCCCTTATGAGAGCTGCAGAGATAAATTTACCCAGTAAGATCAGCCTGAAATTCCTTAATGACTGCCGTGTGTCAAACAGGACTGTGTTCAGTTACTTAAAAACAAAACAAAAATGAGTAGTAGTAATTCTTCACAGTCCAAGACACAAAGTCCAAGTTGTCTGCAGCAAGTAGTACCTGAAAATACAGCCTAACATTTTAAGAAAGAACCTTATGCACCTACCAGCAAACTAGAACATTTTGTATTACTAAATTGAAGAGAGGAAGAAAGTTGAGGCAAGCAAACTGACACATATGCATTTGGTGAAAATAAGAGCAGTGCTGCCTTCTAGTGATTTGTGGTTATGAACTGATTTCACAAATTGGATAGTTTTCTACATTTAGGTAGGAGAAAATCTTATCATTATCTGAAAATAAAAAAAAAGAAAATATGGAAAAGAAAAATATAGAAAAACACAGAAAAAACACATTCCCCGCTATCAGTCATCCTTAAAATAATGTCTTTAAGAAGCAGAATAATAAATTTTATTAGGGTTCCTCCAACTATGTGCTGGAAAAAACCCCAATCACATCATGTCAGTACTAATGTAGACACCATAGGAATGATGTTAAACCCCCACACTACACAAAGGAAACACAGTGTACCCACAAGGTCTATGCCTAGGTGACTAGTAACTAGATTTTACTGATTATTATCAGTTGAATCTCATCCATTAACCCAACACCAAACCTCAGACACTAGCCTAATTTCCTGTGTACATTGAACAGAAAACTAGGCTATGGTCTTACTGAAAATTTTTAACAGGACTTGCATTTAAAGTAGGAATGAAATAACTTGACTTAGAGACTACGAGGCCAAACTGACATATTATTAATCTTTTGACTTTGGTTTAATAGGATGTAATTACATTGTACTAATATTTTCCAATAATCTTAATGACATAACTATACTTCAAAGCATTCTTTGGGTTATTACTCTAAAATAGAAATCCACAGGGATAAGATTACCTACAAATGGAGATTAGCAATTTCACATGGATAATGTACATTTTCTAGATATCAGTCATAATTCAGACTTTTTAATAAGGCTGTATCTTCAGTCTTCTTTAATTAACTCTTTTATTTTAATAGACTGTCCTGCTAATAAAAAAACACCAAAACACGATATGCCCTAAGAAGCAAAAAAAAGAACCTTAAGAAGCAAAATTCCTCTCTACAATGAGCCTAAATAAAACCACAGCTGCAATACTAAATTCAAATGCTATTGAACTTCTTGTCTTTAATCATAATAAGCATTTTAATTGTGTGGAACAGTATTGTTTACAGAAATTGTTAATGGCTAAGCACAAGTCAACAACTGACCAGAAGAAGGACCAGTCATGAATTTATCTACTTGAACAAATACATCATTTGGAGCCATTCCCAATGCGACCTCTTCAAATAAAGGTTATGTTCCAGCTTGCATTAACTAATAGATTCAGAGATACATATTTGTATTCAACAGGAAAAAAAGTCAAATGGAAAGAAGTCCTCAAATTTGAAAAGATAAAAACAGGAGAGATTAAAAAACAGAACAACCAAGAAGATAGCAAGAATGAAAATAACAAAAACCTTCAGCTATTAAACATGGCGTAAAGATGACTTCAATCCAAAAGACAACACTCTTCAAAAAAAAAAAAAAAAAAAAAAAAAAAAAAAAAAAAAAAAAAGCTGAGATGTTGTTATAAAGTTTCATCTCAAAAATCCCTCTCATTGGTTATTCCATTTTAGAAAGGGAGAGCACAAAGCCAGGAAGGTCCAAGAGGACATACAAAGTTCCACTGAAGCCATAGGACAGGCATAGAGGGATCATCAGTTTAATCAACCCATCTTAAATGACCTTAAGTACAAAACCTGAAAGGGTAGTAATCAGTGAATAAAACAGGAAAAAAAGAACAGAAACCCAGAGTTTCCTGTACTGGCTTTACTACTTTATATTCATAGCACAAATAATGTTAATCACAACACCTGCATCCGTTTTTCACCAGCCATCTGTTTCCCAAGCAGAAGCCAGTACCCCCAGACTCAAAGTAGTACCAAGATAGCTTGAATTAACACGAATGGCAGAAGGGATTGGGGTTGGTCTTGTTTTGGGATACTGAAGATCGTCAGTAGTCTGTAGAAGAAACTATAAAAACCAGAAAGTTCTCCTTTTCTAAAAGCTTTCTAATCTCTGAAATCGCTTCTCACATTCTCAGTGTTATTGCCAACCCTCAATATTTTTAACTGTAACAAATCTTATGTTGCTTCATGGACAACCTGGCTCCAGATCCCTGTGACCCAAGTTAGAGAACTACTGATCTGGTAGAGAATGGTACAAATGAAAACATAAAATGATAAAGAAACAGCTAAAAAGAACCACATACATTCTACCAATTTGCACTATTAGTTTTATTATATGATGCAATGGATGCAACAGCTGTAGTACTTTGAGAGTAGTTTTCTGGGTTTTCTTCCCTATTAAAAATGCTTTTCATATGATAATAAATAAATCGTATACATAAAGGGCAAATAACTTCAACAACGCCTCCATGGACACTATAGTAAATAATAAGCCTCCTGAAGCACCACTTCTAGCAGGTAACAGCAGATCCTCAAGGGTGAGATTTCCACTGTCACCGCTGATACAAGCCGAAACCACAAGGCTTTACTAGGACAAGCACTTCCAACCCTAGCGGAAAGGCTGGGAAGCACAGCCCTTAGGCCAGGCTCCAAACTCCTCACGGTGCCTGAACGCATGTCAGTCGCTTGGAGGGTGACTCAGAAGAGCAGTACAATATACGCGACCTTGCAATGCAGCAAGATCAGCCAGACGGAAATTCTACGGAGTCGTGACCTATGCGTGTGTTTGCAATGCCACCAGTCAACGAGGCAGCAACGAGTTCTGCAGTGACTCTGACCTACACCCATAACCCACAACTTTCACCTCACAAGCCTAAACGCCCGCTCCTGTCAGCAGGGAGGGCAGCAGCTGCTGCTGTCCTTCAGAAGGACAATATGGTTCAGAACAAGAATAAACCAGACCGCCCACAGGACGTCTTCACCGTCAGGTCTCTAAGCCTGGTGAAGGGCTGACACCGATGCAGGTATGCCGACCGAGGAGAAGCGGCGAGAGGAGTGAGGTCTCGGGACAACTCCCGGAGCTCAGTCCGTGGCCTTCACACGCGTAAACGCAAGCACGCAATGGGCCGGCAGCCGCCCGCAGCGCCCCGGAGCTGACGGGACGCCAGGGCGGCGCGGCCTAGGCCGGCAAGCCAGGCGGAGCAGCGCGGACCCCGCTAGCATCCGCCTCCTCCGCCGGGAAACACCTCAGGCCACCCGCCCTACACGCCGAAGTCTCCCATGCTGCCCCCCCCGCCCCGCTGCTCCGACCTCCGGAACTGCTTCAGCCGCTTCAATCCACAAGGGTCGCAGCCAGCACCCCCGGAGCGCCTGGAAACCACCGCTGTGGGCTACCGCCACCGCCCAGCTTAGCCCAACCCTCCAGCCACGCCCTCCCGCCGCTAGGGACGACGGGTGCCAACGCGTCTCCTCTGCCTGCCGCGACACGCGGCTTCACCGAGCGCAAGGGGAAAAACCTGCGTGCCCCTCGCCCCGCCACGGCCCGGCCAGCCGTGCTCCTCTCACAGGGCAGCTCAACGCCGAGCCCCGCCGGCGACTAACGAAGGAACAGACCGGCTTGGGCGCCCACTACAACTCCCAGCAGCGGTAGTGGCGCCGCGCCCCCGCACCGCCCTGGTCCGGTCCCGCCCCGCGCTGCCACGTCTCCTGAGGCGCTGCCTACCGACAGAGCGTACCCCTCTGCTGCTGGTGCCGCGCCGCCGCCGCGCCCTTCGGACCACAAAATGGCGGTAGTGGGGAGTAAACGTAATCCTCTTGCCACGTTCGCGGGCGCCCGCGGGGGGGAGCCGCCTCGCGCAGCATGGGGGAAGGCTGAGCAGCCCAAGTGGTCGGCTTGCCGTTGCCTAGCCTGGGTTCGCTGAGCTCCCTCGACTCTCGTCTCCGTCTCTGCACCCCGCCCCTGTATTTAGGCTCTGGCCCACACTCTAACCTGCACAAATCCTAGGCTGCAGTACGGCCTCTGCCGCCTTTTTCTGGATAGCAGAGAAGGTACAAAATGAATAGCCTTGACAAACCATCAGACACACTTTACTAGATTTATATTTATGGGAATTTAAATGTATTTTAGTTACAATCACGTGTATTACATCCCTTTGGAAGAAAACCTGTGCTCAAGGGCATTAGCGTCTCCATCTTTCTGAGTTCATGTCCCCATAATGCAAATGAGGGGAAAGATGGCCCAGCAAGACCAGACAAAGCAACTTTGTGATGTCCACACAAGAGCACAGAGGTCCTCCACGTCCACAGGGCCAGGCCTGTAGTTCTCAAATGAGGTGAAAGAACCTCTGCAAGAGCACCGTGCCAGGCACCATGGCAGCTTCCTCAAGGGGAAGGGGCCCTGCAAGAGAGGAGGACCAAGACTCTCAGTCTTGAGGTGAGAGGTGTACTCAGCATAGTTCCAGCCCCTTAATAGCTGAAGTAGGGTGAGGAGACTCTGAAAGGCCAAAAGAAGAGCCCCATGGTGCTCAGCTGAGGACAGAGAGAAGAAACAGAGGCAGGCATAGTTCCAGGAAAGTGGGGGGGGAGAGGTGGAAGGGGGGAAGAAGCATGGGGGGGGGGGGAGGTCACCCACTGTCTGAACTGTTGTTAACAACAAGACCTTTTTTCTGCAGTTTTCAGGTGTCAGTTTTCTTTTATTTCCTGCTAGTGAGACTTAGAAGGCTGGGAGCCCATGAGGGTGGGGTATGCTCCAGTTGCCCACCCAGCCCTGGTTTTGCCAGCTTCTGATACTTGCCTCTAGTGCTGCTGGCAAGGTAGTTTCTTCATGGCTGGAGAAGAGCCCTCAGGACTGCTGGCCCTCCTTTTCAGGGCTCGCCAAGGCCTCCCACGGGAACCTTCTCTTCCCTGGTGGGGAGCAAAGAGCCCAGGCACAGCCTCCTGTGGGTCCTCATGTGACATTTGTTCTTCATGGGTGGGAATAGGGGCATTGGAGAAGTTGCTGGGACGCCAGTGAAGGAAACCTGATGAGGTACTGGGGAGCATTTCTGCTTCAGCTCTGTCAGGGCTGCTGGGGGTGGCTGGGCTGGAGACAGGAGACCCTCCTCGGGAGGCATCAGGGCTAGGGACAGCTGCACGGCTGCTCCCCTGGCCCCCGGCAGTGTGGGTATGCCCCAGGCCTAACATACGGTAAGCCTCCATGCTGCACCGTTGCACAGCAACATCAACAAGCTGGTGCACAAAGGTCACTGTGTGGTTTTGGAGAGAGGTCCCCAGCACCTGGACTAGTAGATTTACATCTAGCCCAAAGAGGATCAGGGTGTTCATGATGTGGTCTTCAATTTCTGCCAGTAAATGCTGGTTCCCAAATACCATCCCCAGCTCATGATGCACCCAGGGCAGAAGGAGCTGAAGGAGAGATGGGTGGTTCTGAAAAATGAATGCCCAGTTGTGGGGCTGCAGGCCACCAGGAGGAGCCCTGAGTACCAGCCCCACAGGTGGTTCTGTTGCTGCTGGGCTGTGGGCAGCTGAATAGCCAGGAGCTCCTCCTGACTGATAGCCAGCTTCTGATGGTGCTGCAGGTGGTGAGATGACATGCTCCTCAGAGCCGTTGGCTGTCTGCACCGAGTGAGCAATGGAGAGGGTCCTCCTCTTGCAGATAGGGCACTGGGTGTTGCTTTCAGCCCACCGCAAGATGCACGGGTAGCAGAACTGGTGGAGGCATGGCATCACGTAGCTGGCCTCCTCCCAGCTGTCCAGGCAGATGGGACAGCGGTCTTCCAGCTCTGTGGCCATGCTGTCCATGTGCTGCGGTGGGCTCGGGGAGCTGGAGATGTTCAGCTGCTCCCTGTCACCGGCGCTGCCACAGCCGGTGTTGTGCTGCAAGAGGAGGAGAGGCCGCGGTCATGGGCTGGCCCCTGAGAGGGGTGGAAGAAATGCCCGGGTTCCTCCAGAAGGGAACCTTCCCAGATCCCCAGAGGAAGGTGTCCCCTCCCAGCTCACCTCTGCTGCGGCGAGCACCTCCTTGGTGTCCCGGCTGCCTGAAGCTGGCAGGGCCGGGGAAAATCCTGTCAGGGTTCTGGGGTCAGGCACCAAGAGCTTGTATGAGCAAAAAACTGAGCACAACACCAGCAACAATAAGAGACTCACAGGACATTCCAAGGTCCCTTCAGCAGGAAACTCTCCTGGCTCCCCACTATGAGGTGGTTTCAGAACAACAGGCCAGCCATGGAGGGCAGGCCTTTAGTACCCCCGAGCCTGCTGGGAGCTTAGGTGAGAGCAGCTGTGCTAAGCTCACCAACAGGTGAGCTCTCACTGCTCAAGTCAAACTCTACAAAGGAGGCTGGTTTGCTGAGAGTGGGGTGCTTGTTTTCCTGGGGCTCTTTCTTGGCCTGCTTGCTATTCCTAAGAGCCAGGCTGAGTATAAGCTTCCATGTTTGATGGTGATGTTCTGTTAGTTTTGTTGTTTCATTAAATCTATATTTTGATCATGGGCTTTCTGACTGCTTTCTGATTCCCCTCCCTGGCTAGAAGGGACCATCAAATGAGAGAGCAAACTGCTTCAGATAGCCTCAGAATTATACCAAGGGAAGCAAATTATTTGGTATTCAATGTTTGTTTGATATATGGAATTAAAGAGCTCATTCAGAAGTATCACAACCCTTTAAACTGGGATTCTCCAAGGGCCAAAGTTTTAGCAGATTAAACTGCATTATTACAAGCATTCCTCATGGTGGTGGTATGGGCTAGGATGATGAGTGGGAGGACTTCTCATGTATTTGTTTTTGGAATTCCTTTGGCAATGGGTGGCTTTACGGCTGTTTCTTTTTTGTTTGATAGAGTTTATTGCTTTTGAGTGTGGATTTAAACGTTTTCTGGGTTGCATGGACTTACCCTGTGGTATAATATATTTGTGGTGACACCAGTTCCTGACCTTTATTAAATATTGATGGACATGAAAAATTTGGAATACTCTTAGGCTTCTTGCATTACTGTGTTTCTATGATCAGGCCTTTTGAATATTTTTTTTTTCTAGTCCTGCTTAAAGTGGAACCTTGGCAGAGAGATGTGTACTCTGTAGAAGCTGCAACCCCTGCAATAGGTGCTGCATTGATGAGAAGCAGTGGAGATACTCAGCCCTGGTGATGGGGGATGCAGCCAACTTAGGCACTCAAATGGTGCCAGTTTGCCCCTGTGTTTAAGAGCAACAGACAAGAAGATGAATTATGAAAAGCTGACTGGCCAATCTGTCACAGAATCACAGAACGTTAGGGGTTGGAAGGGACCTTGAGTGATCATTGAGTCCAACTTCTCTGCCAGGGCAGGATGGAGATATCTGCAACGACTACAGTCTGTGTGAAGGAGAGCAGCTTGTTGCTTGATGGCTCGAGTGTTGAGGTAATGAAGAGGATGTCGTGGAATTAGAAGGTAACAAAGCCAATCTGTTGGGACAGATAGCTAGAGGCACTGGCAAAGCTTTGGCAAGTGAAGCACAATACCTCCCTCTCCCTGTAGGGATGTTGTCATATACAGACTAAGTGGATAACTATTGGGAGAGGTAGCAAATACTTGAGAGAAACAGCCATACAGGAGCTAATTTTTGCTAACTTGGATGACCCACATACACAGCTGGATCCAGACACAAAGTTATTGGGCCTATGTGACACAAGAGGGTACTGCCAACCTGTGCCAACACATTATCATTGTTTAGCTGGATAGATGATGAGGAATCAACAGTAGGTGAGCTGGATGCTTGACTGCTGCAGTATGCAGATAATCTTGCATCTTCCCCACAAGCTGGTATCTTCGCTGTAGAGAAGCCATCTGACAAATATGTGGAACTGCTAAATAAGGTGCACAACAAACTGTCCCACATAGAGGACAGGTTGTACTTCCTATCCCTGCTGATGTTTCCACCATCCATGGAAAACATGCCCTTGAGAAGCCTGCTTGACAGAGACAGCACACATCACAAAAAACACAGTTCACTTTTGCTTTGATGTCATGGTTTGAGCCTGTCTGATACCAAAGGACCACACAGCTGCTCACTGCCCCTCCCATCCCCCATTACAAGACAATGAGGTAGAAATCCATCTAGAACACTGTGGGTCAAGACAAGGGCTATAAGGTTTTCACTCATCTGGTAATGCTCATGAGCAAAACAGACTCAACTTGGGGAAAAAACATTTTAATTTATTATTAATCAAATCTAAACAGGGCAAAGAGGGAGCAGGGGGAGCTATTCAGGCTACTTACATGAGCCATTCTTGGGTGAGGGGCCCTCCTCCCTGCTTCCAAAAATGGCACCACATCAACCCAGAACACCCAAAGGGTGTCCACTATACCTAAAATTGACTGGCCCAGGGGTGGAAATGCAGTCCTATGGTTTGCCGTGGACTGATTCAGCCTGCACTAGAAGAGGGTGGAGGTGCCTGAACATTGACAATATATTGATGATATCATAGTGTGGGGCAGTACAGCAGATGTCTTTGAGAAATGAGAGACAATAATTCAAATTCTACTAAAAGCCTGTTGTGCCATCAAAGCAGACATGGTTGCGAGCCCCACTTGAGAAATGCAGCTTCGAGGCATTAAATGCCAGCATGAGTGTTGACAGAACCCAATAGATTTAATTAACAAAACAACATCTTGTAGGGGAGAAGGTGCTTCCTGACAGGTTGACTATGTTTAACTTCCAAGAATGTGCCAAGGCAAGCATCATAGGTGGAAGCCAGCTGGTACCAGACAGCTGGAAACATAATCTTGTAGTCCATGACACTGCCCATAACACTATCTTGAGCCTAGAAGAGCAAAGGTTGTAGTGATGTGGAACCCCATCAAGAATCAAGTCAGATGATTGGGCTCATTTTCAAAACAACCTCATAAATAATTTGGCTAAGGAGTGGGGTATTGAGTGGATATCTTACATTCCTTACCATGCCCCAGCTGACAGAAAAGTCAAGTGATGTCATGGATTGTTAAAGACCTAACTCAATGCAAATACTGGGGAACTGAAAAAACATGATGAACACTTAGTGAAAGCCTATAGTGGTTCTGTAAACCAACCTCACACTGCTCCATTAGAATGTGTAAGTATTAGGGAGAAAAGTCCCTGTAGGACACATGAGGCATAAGTAGGAGAAAAAAATACAGGTTCCTGATAACTTTAGCCAAGGCCAACAAAATTATGGAGAAACTTTTGATCAAAACACTATGCATTTGGTGTGTAATGCAGGAAGATAAGAAAGTTGGATAGATACCCTGAGGAAATTTGATTTCTGTTACGAATTGCCAGTAGTTTTGAGAATGGGCTGGACCCTTAGAACATTGGAAAAAATGGTGTCTGGTGGATATGGATGGCTGGTGGGAGTAGGGAGAGGTTATGAAGTAAGAGATGTTCAGCTACTCCCTGCCATCAGTGCTGCCGCAGACGTTGTTGTGCTAGAAGAGGGAGAGAGACCTGGCCTTTAAGAAGGATGTAAGAAATGCCCAGGTCCTCCAGAAGGAAACCTTCCCAGATGCCCAGCAGGAGGTGTCATCTCCCACTTCCCTATGCCGTTGCGAGCACCTCCTGGGAGTTCTGTCTACTGAGTACGGGGTACTCTGGTAGTTTGGGGGAAGCACCAGAGACTAGGGAGTGCCAGATGTTACAGCCCGTCTTTAAAAAAGGCAAGAGGGTGATCTGAGGCCAGCCATCCAGCCATCCAGCCATCCTCACTTCTGCCCCTGGGGGAAGTATGGGCCAGGTCCTCACGGTGGCCATTTCTGACCCCACGAGAAACCAGCATGAGTGGCAACGCCAACGCCAGCTACGTTGTCAGACATGTCAAGACTGTAGTTTCCCTACTTTATTGTATTATTTGATCACTCCAGCTAGACTAGTAATGACAGTCTCCTGCTCCTCTTTGGGGCTGCTGGGTGCCCCAGCTGTTGGCCCAGCCCTGGTTTTGTCAGCTCCCGTGGCACCCTCCTACTGCCGCCGGCGGGATGGCCTCTTGCTAGGAGGCGAAGTCACCTCCGGGTGACTGCCGGCCCTCCTCTTTGGGGGTCGCCGGGGCCCCCCACGGGAGCCCTCTGTGCCCCGGCGGGGAGCGGAGGGCCTGGGCACTGTCTCCTCTGGGTCCTCCTCTCTCTCTTCTTGGTGGTCGTAGGTGGGAACAGGAAGAGAGGAGGGGCTTCTGGGACCCCCATGAGGGGCAGCCGCTGAGGTGCTGGGGAGCTCTTCTGCCTCAGCTCTGTCAGGGCTGCTGGAGGGAGCTGCTCCGGGGGCAGGAGACCCTCCTCGGGAGGCAGCAGGGCTGGGGAGAGCTGTGGGGCTGCTCTCCCAGCCCCTGGCAACAGGAGCGTCCCCCATGCCCGCCCGACGCTGGGCCTCCCTGCTGCACCGCTCCACGATGGTGGCGATCAGGCGGTGCACAAAGCCCCGCGTGTGCCCGCCCAGGGTGTCCCGCAGCAGCTGGGCCAGGGTTTCCTCATCCAGGCCAAAGAACAGCAGGCTGGACAGCACTCGCTGCTGAGCTGCTGCTGCCGCTTCCTGGGCACCCTCAAAGATCAGCCCCAGCTCCTGCTGCAGCCAGGACAGAATGGGCTGAAGCAGAGCTGGGTCAGCTCGGAAGATGAATGCCCATAGCACGGGATAGAGGCCACCTACAGGAGGCCTGGGCACTGGCCTTGCAGCTGATGGCAGGGGTGCTGCTGCGGGACGATGGGGATTTTGGGCAGGCAGCTGCGCAGGAGCTTCTTCTGCCGGGTGGACGACAGGTGATGGTACTGCAGGTGGTGTGATGACCTCCTCCTCAAAGTCGTCATCTGCTCGCACCGAGTGCAAGATGGAGGTCACCCTCCCTCTGCAGAGGGGGCACTGGCTGTTGCTTTCAACCCACCGCATGATGCACGGGTAGCAGAACTGGTGGAGGCATGGCATCACGTAGCTGGCCTCCTCCCAGCTGTCCAGGCAGATGGGACAGCGGTCTTCCAGCTCTGTGGCCATGCTGTCCACGTGCTGCAGTGAGCTCGGGGAGCTGGAGATGTTCAGCTGCTCCCTGTCACCGGCGCTGCCACAGCCGGTGTTGTGCTGCAAGAGGAGGAGAGGCCGCGGTCATGGGCTGGCCCCTGAGAGGGGTGGAAGAAATGCCCGGGTTCCTCCAGAAGGGAACCTTCCCAGATCCCCAGAGGAAGGTGTCCCCTCCCAGCTCACCTCTGCTGTGACGAGCACCTCCTCGGTGTCCCGGCTGCCTGAAGCTGGCAGGGCCGGGGACAATCCTGTCACGGCTCTGGGGTCGGGCACAGAGTGCTCCAAGGAGCAACCCTCCGAGCACGACACCAGCACCAACAAGAGCCTCGCACAACGCTCCAAACCTCACGAGCTGCTCGGCTGGACTGCGGGCACGAGACGGCTGGGTGAGGCTCGGTGCTCGGATATAAGGAGCGAGGGACGCCGGGTCACAATCGGTCCCTCAGGGATGAGGGAATCCATCGCTAGGTTACGGCAGAACCCGCTGCTCAGGGACTTGATGACAATCAGAGCCCCTCGCTCAGGGTGACGTCAGAACCCTATGCTTGGGGATGTCACCGTCCATCAGTGGGTGGCGTCACGACGAGCCATGCTCTCCCGTGGTGCTCTCCCCAGCACTGCTGTGGCCCTAGCACAGGCGTCCTGGGTTGCTGCAGTACCACTGCCTCCTCCATCCCCCACCTCTTGTGTGCGCGCGGCCTGTGCGTTTCACCCTGGACGCCAAGGCCTTGACTTGGGCCTTCCCAGGGCCCCGTCAGGTCGCTCTGACGGGGGCAGACATCGCCAGGCACATTTGGCAAGGGGGCTTTTTGGATAACAGCTTGGTGCCTCCCCGGGAGGCTGCAGGGCAAAGTCCCGCACCTCAGCCCTCAGGGGTCCCCTGCTTCCTCCCACGGGGGATCACAGGCAGCACTTGGCGCGCTCCACCAGGTTTTCTCCTGCCTTTCTTCCCTTGACGGAGGGAAGAAGGGTCATCAGGGCACTGCATCCTACCTGGAGACTTGGAGAGGAGGGGTGGCAATAAACCAGAGGAGCACCTCCCTCTCCACTTCCCCTCCTCAGGAAGCTGCAGAGATCAATACAGTCACCCCTCAGGCTCCTTTCCTCCTGAGAATCCAAGTGTCCTCAGCCACTCCTTGTAAGACGTTCCTTCCATCAATTCCGCCAGCTTTGTTCTCTCCTCCTCTGCACGCCTTCAAGGATCGTGACATCCTTTTGAAGTCGTGTGGCCCAGAACTGCATGCACAATGGCACACGATACTCCTGTTGCCTTTCTGGAGCTTTTGGGATCTGCCAGTTCTGTCTAGGGAGTCTAGGGATCCTTCCAGCCATGAACTGGAACTAATGTGCATACCTCGAGGGGGTTTGATTTCTGGCGAGAATCGGCAGTAGTCTGAACTCTGTAATGTTAATTGTCGTAGGCTACTGCTTGTTACCACAGCTCTAGTTGTTTGTTGCACTGAGAACCACCCCACTTATATCGCTCTGGAACAAGGGCCGAGAAGGACAACTGAAACAGTCATGAGAGAAGAGGGCAAAACACTAGAAGCTTGGCATGTTTAGAGGGAGGTGGGAGACGCCTCTTGTGGGAGCCAGCTCCAAAGGGCAGAGGAACACAAGAGGACTGGCAGGCCTTTGGAGGTCATCTTCTCCACACGCAAGGAAAGTCCATGCTGGTGCTCAAGAAAAAACCATAACAGATGTATCAGGAAGCTGGCGTGACAGAACAGGGAGTTCATTGCAGGGCAATGCAAAAAAAATGGTGGGTACTGGTGGGTGGTGGGAGTTAGGAGAGGTCATGAAAGGGGAGACAGAAACACCGCTGAGGTGTGCAGAGGTGCAATCAGGAGAACCAGAGCTAAGACAGGGCTAGCAAGGGTTACGAAAAGCAACAAGAAGGGTTTCTGTTGCTATCCAAGTAGTAAATAAGGCAAGGAAAGGACGTGTCTGCTTGCCAGAGGGCTGAGTGATGCACTAAGAGCAAATGCAGGCACAGCTGAGGTACCGGGTGCCTTCTTTATCTCAGTCTATGCTGACACCCTTGCTAGGTACTAAAGCCCCAGGGCATGGATCAAGGAGCACAGGACTCCCAGTAGCAGAGAACGTTCAGCCAGGGGATCTCCTAAGAACTCTTGCCCCACACGTGTTCATTGGCCCTGATGGGATTTGTGTCAGGGTCTTGAGTAAGCTGGCTGGTGTCACTGTGAGGCTCTTCTTGGTCATCTTTCACAGTTTGAGGAGTTTGGGGGCAGCACCAAAGACTAGGGAGCGCCAGATGTTACAGCCCGTCTTTAAATAAGGCAAGAGGGTGATCTGAGGCCAGCCATCCAGCCATCCAGCCATCCTCACTTCTGCCCCTGGGGGAAGTATGGGCCAGGTCCTCACGGTGGCCATTTCTGACCCCACGAGAAACCAGCATGAGTGGCAACGCCAACGCCAGCTACGTTGTCAGACATGTCAAGACTGTAGTTTCCCTACTTTATTGTATTATTTGATCACTCCAGCTAGACTAGTAATGACAGTCTCCTGCTCCTCTTTGGGGCTGCTGGGTGCCCCAGCTGTTGGCCCAGCCCTGGTTTTGTCAGCTCCCGTGGCACCCTCCTACTGCCGCCGGCGGGATGGCCTCTTGCTAGGAGGCGAAGTCACCTCCGGGTGACTGCCGGCCCTCCTCTTTGGGGGTCGCCGGGGCCCCCCACGGGAGCCCTCTGTGCCCCGGCGGGGAGCGGAGGGCCTGGGCACTGTCTCCTCTGGGTCCTCCTCTCTCTCTTCTTGGTGGTCGTAGGTGGGAACAGGAAGAGAGGAGGGGCTTCTGGGACCCCCATGAGGGGCAGCCGCTGAGGTGCTGGGGAGCTCTTCTGCCTCAGCTCTGTCAGGGCTGCTGGAGGGAGCTGCTCCGGGGGCAGGAGACCCTCCTCGGGAGGCAGCAGGGCTGGGGAGAGCTGTGGGGCTGCTCTCCCAGCCCCTGGCAACAGGAGCGTCCCCCATGCCCGCCCGACGCTGGGCCTCCCTGCTGCACCGCTCCACGATGGTGGCGATCAGGCGGTGCACAAAGCCCCGCGTGTGCCCGCCCAGGGTGTCCCGCAGCAGCTGGGCCAGGGTTTCCTCATCCAGGCCAAAGAACAGCAGGCTGGACAGCACTCGCTGCTGAGCTGCTGCTGCCGCTTCCTGGGCACCCTCAAAGATCAGCCCCAGCTCCTGCTGCAGCCAGGACAGAATGGGCTGAAGCAGAGCTGGGTCAGCTCGGAAGATGAATGCCCATAGCACGGGATAGAGGCCACCTACAGGAGGCCTGGGCACTGGCCTTGCAGCTGATGGCAGGGGTGCTGCTGCGGGACGATGGGGATTTTGGGCAGGCAGCTGCGCAGGAGCTTCTTCTGCCGGGCGGACGACAGGTGATGGTACTGCAGGTGGTGTGATGACCTCCTCCTCAAAGTCGTCATCTGCTCGCACCGAGTGCAAGATGGAGGTCACCCTCCCTCTGCAGAGGAGGCACTGGCTGTTGCTTTCAGCCCACCGCATGATGCACGGGTAGCAGAACTGGTGGAGGCATGGCATCACGTAGCTGGCCTCCTCCCAGCTGTCCAGGCAGATGGGACAGCGGTCTTCCAGCTCTGTGGCCATGCTGTCCACGTGCTGCGGTGGGCTCGGGGAGCTGGAGATGTTCAGCTGCTCCCTGTCACCGGCGCTGCCACAGCCGGTGTTGTGCTGCAAGAGGAGGAGAGGCCGCGGTCATGGGCTGGCCCCTGAGAGGGGTGGAAGAAATGCCCGGGTTCCTCCAGAAGGGAACCTTCCCAGATCCCCAGGGGAAGGTGTCCCCTCCCAGCTCACCTCTGCTGTGACGAGCACCTCCTCGGTGTCCCGGCTGCCTGAAGCAGGCAGGGCTGGGGACAATC
Source organism: Heliangelus exortis (assembly GCF_036169615.1). Taxonomy (NCBI): domain Eukaryota; kingdom Metazoa; phylum Chordata; class Aves; order Apodiformes; family Trochilidae; genus Heliangelus; species Heliangelus exortis. The sequence continues at coordinate 22,799,341 of NC_092454.1, read as the reverse complement.
CTGTCACGGCTCTGGGGTCGGGCACAGAGTGCTCCAAGAAGCAACCCTCCGAGCATGACACCAGCACCAACAAGAGCCTCGCACAACGCTCCAAACCTCGCGAGCTGCTCGGCTGGACTGCGGGCACGAGACGGCTGGCTGAGGCTCGGTGCTCGGATATAAGGAGCGAGGGAAGCCGGGTCACAATCGGTCCCTCAGGGATGAGGGAATCCATCGCTAGGTTACGGCAGAACCCGCTGCTCAGGGACTTGATGACAATCAGAGCCCCTCGCTCAGGGTGACGTCAGAACCCTATGCTTGGGGATGTCACCGTCCATCAGTGGGTGGCGTCACGACGAACCATGCTCTCCCGTGGTGCTCTCCCCAGCACTGCTGTGGCCCTAGCACACGCATCCTGGGTTACTGCAGCACCCTACTACTGCCGACGGCGGGATGGCATCTTGCTAGGAGGTGGGTCCCACTTGGCTCACTCCAACAGATTTTCTGATTTTTTTGTTTCCTTTCCAAGTAAGCCGTTTTATTTCTCCAGTTTCATTATTAGTTCTTAATGTGAAATTTTTCAATTAAAGTGATAGTAAAGAGTCCTTTCCCCCATCTCTTACCTTCATGCAGTTTTCTTCATGGCCTTTCAGGTTGGAGTTGTAATGCAGATATTAAAATATTTTTTAGTTTCTTTTTTCTCTTTTTTTTACTGTAATTTATTTTTTTAACAGTTATACCAAGTCTATTTTTCTACTAAAAATGGGAAATGCCTTTTTTTTGTCACCTCAAATCGTTCTCCTTTTTAAGGTTAAAACTTTAAACTATCACCTTGTTTAAAGAATTAATTCCTGCAGAAATGGTTAGTTATCATATTTCAGTAGTCCAAAATGAGGCTTGATTTTCCCAAATATATTTCATATTCTACTTGTTTCTGTAAGAGGGAAAGAAAAATATATTCCTAGGTGGTGTAGCATGAACAAGAATTATATTTTTTGTACTTCATATCCGATTTCTAGATCTATCACATGCAAATGAAGAAGAAAGGAAAAAAATTACAAAGTATTTCCCATCTTTCATTAGAAACTTTATTATATAAACCTACAGGTATGTGAAGGGAAATAAGTGGTAGTGAAGGGTAGAATGACGAACATCAGTCATCTTTGGAAAATAGATATTTTCACAACAAATCACTTTTTTGCTATATCTAAGTAAAGGAGCTAGGCATACTTGATTGATTTTCTTTAAAAAATATATTACAGTTCAATCATACCAAAGCAAAATCTTGTGGGCTAAAAAAATTGTAAATATAAGAGTTAGGTTCAGTGCTGTAGCACTAGTATTGCATATCAAATGACAAGATTTTCTGCACAGTAATGAATAAACATGCACCCAATTCTTTTCAGTCATTTAAACTAATATATGTACAATCTTTAATATAAAGCATTTTCGTCAAAATTAGCTCTGTATTCTTCAGTCTGGACTTTAGAGCTCCAGTAAAAGGGTTGGTCATTATTAGGTATTAGATATTTGGACATATACCTAATAAAAATTCAACTATAAGCACAGTACATGGAAAATCCGGTATATCTAAATATATAACCCCCCAGCATTCCCCACTTTGATTTTGTTTAATCCTAACTTCAATATTAAGTTGGTTTTGCAGATTGTCTCAGCAGAAAGAAAGCAATGAAATCACCTTTCCTCTGTAATCTGCATGTGCATCTCCAATTAAAATTAATGGGAGTTCTCTGGGAGATAAATATAAGGACAAATTTTATGTGTAACAATGTGTTAGGATTAAAAATCTTTGCTGTAGTCAAAAGCCTTGAGGTTCATTATGCTTCTAAATGATCAGAATTAATATGCCTACATTATATAAAACCTAAAGCTTATACTCCCTACTTTCTTTAAAAACAGGTGGCATTTTGAATTTTATGAAACTGACAAGTTGATAGGGGATAGCTATCTCTATGTTCAATGTTATGTTTCTTACTAATGTAATGGGAATATATAGAAGCAAGGCATTTCTGTCCATTTTTATCAGGGGTGAAGCCAGTTCTCAGAGTGGATGGTGTTTGCTTAAATTACTCTACCAGCTTGTTAAGTTCCCACCACAATATAGTATGCATAATCAGAAATATTTAATTTCTCTTAAGAGCATACTGTGATCTACAAAAAGGGCTATGTGACAGTCATGAGAATTGAATTGGGGGTCTCAAATTGACAGTAGCATATACTCCAGAGCCTAAAACAACAGGACTGCTAATTCAAGTTCCCTGTACTTTTCTCCTCTGGAATGATACACTGTTATCATTTAACAAAACCACATTACCCCTACATGCAATCGGTTTTCTTATTGTCTGGCAACAATCATTCACTGAAGTAAACTCACAGGTTGGCTGCTCAATCTCTATGCCCAGCTCAAATAGCTGCAGACAACGCTTATGCTGTTGCAGACAACGCTTATGCTGACTACACAGCAGGACTTTTACCCACATATAGGAAGGCAGACTTTGGTAATGTGTATATTTAGAATGTACACAACTGGCAAAATTATCAGAAACTCATCTTTTTTCATGAGTATTTGGCTGAATATGTCACTGAGCATATGTGACATTCTGGAATTCTTCAAACAAATAATTAGTTTGGCCCTTTTCATATAAAAAGAACTGTTTATATTATGAAGACTAATTTATCTCATGGTCTCCACATTTTACACAATGTAAGAAAACAAATTTTTGTGAGCTCACAATTGCTAAATGTAGCATTTTTTATTCATGGCTTTAAAGAGGACAGGTTTTGTTTTTAAGTCTTTTTCATACATCACAAACGCACCTATATACCAGCAGATTTACATGTTATCTATATGCACACAAATCTGATTAATACTTTGTTGTACTTAAGTGGTAAGTGGCTTTTGAAATCCAATTTTGAAACTTTGAAATTCCTGTACTTGAAAAATCCAAATATTATCAAATTTTTTATTCCAAGGCAATGGAATGGACTGCCCGGTGAGGTGGTGGATTCTCCATCCCTAGAGACATTTAAAAAGAGACTGGATGTGGCACTCAGTGCCATGGTCTAGCAACCGCACCGGTGGGTCAAGGGTTGGACTTGATGATCTCTGAGGTCCCTTCCAACCCAGCTAATTCTATGATTCTATGATTCTAAGGGTATATGCGAAATGCCCAGGGCATAGCAGAACAGCCAGGGGTCATGGTCAGCAAGAACCAAGAATCTAACACTGCACTTCATACAGGCATATACATTCCCAGGCTTGGGCACATCTGCAACAATGTGTTCAGATTCATAGCTCTCATTTATCACCACCTCAGTTACAACAAACGAAAGGAAATTCTATTTCAATTTCAGCTCCTTATTCATAAAAAAGTCCTTAAAGTTCTTCTCTTGCATTTAGCACTACAAAGGAAACTTGTTGTGAATTTCTTTGGAATATATCAACACTGTCACAAAAGTGGTAATTTTTTGTCCCAGACTGTATTGAAATATAGATGCAAAGATAAAAATGGTCATGATGCTCCCTCTGCTAAACCAGGGAGTACACAGACCAACATAATAACCTATTGACCAGCCTTGGTACATTTATGTACCAAAATGTGACCTCAACACAGAAAGAAGAGAGGACTAGTGTTTCCCACTACATATCATACAATGCAACCACCTCTATCCTTTCTCCATCAGAGATGTACCAGCCCTCAGGACCAGCTACAGTTGCCATAAGGGCAAGGTAGAAAAGCCTGCTGAGCTATTTGTTAGAAGTATGTTAGCAGGTAGGATCACTGACATCACTGACAGAAGCAGCAGAAAGTAGTGCTGCCACATAATTTTTAGGTTTTGAAAGGTTAACTTCTCACCAAAAGAGAAAGTCCAGTCTACATGAACCCTTTTGTTTTCAGGCTGATGTGTCTGGGGGACAATCTTACTTTAATGGATAGATACTTCAGAAAATTAAATTTCCATTAAATTGTGCAGTTCATAGCACACTTTCAGAGAGACACCAAGGGGTCTTTGGGAAAGACAGTGTCCATCCATTTAGTCAGCAGAATAAACCAGACTTCATAAAGGGATTGGTTTTTTACTTTCCTTCCACATTCTTGTTATAATCCTCAACAGAAACCCCTTGATTTTTTTTCCCCAATTAATTAATTAAATTAAACTATTAAGTTTATAGGTAATCATCTCTGAAAGACATCAGCACAACATGCATTCTTACTTTAATCCTCTTCCTCTGTCCAGAAGCCCCTTTAACCAGACCAAATAAGAGCCACATGGCAAAAATGCAAAAGAATTGGGCACACAGTATTTTTTCAATTATGAACTATGTAACTAGAAACACAGACACACAGTGTAAAAATGGAAATACAAGTTAATGAAAAGTGGGGGGGTATGTGTCACATTCTTAGCAATGCAAAAGACCAGCTTAAGCATGTGGTTCCCTACTCTAAAAAACAACTCTAAAAAGGTGCCATTTTAGCAAGTATGCACATAGATTGCTCAGTTATTTCTAAGAAAAAAAATCAGAACACATTGCTATTTTTATTCTATATTACAGTCATTATTACTACCTGATTATAAAATGTAAACCTTTCCTTGCAGTTAAGATTTACAGCAGTCATCACCTTTGTCCACTCCTTACATAATCAGTCCATGGTGACAAAAATAAACTGATTTCATTTATATATTTTATGAAATTACTGATATGTTATGGATTATTAATTGTGAATGACAGAAATAGTGGTTGGAACTGCAACATATGCAGCTGAATCATAGCAAAAGATTTGTTGAAGACCAGTGCTGGGACTGGAGTACCAAGAGGTCTTGACACACCAAATAAAATTGATGTATCCAATGCTTTTATCTCCAAAATTATTCAAGGAAGATATGTCCACCACCATTAGTGGGCAATAAAGCCTGATGATGGATTTCCTAAACAATTGCAGTATTTTGCTTACTGATCCCCATCAGATCTTGTTTCTTAATGTTTTGTCTAAAGATCAGAATAGAAAGTAAAATTTGGCAAGGCAGTTTTACTTCTATGTATCTAGTGAATCAGACCACCTGTATTGGTGATATTTGGTGAATTGCACTGTCCTGGGAGTACTTCTAGTCTGAAACTAGACAAACATGGAGTCTATATTTAAAGTTGCTGAAGTGGTATGTCATCAAAACTGATCTGCAAGCTACTATTTTTAAGCCAGTATATTACAGTATAAATGTGTTGTATACATGTTTCTATAAAATTTGCTGCCATGAAAAAACGAATGATCAGGATCCCCAGAGTGTGGCATTTGTCCATCTGTCACTTGCATACACAATACAAACCTCATGTTGAGATTCTGCAGTCCAGCAATTCTCTGCTGGACAGATTAGAAGCCAAATATAAAGGTAAACTAGAGGAAGGAGCACAACAATGCCACTTTGCCCCTTTGGAGTCCCACTGTGCACACATCAGCTTTTGGTGTCATTCACTGCTGACCTCCTTTGTAGAGGCTGTGGCGCTATCTCGAACTGGTAGCAGGTCATAATGACATGGAATATGGCTGTTTTTTGGAAGATCATACGGATCCTGGCTGAAACGTCCACTGCTGCTGAATGCTCCCTGGACAACGCTCACTGTAGGTTCTGTGATAAAAGAAAGCACATACATCCAACATCGGAAGCAGCAAACAGAAGGAAAAATTGTTATCTCATTATGAATGCATTTGTAAAATGTAGAAGTTTGCGTTAAAAAACATCCTCTCTTTTCTGCCTCTAATATGAAGATTTATCATCATGCTGAGTCCTGAAATGCAACTGTAGAAATAAATGTTGATGTTAAGCTGTTTTTGCTTTATACTATTAAACCTGTGGGCTTGCAGCAGCTCCCTGCCAAGAGTGTATCCACTCACAGAAGCAAGTGGTCTAACATCAGCTGTTTGTGTGAAGAAAAAAGAAAAAAAAAAAAAAAAAAGCCTACATTTTGTGTTTTAAATGAAGACTTTATAAAAATCCTTAGACAAACAATGATATTGATGGATTTCTGAGGAATCTCTAATTTGGGACAGAAAAGGAAAATGGTATCCTACGGTATGACATACACTTTTTTCTAGTCCAGAGACCATTAGAATGACAACCATTACACATGACCCCAAAGTTTTCTGTAACCACAGTAAACTACACTAATGCAGCAACTCAAGTAATGCAGTAACTACATAGCGCCAATATCAGTGAAATATCATGTGGCTTAGAGAAGCTGCTGTTTTCTCTGATCAAGAAGAGGAGACAGATCTTTTTTACCCTTCAATGCACTTGCTCCACCTGTGCTCAGTATTTAGCAGCCTAATCTAGGGTTAAATGATTTTGCAATCAAAGGCTAAACTTATTTTATGCTGGTGTTTAGAAAAAGGTTTTCAAGCCAGGGAAACTCAGAAATACCTCTGGATTACAGAACCAATCTGTAAGTATTTTGAACTCTTTTCTTGTGAATTAAACCACTTATCTCAAAAGAATGAGATTGTTGATACAGCTTTTGAGAAGAAATGGGACGTGAACCCATCAAAATTTTTACAGTAGTTTTTCAAATATTTTGAGTAAGCTGATTCAAAGAAAAGAAGTCCTGTCTTTGTTCTTAACTTTGAACATCCAGAAGTAGATTTTGTACTCACCAACTTCATAAACATTCTTATTGGCTGAAGTAGAGCTGGCAATCTCTGCATATGGGGAATCCCTGCGTGCTGGTGACTTCATTTCAACATATCCGCATTCTGAATTTTTTGGTACAAGAGCTGGAGGGTCTTTTATGGTAGCATATGGGTTCTCAGAACTACTTAACGAGCAATTACTTAAATTGTATTCTGAGTTCTTCATTAGATCTGCAAAAAAACCCAACATACTACTTTCTCAAGCATCCTGTATACTAGAGGTATTGCGACTAAAGAGACCATTCTTCAACTTTTGAGTTCTAAAAAGTCACTCATAAATAGAAATTTAAATGGAAACTAGTCATAACACTTGAAAGTTGTTATACAGCAGTTAATGAAAACACCTGCTATGTTCTTTTCTGGGCCTGATCTTGCCATCAGGAAATTTCTGTTGCACAGTCTGAGCGCCTTCAATTCTGGTTAAAATAGTAGCTAGCATTAAAAACGGATACTGTATAGAATCAGTTTTTAATAGGCACTTCAGAATAGTTTTTGCTTTTCCAAGCGTTGAACCCAGTATACTATTAAAATAAGTGATCTAAGACTGCTCCCAATAGCAATGTCTGGTGAGATGCTAATGTGACGTCTTGGGATGGCCTGTCCAGTGCAAGGTTTGAGTATGGAGCCACTCTTAAAAGTTACCAGCTCCTTGAAAGTTTATGTAAGGTGCACGTAGGAAAACAGAAAAGAAAATACCAAGTGGCTTGTGATTTCAAGGTTTAAAAGGAGGACAGATAACTGAAGTTTAAGAGAAGACAGATTGACTTATGCTGGGAAGAGGTTTTGTGTTCTCTGTATTACTTTTTTCTCTGTGTTATTTTGTGATATGCTGTGTTATTTATGTTTTAGAGCTGAGACACTCTCAGCTTCTTCCTAACTCTGAATATCCAGCATGACAATGATGTTGGTGAACCTGTGAGTGGGCAGGTGATCATAATTGTGTCAATTCTTTAAGATATTTTGAATTCTCTTCCCTTAATCCTACAAAACCAGACATGTATGGTCTAATAAATCACTGGTTCAGATCATTTGTCCTGTATTATAGATAAAGTGAAAAAAAAGCTGCTTTTGTCTACGTATTTAACTCATTATTCACATGGACTTAGCTACACTTTTTTCATTGTTTGGTTATCTAAACACACTAGTCATCCTTGGCATACCTTAATCATATCACAAAAATCAGTGGTCACACACCAGTATGGTCCAGTATAAAGTCTTATAAGAAAAAATGGATAATTTAAAAGACAAAAATATCATCACTACTCTGAATTTCTGAAGCTTTTCATTCCTCTCTATGCATGTTAATTTTGATATGCTTCCCAATGTCCTGCAGCGAATGTAATGAAACATTGCAGGCTTGTAGTCATGCAGTTCTACATTTACCATGCCCGTTATAAAAGGAATTTCCTCTCTCTTAAACTTTTCATCAGAAGCAGGGTTTTTGGGTTTTTTTTTTAGGTTTTGGTGTTGTTGTGGTTTTTGTTTTAAACTCTTCCCTCAGGAAAAACAAGCAAACAAACAAACTTCATGCATTGATTCAGCATCTAAGAATAGGTTAGCCCAGAATTATTTTATAATTATCTTCATATATAATTATCATATATATATGATCATATATATATATCATATATATCATATATCATATCATATATTCATATATAATTATCTTCATAAAGAAACTAAAGATAATTTAGAAGAGTAAATCAAATATCTATGTCATTTCATCTAAGCACATCAAAAAATAACCTCACCTTTCAGGGACTTTCCCAAATATCCCCTATCAAGTCCAAAAGCACCTAAGAAAATTATATTAAAAAAAAAAAAAAAAGTATTTTTAAAAACAAAGAAACGTCATTAGATAACAGTTTCTAAACCTTTAAAACTTACTTCAGGAGTAATTTCTTCCTTAGCGATATAATTCTCTTATAAGCACTGTGAAACTGAGTGGCATAGGATTACAGAAGCACCGTTTGCTTGTACACACTTAAACAAGAGCTTTCTGAACACTAAGATCATAGTGGGCCATTAAATTATCTAGTTTGACCTCACATACATCATAGGCCATTATATTTCCCCTTGTTACTCTTGATTGAGCCTAAAACTCTGTTTGATTAAAGCAACGGCATCCCATCTTCACCTGAAAAATCTCAGTGTATGGAAAGTTCACTCCAGCTCTTGGTACTTTTCTTCCCACGTTAATCATTCCCATTTTGTTGCCCAAGGTCACTCTGTTCCAGTCCCAAGACCTACAGAAATGGTCTTAAACTCCTAGTGCCTAAGTCTGTGGCTTTGCAATTATCTGTTAGTAACAGATTTCTCTCAAAATAAATCCCAGTATAAACAAGCAATGCCTGACAACTGTCTTCAGAGACATGAAATTTAACTAGATACTAATCCACCTAAACAGCTTTGATTGGTATCATGGAGTACTAATTTTTAAATGCAACTGTGTTGTGGTACTATGCTAGAAGCCTTATAAAAGCCTAAAATAATTTTGTCTATACAATGTCTATAAACAATTCACAGTTTTCAAGAGAGAAATTATATTTTGAGGAGACCTAAACCAATTAATTTTATTCTTGCGTATCTTTATTTATTAGATCTCACACCAGCTATTCTGTTGTTTTTACAAAGATTAACACTCAGGTCATCATCTTAGATTTACTCTAGTAATCCCATTTGGCAGTATCAGCTCTCATCCAGTCCTCTAGAATCACTCTCACGTAAGATATACTGCTGTGGGTTAACCTCAGACAGTATCTCTTAGAAGTCTTAAGTGTTAGTACAAATGCTCTAGGAAAGTGTAAATTTGACCACTGAACATTATGACTGAAACCCTTTTTTAAAAAAAAAAATTAAAAAAAATCAGAGCCTGAGCTGTGGTTAGAAGAAGATTGGGGATGAGCTTGGGGAAAAAGAAAGCTGCATTCTGTTGTTCCGTTTTCTAGAATATGCTAGTGATAAGTACCAGAAATTAAGGTAATTGAATTATCTAAATTATACTGACACTGGAATCCCCTTAATAGGCTTTAACTGGTCAGAGATACAGTTAGTGCAATCCAGCCTTTTTGGAATGCATGAGACTGGGAAGGGATGAACAGACAGCAAGGGATGGCATAAGGCAGGATACAGCAATTCTCACCACTTCTCAAGAATTTTTCTCCTTACAAACAATGCTTGGTGTTTTAGCAAACAGGTGGCTTAGCTGGTAAGATGTTCCTAGAATTTTTATCTGAAGCAGCTCACATGATGAGAAACTAGTTTTTAAAGCATTTATTCAATTTTGTGGGCATTTTAAAAAAGGCTATATATGATCTCTCAATAATAAGAACATGTAATTTTCCCAAGCATACCCTTATTGTACAATACCCATTGCTTTATGAAACTAATTAGTAAGTATTTTTATAAAAAAGGTATGAGATATTTTACATATTGTCAGGTCAGCACTGGGCATCAGTCTCATTCACCATTCCTTACCAGGAGTCACTTTTTTATCCCTCAGGGTAGAGATCTGCCTTAACGGGAGGTGAAACCCCTAATCCTGAACTTCACACACCATCTGACAAGCCTGGCATTACCCTGAGTGGAGAACCAGGAAAACATCCCTGCTTTTGAGTAGATCCCAAACACAATGAGTAACATTCAGATTCTTCTTTTTTTTTTTCTTTCTTACCAAGCTCATTGAGGTAGCCACCATGTTTCCAGTCTGCAGGCAGTGTTCCTGTATAGTCCATGACAGTGCCTCGCTTTCCAGGTTCCACATTTTTAAGATTCACAAATAGATGATTGGTTTTGGCCTATTTCAAGGAAAGATAGGTAATAAAAACTGACAGGAAGTTGCTGAATTTCCAGATGATAAGTAAGAAAAGCAAAAATAAGAAATATTAGGGAACAGAGGAAAATAAATCAATGGCTTTTTTACACAGAAGTACCCAGACTTTTATGCTTTACCTTTGCCAGACTCAGTCTGTCCATGTTGTTGACATGAGGTGGGGTAGTGCATTGGGTTAGAGTATGATAACTAGGGTTAGAGAAGTAGTGACTGTTAGCATTTCCACCATTACTGTGAGGGATGGTTTCTGAAAAGAAGAGAGAAAGAAAGAAAAATGAACAAATAAAAATAACATGGCATTTTTTTCTTAATAGATGTTTCTGGCAGTGCTACACTGATTTCAGAATCTGACTTACAAGTTTCTAAATCTAAAAACCTTGCTTTTAACTTAAAGAATTGAGAGATACAGACTAGCTGGTCATATCCACACTTCCACCAAAGAGCATTTACAAGTTACTTACTATCTTCTCTTTCTGCTGTGATCTTTCTTTTTCCTCTATATTCATAGCATTGTCCTAATTATAAACACTTTTACCATCAAGTCCACAGCACTGTTTTATTGTACTTCAAGGCATCACCTCCATTGCTTACATGTCTTGAATCTGATAACTCTTTCTGCTGCCTTACACTGCTGCCTTTCCTAACAGCTGTGTACAAAAGACAACTTTATCTTAAGCTTCATGTACCCACTGAATCCAGGAACATTGCCCCCTCCCTTCATTTGCCTGCCTGTCTACTAGAATCTGTGCAATTCTACAGCTGTAGCAGCTTTCTGTATTCAAGCTGTTGACATTGAATTTCAAGTCTCTGTAGAAAAAGTATTTTTTTGAACTTTCTAATTCTGTTTAAAAATAGGCACAGAGGAACAGAAGTGTTCCTCTTCCACTGTTTTATGCAGAAAAACATTAGAGGCTGCAAAAGGTTACATGGTAAAGCAAGGTGTATATTCACTTATTCCTCACAATTAATACAATTTACCAGGGTAAGCAGAGATTAAAAGGCTATGATGAAGAGCTAACTAAGAAGCTACAGATCCTTCTGAACTTGGGTGAGCTGTCTCTGATAGCTGGAAGGTATGCACACAAAACTACCACTGATACCCCTGGTTTTGTGAGCCAGTTCACTAGCACCACTGTCACTGGGGTCCTAAGAAAGGATTGTTGAGAGCAGTGTGTCCTCTTCCTAAAGAGGAAAACCTTCTTCTATTTCCTTTTCCAGGAAGGCTTCCATCACAGAACCGTAGACACTCTTTTAGAAATCAAATGTATTCCTGATCACAGCAGTCCCCACTAATGCAAAGAGGTGAAATGTGCACATTCAACTCCTGTTAGGGGCAGATCTGCAGCCCTTCAGAGTTCAGCTAAAAAAGCCCATAGTCAAAAGATGGTGAAACAAATCTGTTCTAAATGTCACTTACCTGAAATGGTGTAATCTGCACTGATGACCCTCATAGCTGGGGTATAGGTCACTGCAGGCATGTTCGTTTCTTTGCCTTTCTGCTTTTGTCTGTAAATTATGAAGAGCACTAGCAGGAAAAGAACAACCAGGACAAGAATGATGATGCCTGCTATAGCCCCTATGTGGTAAGAATCAGCAGGGATGGCAGAACTGGTACGGCTTAAACTGTTCAAGTTTCCCACTATAATTACACCAGCTGAAATAAAAGAAGAAATTAAAATATGTAGCATTAATTCAGAGGCTCATGCATTAGGAACAGAAAACAGTATTTCACTCCTAAACATGCCTGCTAATTTAAATGTATTTAATAATATCAAATAGAGTTATGTCAGAAACCAATGTGAAGACAATCCTAGCCATAAGGAAAAGCATTCGTCTTTTTCACAGAAAGAGGTATTTTCATGGAGTTGAACAAAACCCTTGCTTTTCTCCAATAAAATATAACGGAGGCATCTAATACTTACAAAATCTACAGAACATACATAATTTAACATATAATTTAATAGAATGGACTATTTAGACACACATACCTTATCAGATAAATTTAATGAATGCTAAAGAGATGGCATTTCATACATTGACCTAATTTGTACATAAAACAATCACAATAATTTTATTGCCTCTAGGCTTTACCTTGATCACACCTGGCTCCTTTCCAGCCTGGGCTGCAGTAACATGTTCCTGTAATGTGGTCACAGGTTGAGTTGTTCAGACAGTCACATATCTGCCGGCACCCATACCCATAGGTACCTTGAGGACATTCTGTACAAAGTAAGCACAAATGAAAACCAGACAGTACTTTTAAAATAATGGTATTAACAGATTACAGCACCACACATGCTACCATTTGTTAATTCCCCCTTCCGGTTTTGTAAACGGCCAGCAGATGGCAATGTGTTATTAGTTACAGTCCCCTATGGAAAGGATTTTCTTAAGAGGCCATCTCCGTGTGTATGTGTGTGTGTATGTCTATGTGCAGGAAAAGAGAATGCAAAGGAGAGGAAAATTGTATTCAGAAGTGGTTTTCCCTTACATAAAAGGCAGTGAGGACATGGGCAAAATGTGAACAAAATGCCAGTTCTAAGACATAAATTCAGGTCTTCATGGTTACACAGATTCCACTGGTTGAAAAATCACAGAATCATAACAGTGGTGCCGGACATCTGGCTAGTGTCATGTCATATGACATGTGCCAAAAGAGCAAGAGATAAGAGCTATGAGTCTAACAAACACCACACATTTATTAAAAAATGAAACTGGTCTTACATTGGTTATAGCATACTTTGATAGTGTAATGTATACATTGAGAAACTATCTACAAGGGAATAAAAAAAAACTAAATTATGAAGAATAAGCTCATGAGAAGAGCACTACATGATTTTTTTTTTCCTCCCAAAATGATTTGAATACAGTACTTAATTATTGATCAAAGTGTTGCCTACATCATGTAATTAGGATGGTAGAGAACTACCCTGCACTGATAAAAATTATTTATTTATAAAACTACCTCTATTACTATGTGGCTTGGTGGATTATTGTAGGTCTTGTAGTTTGAAGAACTGGGATATTTCTTCACTTTCTGCAACTTAATTTTCTGGAATGGATTTTTGTAACTATATTAATTTGGTTTTGTCTTTGTCTTTTAAAAATAATCTAACTCATCTTTTATCTATTACTAATTTAGAAGCCTTTACAAGATAATGTAACCCAGTAGCTATCAAATAAATATTCTTGCACTCTTGATAAATTCAGACGGAGGTGGAGTTTCTTGTTTATGTACCTTCTCCTTCTCTTGGTTACATTCAACGAAACAAGATTATAACTACTGAAGTCAGTGACTGGGCAACAATGAGCACACCATAATGTTTTGGCATTTTGAAATCTGAACTGGAATGAGAAGTAATTTTTTTAAACTGATGTTCAATTTCATAAATTACAAAACATTTAATTTAATATATTAAAATCATTACTATCAAGTTATAGAATAAAATACCAAATCTGTGAAACTTAATAATAAATTTAGATTTCTGAGTGTATTAAAAATTATTTCTTGATATCATGACATCAAGAGATGATCCTAAGAAATTTATCTTTTCCTAAAGATTATTTCTCTTTTGAAATGAGACACTGAAATAATGAGAGTAGAATACAAAAATTTAAATAACTAGGAGTTATATGTTGCAAACTATTATTTAACTGAAATTTACATATTCCCCTAAACATTCCAATTTTATTGCAACTGCATTCTTCTTAGGAAAACAAACCACACTTCAAACTTTTTAATGGTTCTACCATAGATGTGAATTAGTATTAAAAATATAACTCCCATAGTACCTAGGGCTAGACCCATTGCTGAGGGAATAAAGTGTGTCTATAGGGATGGTAAACTCCCCTCCCTTCTGTCACAGTACTTCCAGGTGTGGTACATTCCATCACAGTCCTTCAGATTCAGATGCAGCTAATTCACACCAGGCTATAAATAATACATAGTATCTTTTACAACAAAAGCAAAGCTCTGTGCATGGCGCTGATGCCAAAGACAGCTTTGCCATAGTAGGTTGAATGAATTGCTTTGCACTGCAGCATAATGCATGAAGCGTGGCAGCATCACTCCGCAACATTAGCAAAAGCTGGACTAGCAGTCTGAGCCTGATCATTCTTTTAATATTGTAGAACATTACACAACCATTGATGTCAGTGGTGTTATTCTTGATTTTCCTGGGCAAAGAACATATGAAAACAAAATGCCATCTATTACACTTTTAATCCAACTGTATTGTAATATCACATTGCAAAGATTAATTTTATCCTCTAGGATTGATGTGATTCTTCTTTAGTTTTTAACTATTAGTTTTCATTGTGGTTTACGCTGATGACACTTATTTGGATTCATTTGTTACTTTTACACGACAGAGTTATTGGAGTGTTTTTAGCATTCAGTTCAAAGCAACCACAATGAAGTACAATTGCCTCATAAATGTAGCTACAACTGAAAGAAACAGGCATCACAATCATAATCAGCCTTAATAACTAATTCTGAGAGCTTCTACCTGCTTGAAAAAAGCCAGGGTTTCGGTTTTTTTTCTTGGAAACCCTCCTGAAGCTCCCTCCCAACCAAAACTCCCACTGAAGCCAGGAGGCTGTACCACAACACTGGCCAAACACAGAGAGTTTCAATATTCAAGTGCTCAAGGTTCAATATTTGCTACCAGGCAGGAACAATTCCCATCCCTACTCACTCTGCTCGCAGTGCTTCCCCATGAACCCGGTGCGGCAAGTGCACTGCCCACTGATGTGGTCACAGTCAGCTCCGTTCTGACACTGGCATATCAATGCACAGTCCTTCCCATAAAATCCTAGGGGGCATCCTGCAACACATGGAGAGGGAAGAGAAAAGTAGTGAAACAACCACACTAGAAATCAACTGCAAATGTTCTGGTTAAGTATGGTGTTGAGGAGTCATTTAGGAAGCCCCACTATTTGAAGTGGCATTCTATAAATGCAATAGAATGAGAGCTACCCCAATTTAAGTGTACTAATACACAAATTAGTCAAAAAGTACATAAAAATCATGTTTGGAAATTGTACAGATGGCAGATGCTCAGAAGAAGGCACCAAGAAGGCTCCTCAAGGAAATGGGTTTAAGAAGTATTTGAAGGAGGAGAATGAGGACAGTTTGTGAACATGAGCCGGGGGGCTGTTCAGTGATGAATGAACCTTTGAGTATATTTTTGGCACAGTTGATGTTGAAGCATAAAAAGTAAAAATAAAAACAGTAACAGATGTGTCTCAGCTCCTCACAAAGATACCATTTCAGTATGAAGAAGACACACCACCGCAAAGAGATCATTATTCACCAGCAGGAAGCAAAATAACCATGACAGCTGACAGCTGAAGCAGCATAGTGAATGTCTTCTTGACCTGGGTCCATATGGCCATATAATATATTTGTTACTTCCTGCCACTATGACATTATATAGTTGAAAAAGAAGAGCTGTGATTTTATGAAAAATGTGTATTTAAAGACTGAATGCAAAACATCGTTAGCATTATTATTTTTCTTCAGTTCAAATATAACATTTGTGTCCATGGACAGTAAGGGTGCCTGGACTGAAGACAAACCAATATGAAGCTGTAAAACAATAAAGGTAAGAAGCCAACTTTATCTGTCTCTAACAAATGTTTCTCTCTCAAACTTTGTATGGACTCTCACCAAGCATGTAACAAGTGTTGTATACCCCCCCACAGTTGCTCCACTGCCTGAATTTTTATATTAATGAAAAGCTCTTGAGAAAAAAAAATCAGTATTAATTACATTAAGAAAATTCCAAAACCAATTATTACATTACAGTCTAGTGAAGCTAAGTTTCTAAGTCCCAACTAAAATAGCTTCTATACCACTATTTGAATTACAGGTGCTGAGCTAGAGCTGTTGCTGCAGGTGCCCCCAGGATGTAGCAAATGTATGGTATAATCACTTCGCAGTGACAACAGGAACTGTGCCTCTGCAGACCACAGTCACAGCTAAGCTAGAAGATACTCTCATGGCTTCAGGCAGCTCTCTGTTATCTCACAGTCTTGGTTGTTGGGTATGTGCTGGAGTATGTCTTAGGGAGGTTTCAAAGAGGGATGGAATTAGTACTGCCATCCCACCCAGTGGGGAGCACCTGCAGGGCTGACACCATCCATGCTGTGAACAGCAGCCATAACCACACAGCTGCAGAGGTAGCATCTGAGAGTCAGTCATTTCTGTGCATACACATGACAGACTCTCCCACAGAGATGCCCAGCTGTAGCCAAAAGTTGTCTTCCTCAGAAGAAAGGCTTAAGAGGAGCATGAACATAGTGGCCACTACTCTGCCAATGGTTACAGAGGGGCCAGCCCTACAGCCATGGAGGGAGCCATGTTGCACCTTCTGGATTAAAAAAAGTTCAGCAGAATAGGAAGAAATAGAAATCCATTGATGAAGTGTGAAAATACAGAAGAAAAAATCTGTCATGGATTTGTAGACTCAGAATGGATAACAGAAATCACTTACTTTGTGTACAGTAAAGGCCAGTCCACCCTGGGGTACATTTGCACTCCCCATCGTAGGCACTGCAGTAAGCTCCATTATGGCAGTTGCATGTGTGGATGCAGTTGGGTCCCCAGTGGGAAGGTGGGCAAGCTAAAACAACCCAGAGCAATTAATTAATTTCAAATGACAAAAGAAACTCATGAACAGATTTGCTTACACTCATACAGGAGAACTGCTTCTTTTGGGGTATCTGTTCTTTCTTTTTAAACACATTTTTTTGGCTGCTCCATTCTGAGCATTTAGCCACAGGTTGTTTTTTTTTTACATTAACTAAGGCATCATTTTATTCTAGATAAAAAGAGGTGGAAAACATTAAATGTATGAAAGAAACCAGTGATACATACTTGATTCTCAGTAAGTAGGACAGTCGTAACAGCTTTCTCATAGAGAAAGTCATGTAAATTTCTTTCTTAATTTATTTCTTTCCCTGAAAACTGTTTGATTGAGACCAGTCAAGGGGGTATGCCTTTTAAGCCTCAACAGTGAAGGAGAAATAAGAGAGAAGGTTGAAACACATCTTATGGCCTACAGCTTTAGACCCAGTATTAAGCTTACTTGTATTTCCATGGTTAGAGTCTATATAAGTGCTTAAATTTGACGTATATATTCAGGATTGTACCTTAATCAAGTTAACTCAGTTGCTTCTGTGCATCCATTAATTTATACAATGGATATAAAAACTTCTAAAAAATAAGTAATTATCTAGAGATTTTTTCCACTTACAATTAATCATATCAACACATTATGAGACAGAATTCTGTTGACTACTTTGAAATGTCTTGGTGAATAAATTTCATAATATATGTTGCTATTAGAACAGTGATGTGGTTCCAAAATGCTAATTACTATTCAGAGAGAGCAAAAGATAATTTTGTCATATCAGGATATTACTAAGTGCAGAAAGTAATCTAAGAATAGCCCCTTTCTGTTTAATTACCATCTTTTGGCTTCTTTTTTTTTAAATAGTAAATAGGTGCATAATTTAATGATAGTTTTATGGAAGTACAACATGAGTATTTCATAGGAGAGAAAAGGTAGGAAGCCTCAGCTTTATTCCCTTCTAAGTTTAAAAATGAAGGTAACTCCTTATTGTTGTGTACTGATTTGTTTGTCAGGGACCTGACAAGTAAAACCTCTTGAATCCTTTTAAATTTATGCATAAGGATGCATCTATGTGTGGGCTGTATTTTTGAAAAGTATTTTCTTTCTTCAAATTTCAATTCATTAATAAATATACTGCCCTGTATTGGAAAAAAAAGGCATTAAGTTTGAGTTTTGGTTTTTCCACTTCATTTTGCATTATTGTGAGTCTATTAGTTTTTTGTTTGAAATCAGTGGTCAACAAAGATAGAATGTAAATTACATGCAGATGAGAGCTCATAAGTTTCAAAAAGGTCACTAGTTCCAAAAGAATGTCATGAAATTATTTTCTATGTGAACGGTTGTCCTTTATACAAAGCAAATAAACTTCCTGTTACATTAGCACAGCCTCAATAGACAATTCCATTCATATTACTGGCACTATTTTCTTGTTATTGATTCAGTGAGAAAGTCCCTCCTCCTCCTAAATACCCCCATTCTGGTACAGTCCTAGCTACCTACTTATTTTACTTTAACACCAGGGACTTTTGTTGTTACTGGCTTACACAGGAACAGACCAAAGACTTTTTTTGTATCATACTGAGTTTTGCATATTAATCACTTCACAGAATTCACCCAGCAAAGTTTTTTTTCCAAACTGACCAACTGTTACATTGCACGGGTACAGAGCCAGTTAGCCTGGACCTGTCAAATTATAAATGATACAAACCAATGAGGCATGTTACTAGGAAATGCACCTCTCTGGAAACCCCAGCATAGTATCTTCTGAATTTTTACATATTATTGTCTGGTACTGCTTCTTTTATACATAAAAATAGGTAGACTTTAATTTTAACATGCATGTGTTTCAGACTCCCTGGATTTTGGTCCTTATGGAGCTGGATATGCTCCTTGTAAGAATTTTGCTTCAGATTTTTTCTGTCATCCTTTAACTTGCAGAGACCAAGCGAGGCATCTAGAGGATGACTAATTAGTTAATAAAAGACATCTATGAAACATAATAAACTAGGACCTACTCCTTCTCCTGTTTAAGTCAGTAACAAAGTCTTGACCCAGTTAAGCATACCAAGAGGTACAATGACACTAGAAATGTGTATCTGTGAAACATTCATAAAAGGACAAAAGAGAAAAATACACCCCAAAAGTTATAAGCACTTGAAAACAGTCATAGTGAAAAGTTCCTAAGCAAAATGTCCAAATGTTTAACAAGAATAAGGATGGTCTTGCATCCAAAGCACTAACTTGTACCTGAGAAAATCTTGGCTTTGTTCCTTGCCAGTTGCTCTCAATGCAAATGTAATAAGAAAAAGCACACTGTGTTTCGGTGTCCCAGGTCCTTGTTTGCAAAACAGTACCTCTGCTATCCTTATGACTATCCTTCTGACTGTGAGACTAAGTAATTACTGGCAAGGAAACAACAGGACAAAAACCCTGTCTGCGATGCAAATCTCATCAAGCCACTGACTTCTGTCATGCTGGAATAGAGCTGTAGCATCACCTAGTTCAACATCATACTCAAAGGATTTTTAATAATGATAATTTCACAACCTTTTCCATTCTGGAGACTTGAGAGCCTCTGGACAGTTGCTGTGCTGACACAGTAAGGATTTTTTATTTCTATCTAGAGGAAGTGACCATTGCTGCAACTTGTCTTTCACAATGCACTTCTGCAACAAGTCTGACTCAGCTTCTCTACAACTTTTCTTTTGGCAGTTGAAGACTGAAAATTTATCCCTGCTGCTGTGTGTTCCAGCACACTTATTAGAAAAGTTATTGTTCAAATGTGGTTTTGATAGTGCAAATGAAATGCAGACAAGTTTAGGATTGGCTCAATGTATATCTCATTTCTCCCTTAGACATTGCTTCTTTACCAAAAATTGAAAATTTTGAATAGCCTAACGCTGATTGTTTTAAAAATAAAGGAAAAAAGTTGAAACTTACGCTGAGAGCAGTCGCTACCAATCCAGCCAGGGTAACACTGACAAGATCTATCAATAGGATTACAAGTTCCATTATTGGTGCAGGTGCATATTCCAATGCAGTTCTTGCCAAATCTGCCACTGGGACATACTGAGAACAAGTTGTCAGAATTAGAACTCCATAGTAATCAGAATGAGATTGTGTTTTATTTACTCCAAGAGAAAGCAACTGGTATTTCGATCAAGAAACTTATTGCTCAGCATAATACTAAGTAAGGCATTATAAATTTTAGTAAGCTCATTATGCATGCATATACATTATGCAAGTAACACAAAAAGGAATACAGTAAATTTCATACTTATGGATCAAACAGCTTAAGAACACTTAAGATTCCTAATATATAAACTGCACATACTACAACACAAACTAGTGATAGAATGAAAATTATTACAGCATTTGGCCTCTACATCTCATTAGAGTCTTTAATACAACTGATACCTTCATTACAGAGGGCTCCTGTAAATCCAGGTAAGCAGTCACATAAACCAGTAATATGGTGGCAAGGACCACTGCTGTGCACACACTGAGGGCATGTCTGGCTGCAGCGGTGTCCATAAAACCCAGGAGAACAAACTGGAATCAGAAAGAACAAACTGTTGTTGTTTCCTGCACTTTCCCTAGAGCCACGAACAGTCTGTTTTAGAAATACATAGGAGTTGCAAAGGTGGTAGTTAGAATTCATACAGTTCAATGCTTTACACTCACAAAAGATATGCTTGTCTTCCTCAAGGATGTTCTACCTAGTAATGACTTAGCAGACATTCTATTGTCAAGCCTCACTGTAGTTGGGTTAAGTTTGAAATGCATATATACTTTAGGTATTATATATATGTGGCTATACATTGTATTTCCTCAACAACACAAGTATCTTCTAAGTAGTATTCAAGGAAAAGTAATTTATAAAAAAAAAAAAGTGGATAGTTTATCTGTGGATGAGTAGCATGATCCTAGGCCTTGACTTCTTATGTGTTTCCTAACTTGGAACACAAATAACCACTACTTAACTGAGAAAAACAAAAATGTTTTACAGTCATTCTTCCATTTAGGTACTCACTGTACTCATTATGTGGTGCAGGCAGCTATGCATCACCTAACTAGAGAACCTGATATCAAAAATACAGAATAATTAATTTCATTCATATGCTAAGGGCAACAGTTTCCTATAAATGGGGGTGGGGGTAGGGAAGACTGTTGCATAAATTTTCCTACTTACTAATCCTTTCCTGCACTAATCCTTTTTGGCATTTACTTTCTGATAAATTAGAATATTATTAGAATGTAGAATTTCATTGAGAGAAATACTTGTTGCACAGCAGCAATTAGCACTGATGAAAACTAACTAGGAATCTTTTCAATATTTTAATTTCATTCAAGATTCAGTCTTTTAATTATATATTTGATACAAGTTATGTGGCCAGATCTCTACAGAGAGATTAACTTCTCCAAGTAAAACAGTGCCAAAAGGTTTTCCTGTTTACTGAAAAGGGCCTTTCTGACTGCGATCCAAATTATTCATATGACCTTTGTCTTCCTGGACTCCAGACCATGCATCAGAGAAGTACTCTGCAAGCCACTGGACTGGAAGTCTCTTGTCCAGGTTATAGGCACAGTTCCAAAATACAGGGAACATTTTTATATGTAGAGTTGCACTTAGTCTGCATCTGGATTAGTTGATTAAATGCAAGGCCTTCAGAGATTAGATAGTGAGAATAATTACTGTACTTAGTTAGAAATGCTGAAGGATTACTAATGCCACACTAATGTAGGACTTAGTCATGCCATTGACAATCACATTCTTCAGCTTGAAATCTTGCCATTGTTGGACTGCTAGGGCTTCATCTTCCTCTCGTTCTCCATTCTAACTTCTAGAAACCATTTGTCTTCTGCCTTTTAAGCCTCTTATGGAGGACCTACCAACGTCCTTGCTTGGCCTTCACCTTCCTCCACCTGCTTCTTGACTCTGTTTCTGGGAGAACTGCTTTGAAAAGAGGGTGACCCTCTAAGTGCAGAGGACTCACATTTCTCTTCGCTGAGCATCTTTACTTCACAGCTCCAACAACTGACACGGAAGACAGCTAGACTGCTGGCAAACTGTCACACATCTTCTTGAGAGGTTAGATACTTTGCACATCATCTTGTTTTTGCCTCCCTGTTTCTGGTATGGTTTGATCTGCTATAATTTCATTTATATCTCTCTTCTTGTAACATTTCAGTTTTAAAGAGACAAATCTTTCAAGTGCAAATATGACTACCTATGATATCACCTATATTCTGCTGAAACCTGACCCATTGGCCATTCTTTGCTGCTTCAAGATAAGAGTTACAGAAAACCCCAAGAATTAAGCATATGATTCCTACCAGAGGCCCTACCATGGGTTTTTTGCCTATAAAAGTATGTATTACAAGATTAATGTCATGGATGGAAAAGACCTTTCAGAGCACTGAGTCTAACCATCAACCCAGAGAAAAACCACAATGCCTTCATGTCCTGAAGTGCCTTATCTACACAGCATTTTAATATCCCCAGGGATGGTCACTCTACCACCTCCCTGGGCAGCCCATTCCAGCATCTGGCTACTCTTTCAGTAAACAAATTGTTCTAAGTATCTAGTCTAATTGCTCACTGGCACAATTTCAGTCTATTTCATCTAATCCTATCATTATTCACTTAGGAGAAGATGCTAACACCCACCTCACTACAATCACTAGTTGTAGAGAGCAAATCACATTTGGAAATGCTTGCCTGTAGAATGAAATGTCCTCCTAAATTTCTTTCTTAGAAAGCCATGTGTCACAGGCAATGAATAAAAATAGTAGGAGGAGCACTACCAGGTGGAAACATTTGTTGATTTCAGATAACCCTAATTTGAGAATATTCATACATTCTTACAAAATGTCCAATTAAAGAGTGTTTCATAGCACTTCATGCCAGAATTAACAAAGCAATATAGCATTATATCATATGTATTCCAAACAAAGGAGGGGGAAGCAGATTTTAAAGCATTAATTTTGTCCTTACTTCTCTGACAAGTGGTGCCTCTGTATCCTGGTGCACACTCACAGATTCCATCATCTGGAGAGCAGGAAGCTCCATTTTTGCAGTAACAAGGCAATGAACAATTTGGACCCCACTGTCCCTCCGCACATACACTGTCACAATGAATGCCTGCAACCATAAACAAAAAAACCTGTCAGCCTTTGTAAAGAACTTTCATGAGTGGTTAGGTTAAACCTTCAGTCCTCAGAGGATTAATTTCTAAAACACAGTTCACAAAACCTCTTTATGCAAATATGACTAAAACCCAGAAAATAGAACAAGGTAAATCTCTGCTCCTGCCTCCCCCCAGAACATTTCTTGTGTATTCCAGTTTTGATGAAATCAAAATGTGCATCAAGGCTGATCCTGAATTCTGCAAAAGGAGATCCTTTCTGCAGATTTTTTTGAAATGTAAGAGCTCCATGGTATGCTGCTTCCAGGCTTCCAGTTCCTGCCCACAGGTACTTTAAGA
This sequence comes from Heliangelus exortis, assembly GCF_036169615.1. Taxonomy (NCBI): domain Eukaryota; kingdom Metazoa; phylum Chordata; class Aves; order Apodiformes; family Trochilidae; genus Heliangelus; species Heliangelus exortis. The sequence continues at coordinate 22,775,700 of NC_092454.1, read as the reverse complement.
TCTACAAAGATGAATGCAAAACTTCCAACTGAATGAAGAATTCCATAATTTTCTGAGACTTTTATGCATACAAATGTTTAAAAAGGTCTTTTATTTCTCTCACTTTTACCACTGGTATCAATAAAGAGAATCAAAAATAGAAAGTAATTGACATGCAGCAAAATAGTGGCTTTTGCTTCCTCCAAATGGCTTTTTCAAAACAGCAAAAGCCTATTTTCAAGTTTTATGCCAGGAAAATGCATGACAAAAGGTAATGCAGAAAGTTTTCCTTCTGAATGTAAAATTCCTTAAGGTCTGACATAATTTTGTGTAATAATGGGGTGCAGGACACAGAATGATTTCTAACTAGTGGTGAGCTGATTACTGCTAAGCCTCATACCAAATGGAAAAAATATAGTGCACAAAAAGGGTTTCCAAATGTACCCCATGTGAACATTCCAAAATGCTTAGCTGCAATGGTCTTAAGGATGCTGGTCAGTCAGTGCTTTGTCTAGCCATTTTTGGCATAGAATTGATTATAAAATGCCCCCAACCTGAGCCCCTAGCCACAAATCATAATACAAACTACTAATTACAATTAATTAGTCATGGGATACTTTTTCCTATGCAATGCAACAACACTAAATATAACTTTCCTGTTTGTTTTTTCCACTATCTCCTCTTAAAAAACGTGCTGCATGTTAAATGCCAGCAGGCACCACTGTGGAACTCAGACCGTATTGTGTCTACAGTACTTTGCATTAACAATTAAGTATTATTGTAGAGCCTCTACTGAGAATGAAGCCCTTTGCTAAGGGAAAAGTGGATTGAATCCAACCGCAAGACTGTCTTGCTTTGTAAGTATTTCCAGCAAAATATGCCACGGGTTCATTGGTTGCCAGAGTCTTAAAAAAGCAAGACAGTTTTGCATGAGACAAGAAAAAAATCTTTTTCACTTTGCAATGCAAAACCTACTGCTCATAACAATACTGAAAAATAATTACAACTTCTGCTGATAGAGCAGACTCAGAAGTGATTCCTCAGCCCCCACAGCATGTGCCCTTTTAAAGCTGCCTACATCCAAATTCTAATTCTCTAGTTAAAAATGAAACTCCTGGCTCTCAAATTCTTTCTCTTCAAGACAATCAACAGACTGAATAATCAAAATATGGTTAACACATTGCACCAACAAATGCCAGCAAGGGAGAAAACACTTGGATTTTACCATCCAGATGGTAACCAGCAGCAGACAGTATATGGGCCACCTAAAAGCCCTAATCATACAATGACCATTGGTTAATATTGACCAAAACCAAATTTATTTACAAAAATTGAAAGGTTTCTTTTATCATTACTTCCTCATTTTTACCCTCATAGGCAATGCCATTCTCCTATCTTCATCTATGCTACAGAGGCAGTGCTGACTTGCTTCTCAGTCTGGGGCAACTTTTTCATTAACTTACTATTTGGGGATTCTGAGAGATGCCGAGGCACATGAGCAGGATGAGATCACACCATTTTTTAAATAAACATGACTACTTGTTTCAATTGCGTAAGATTCCTCTGCTTGAGGTTACCAAATTTGGGAACTTGAATTTTTAAGTCTGGGAAAGCACAAGGAAACACATGCATTTCAGAACTGAGTCCGGCATTTTGTTCACGTGCTATCTGCTATATCACATATAGCTTCACTCAGTGAATCCTGCTGGAGAAATGACATTTTTCAGAGTCTTAATGGGTTTCAGTGGTATTCAGTATACAATGGTCATTAATAACAAGTCAGTGGTTGCCAAGAGTTACCATGGTGCATTATCTGAAATTATGTAGACCAGTGACATACAATAACACCAGGCTCAATTATATCGCATTGATCTGTGCACAGTGGATGCTTTATGACAGCATGGTGTCAAAGGGTGATACTGGGCACAGTGGGTTACAAAAAGACAATTGGTCCCGTGCTGCATAAAGCCACAATACTTAAAAGAGCTGATAACTACCATTAAAAAGGAAGAAATATAAAATGGAAAAATTTTCAACTAAGAAAACTGAAAAATTGCATTTCTTTTCCACTTTCAGCCCTTTCAAGGAGGTAGTCCAATCTTTCTAGTCCATCTTTCTACTTAGCAAAGAAACTGTGTATACTAAAAACTACTGAATAATAATGATGACAATATAACATATTGGAAAAGGGATGAATATTGCTTCTGTTTCTCTATAAAAGGAATTCTATTATCTTCACTTTTGATCATTAGCAAAATCAATTTCACTCCTGCTTTGGTCTAGAATGGTAGAAGCAAAGCAGAAATACTAATTCATCTTGTGATTAATTTCATCTCCACTTATAAGAAGTTTTAAATCTCATTCACTCGATGTTATTTAGATAAAGTTCATGAGGCACTTATAAATGTGAAACTGAGTTTCTCATAGCTGCAAAAAAATGTGCATTTTTGAGAAAAAAATAGTTTACAAATATTAAAAGTATTATATTACCAAAAAATAGCTTTCAAGACTTTGATGCTTTATATGAAATGTCAGCAAAGAAAGGTATGTGTTTGTAGAAAAGCTAGAAATTAGTGAGGAAAAAGAAACATTGTTACTAGAACTTACAAAGCAAGATAAAACTCAGGTTTTACAAAAATGGTATCAACAGTGTATAGGGCTATGATTACCACATTTTCAAGCAAGTATTAATCTCTTAGACAATAAAATTGCTTTTTATAGGTTTTCATGTTGATTTTTATACTGATAAGGATATCTGTAAGGAAATGTTTTTGCCAGAGCTATGGACAAAGAGCTCTTTGATGGCCTCCACAAGTTGCTAGGCAATAGCTGAATGGTCATGATAAATTTCAGCTAAGCTGCTCTGAAGAAAAACTCATGCATTTCATGCCCAGTGCTTTATGCTGGGGGCCTCACATCTAGATCAGCATTCCCCCCAGCATTTGTAATTGCATGAATTCAGTAATTCTTTAGGGATACCAATATTTCCACCTATGCTAGCAGAGTGTTTACATACTCCCTATGCTACACTTTTAAGTTGAAACTCGAAACATCCAAGTCAGATCAACAGAGAACTAATCTCTTTTATCTCTCAAAGGGGGAAAAAATCTACCAATTATTTCTTGTGATATACCCAGGCAAGATTATTATTGGACAAAATGCTATTTTTCAGCTTCTTAGGCTTCCATTAGTCTGATAAAAAGTTCTCCATGCTTTAAAGATAATTATTGTTTTGATATACAACATGTATTTGCTATATAATTTCATCTTCACAACATAAAGAACTTTCCAGTACAGTCTCTCAGAATTAAAACCTATTTCTATACTGATGTACTTCTCATATGTCAGAGCATAAACAACAACAGCCTAAACAAGAGAATACTTAGGGAAATATCAATGTCATTAAAGCTAATTTCCATACTTTTCCATCATGGTCTATCATCTCACCCTTCATATCTGAGAGAAACGAACTCTAGCTCACTTCTGTTTGCAGAAGCTGAGACTTCCGATGGCTAAGAATTCCTTTCCTACTTCTGTCAAATGATGGATGGGCACCCCAAGAAAGGGGAGAAACAGCATAGAAAAGTAATGAAAAACTTCATGCACGTTATTTACAAGTACCTCATTACTTTATAGGGAAGAGAAGTACCTTGCTCTGCAGCTGAGGATGGCTGGAAGACTAAATAAGAGTGGCTCAAATTAAGGACCCAATGAAAGGACCAAGGATTTTTCTCTAGAAGTTCAAATTGCTGCTTCTTCCCTGTGGCACCAGGAGAGTTTGTGGCTGCTAGAAAGCCAGCTGCAAAAGCTGGACAACAAAACTAGTGCTGTACCAGAGTTTGAAGGAAAACATCCATATTTGCAAATTCTAGTGGAAGAATAACTTTTGAAATATCCTTGGTATCTTTCTGGAGGCCAGGTGTAGACCAGACCTCTTACTGAAGAATTTGTCTTCCTGTGTATGAAAAGTAAATATGCCATTTATCACGATACATTGCCCACATATTATTTCATTTTATGGCACAATGAACATTCCTCATACTGGGACTTTGGGCTCAAGGAGTCCAGGGCAAACTGACCAAGGTGGAAGGAAACCCACATTCTTGCACGGGGTTCTTGGTTTGTGCACCTCAATGAGGCACACTTGGCTTGGTTTTTTGCAGGGAAAAAACCCACACACAACCTAAAGAACAGGGTGAGTTCTAGTACATACTTGCTAGGGGTCCTGGTTATTTGCATCAGTGGAATGGGTGTCAGATGACAGTCCCTTCCTATTAAAATCCAGCAACAAATGTGCCTCAGAAATAATGTCAGGAGCACATGGAAAGACACTGTACTTCTTCACAAAAGCAACACATCTGGGAATGGGCAATCTGACTAGCATCAGCATGTGTCCAGCACAGCAAAAAGTCACCTATTTGCTGTTGCATATACATGAACATTATGCACACTGGTAAAATGTAGGCTGGAATGACTGCATCTGTCTTTTCCATAAAGCAATGCTATTGTTTTGGTACAGACTGCAGACTAGTGGTATTTCATAATCCCTGGCATTGCATACCCTTCAAATTGATTTTTAATATACCAAATGTTGTATCAGCCTGACATGACATTTCTCCATAAACAGACAGGTCAGGAGAACTGCACCCAAGAAAGCACAATGGTAATGTGTTATGAGTAAGACCCACACTAATGTAACACACTAATAAACAAACTGGAGAAAATCCTATGTCCTTTTTGCAATACTTAAATGTGAAATCTCAGTTTGCAAAATTATGAATTCTCTACTCTTTTAGGCAATTTGGAAAAACTGCATTCTGACAGCTGCTTGCAGAACAGATAAGATTAAAGGATGAAATTAACAGTTACTGTGGTGCTTGCTGGATTGTGGTCAGTGAGAAAAGTGTTAGAAGTGGCTCTTTAATGGAAATTAGTGTTTTGGTTGAAATTATTAGGAGAGTTAAATACAATTACCTATTGGTGCAGTACATTTTCTGGGTCTTCTGCTTTGTTTTAATGGTTCTTAGACTTTTTACTGTCTAGCTATTGCGCTCCCTCCAAATATTAAATAATAATAACAACAACAATAATAATAACAACAATAACAACAACAAAAGCGACAACAAAAACAACAGCAACAGCAGCAACAACAGAAGTTATTTGTAAGACACAGAGGAAATGTCAAGGGATGAGAGCATTTGGGCAGACATCATCCCCTGTGTGGGCGGGTGTTTCTTGTTTGTGCCATTTTGTCATGTGGCTCCTGGAAGGTGATGGAATGGAAAGATTGCCAGAAAAAAAACACCACTCTTAACTCTTGCTTTTCTAAGCAGAATTAAGTTGCTGCATAGGGAGTACATGGTGTAAACCACAGAGAGGGTAAGATTTCTAATAGGAAGAATTTAACTGAAAAACACAAACCTTAAATTAAAACTAATTTTAATAATTTCTTGATCTTGTTAACAGCTCCTGACAATGCAATCATCACTAACTGAACTTATGCTTCACTCATAACTATGATCTTAAGAAGCAAAAGCTAATACATTAAGCATGTTAAAAAATAAAAGGAAAAAACTACTTAAAAACCCTAAACCATACAGCCTAGGCTGCATCTATAACTTGAGACTAAAGAAATATGTTAGGTAGGACACTTTTTGGTACACGGCAATAGCTCTTGTGCCCACTTCAGTAGTTCAGAGCTCCCTCACTACTGGAGGAAGCATGCATCCTACCAAACCAGTGACTCTTTCACCCCATGCAGAGTGTTTCCTTCTCCCCAACATTATGGTACAACTATGTCATTTAGCAAGGGAAAAAAACACCCTTCATTCTTCCACCTTTTGTTTATATCTGCAAAATTATATAAGCTATTTCCTCAGATGAAATTGCCTGCGGAAAGTGTAGACAACTGTTCTATTCACAGGGCTGAGAAAAATGTCATGTTTGAAATTTCTTTTTGGACACTATATAAACTTCAGTGGCATCAAAACACTGGGGTTCACAAGTTCACATTATTAAGCTTCTTCAAAGATATTTATTTTTAACACTACTCTCCCAGTGATTTTTATACAACTTAATCCTTTATTTGGTTTAGGTAAGCATTACACTGACCCAAATCAGCCTCTACTTCTCCTTGTTCTTTTAGGTAGGTAATACCACCAGAATACTACCAATAGACACCAAAACTAGTAAGTCTGATTGTTACCATAAAATTCTAGCAGAAAAAAAATCTAATCTTTGCCTATTAGCGTCTTCCTTTTTTCCCACAAATCCTCCGTCTGCTTCTCAACCCATTATGGATACAAATATGTATACAAACTCTCTTCTTAATCCTACAATCTATGTAGGACTGCAATGTAATGCTGCAGTACAGCTACTTGTGAACCTCTTCCTAAACTCTTTCCTTTTTTATATTATTCTAAATATAAGTATCTACACAAAGACCAGATTCCTCATGCATATTATTCTGACATGTGAAGTGTGGGAGGAGGATTCTAATAGACACTGAGTATAAAGCAAAATATGCCATTTCCGTCATACTGTGAGTCTAGATATCACCAGCATGTTGAAACTAGCCCTTTACACACACTGCTGTCATGACATCATCCAGGGACAGATACTCAATTTGCTCCATAATCATGAATGAAGTCTCTTTCCAGTGAAATCTTTCTCCGTTCAAAAGGTGAAAAAAAAAAATCACCAAAGGCAGAAATATTGTCTCCTTTTCAATACCTGAGTTCAAGCATAGTCCAGGTGTGTGCTGTGCTTGAAGCCTTTGACAAATCCCTGGTTATTTTTGTCACACTGGCTGCGTAATTTCTGTAACTTGTCACAAGAAGCTGCTGGACTTTTAGTATGGCTTTTCAAAACTACTGGCTTTGTTCATTAATAAACTTGTGGTCTCTGATGATTTGTCTCAGTTTCAGGAAACACCTAAGATGTATTTTGAGCAGTACATCTGTAACTTGTGAACAGCTCAAGCTGCCTACACCACAGATGCTCAAGGCCTGCAGCCGCTTACATGTCTTTAATGTGGGTATTCTTCCTATTTCTATTTCTTTATATTTCTATTCATTTAAGAAATCATATTTTGAGCAGATCCAAATATAAGCTTGATAAAGCATACTCAAATACACAATATTTCCTGAAACTACCTGAAAGTAAGAACACTTATCAAAGGCCACTAGCGTAACAAAATCAGCACAAAGCAGTGTCTCAGAAAATAGTACTAGATGGCACAATGTTAACAGTATTTTTTACAGTTTACTCAAAAAGCTTTTATTGTTTTTGCCCAGTTGCAGTAGTCATTACCCACAAGCACCTGGGTGGCTAATGGTGAGTCACACTGCATCTTGTGGAAGGAGTAAAAACAACAAACTTTTGTCTCAGTTAGGTAAGTGCTGGCTCTAGAACCCTTTCTATTTCATGGTGAAAGGGGCAAAAATGGGAAGACCCAGCAGCGAGACAGACCTTCTCAAAGAACTTGGCAGGACCTTAATCAGCCTGAACTTAAGACAGTGCATTATGTACTTTAAACAGAACACCCGTGATCCATCTACAGAGTTGAAAAAAACCATCAAGCATATAAATATCAAAGTTGGGGGGAAAAAAATCAGTAAAGATTGTATCTGAGGAATACATCCCACAGCAAAAACATGCTTTGCTCACTTAAGGTGTATTTTTCATGTCAAATTCTCATTATTACATGGAAGGAATCAATACACACAGGTAACATGAAATCTCTCCCTTGAAACACTACATTATTATAGTGAGACACGAAGTCCAGAACAGTCTGAGAGTAATTTTTACTCAATTAATCCTTAATGAAGTTTGAACAGTTTTACCACAACTTTGAGCTTAGAAATCTGAGTAAGAACTAAAAATACCCCTAACAATAAAGGGAATATTTCATGACAGCTTGCTTTTGTGCACAGCTCTTCTTCTTCATCATGTTTTTAGAGAAGCTTGCTTTCCACTAACAAAAGAATGCAACAATAGTGTAAAACACAAATTTTGATGAATAAGTAAATAATATAGTTCTTAAAACCACAAAAAAAAAGCTGGAGAAACTGAGAAAAAAAAGTGCAACAATTTTCATACAGAACAAAATATGTTCAGAGAAACTTGGGGTTTTTTTGTAAAATTTCAAGATACTGAAATGGCAGCACAGGTTCTGCAGTTTACCCTCTTTTTGGCTGCCTAAGCAAAGCTTTCAGAGTTCTTGGATATGACGTTTTACATATCAGAGCTGCCAGCACAATCTCAAGTATTTAGAGTTTTTCAGCACTTTCATGCACAATCATACTGCAGAGGTGCCCAAGTTTCAAGATTTCCTCTTCTCCTCCAAGTTTTTTGCACTCAACATATTTTCCATTTTCACAGGCGCCACAGAACTGGCACTTTTCTTCTTCCAACTCCACATACTCCTCCTCTACCCACAAAATCAAAAGGCAAGATCAAGTCCCACCATGGTGGAAACCCCCAGTGTCCTTCATGGCCATCTCTTTTGTACCTGACCATCCTGGCAGGCAGCGACAGTAACCCGTGGTGGGATGACAACCATCGGCATGGCTGCAGTCACAGCGTTCAGCACAGTCCAGACCATATGTGCCGTCCTATAGCAACAAAGAAAAACAAAGAATGACAACACAAAGTTACTGGAGAACAAATTCTGGTCACTCTGCCTCAAAAAGAAGCCAGAGATCTTTCCTGAATCTGTAATCTTCTTTTGTAATATAAAGCACTTCTGGATTTTGGAACATTTCAGTGTCCTACATTTTCACTCTTTCATTTAAGAGGGCAAGAATTAATTATGTTCTCTTGAGACTTAGAGGCCTAGCAACAGTGATACAGAACACAGTAACTTATACTCCAAGAGGCTGCAAGGAAAGCTTTTTTGTACTGTGCCTTTAATTTCCCTTAGATCTGAGTTTCTACTCCAGAACTTGAGGCTCCCTTGATGGGAATGCGGTTCAGTCTCGTTTCTGCCTCTGGCCCTGAGCTCTCTATGCATTGGTCAACAAGGATGACGCATAAAGCCACATTTTTTTAAAAAGAGTAAAAAAATATCACAATAAAATATATCTTTGGTGTGAAGTTTATTCCATAAATAATGCAAACAGTATCACATACTTTTGATTAAGAATTCTTCGTAGAATTTTTTATTACTAGATTATGCACAATGTTACGAAGGAAAACTCTTTGGCTGTGAGATGTTACACAAAATAAACTCATTTTTTGGCTATTCGACATTTTTCTTAGCAACAAGAGAAATTAAAGAACACCCCTCTTGGTGTATTCAGCTGTTCTAAAAAAGCACAGCTGATTTTTATGAAATTACATCTAAACATATGAATCTGCCTTTTCTGTTTCTCCCATAGAAGGTGGCCTATACATTTTGCCGTAATTGCAAAGTACATCAGTAAATGGACCTTAAAGGAAGAGTGACAAAACCAAATCAAAAAAACATGGAAAAAAAGTCAGGATAAATTACAGTAATATTTCTGGTCTTGCCCACAGCAAACAAAAAAGGAAAAAACATGTCAGGCTTAAAACCAAATATTTTAAATTCAAGGCTAAAAATTGGGCTCAGTCACATTAAAAATCAGAATGTGACCTATACAAAAATTAATCTGGTCTTCTATGATGTTTATGTCTCTATTTCTACTGATTTCCACAGGATTTAGCTATTCAGTTCCCAGTCTTTCAAGTCTCACATACAACTAACTCTTACATTACTTGAGTATAACAAGTAACTTTTTCTCACCACAAAAATTTATTTTTATACAGAGAAAATGAAAGATTAGGCATTTTCTTTGCATATGACCAGATTTGGAAAGCAAATCTTCAAATATGTTCTTGAAAAGTGGTATTTTTAGTTTGTTATGTGTTTGGACTGAAGTCCAAACTTCAGTCACATCTTGAGTAACAGTCTGGACATTGGTATTAATTTTCTGTAGTTACTGAAACAAACCAAAGTTCACTGATTTAATAAACTCTGTGCTCAAAAAAGGAAAAAAAATCAGACAACACTGGACACATTTGATTTGATTTAATTTTCTGTTTATCCTGCTGAAAAGAAATAGGAATTTCTGAATAGGCAGAGTAGAAATTTGAGGAATGTAAATGATCATTGACATCATTTGACACAGACAAAGAAAGCAAGACAGGGAGCGCAGGCATGCTAGATTATCTGATAAAGAAATTATTTTAAGCATTATTTTGCTAAATTTGGAACAGCAAAAGACATGCCATGAGCCAATACCTATCTTTTTTTATAAGTCAGCTTTGGAAGAGCTAATGGAGCTTGGGAGATCTCATCATCCTTCAGAATCAAACACTAAGTGATAAACAAAGCTGCTTTAGAAAAAAAGAAAAATTAAATTCTTCTCATGAAGATTCTTCATTGGGAAAACTGCATAAATGTGCACATATGGGACTCTAATAATCTTTCCAGAATATTTTAGAATTTGTTTGCCACTTTACTTACTGTATCGGTGTATGCTGTATCTCAACTTAAAGCCAGAAACAAGTCCAAAAAATAACTTCTGAGTAGTCTGAGGGCAGTTCAACAGAAAAAATTTTCATTCAAAATAAATGTGATTTCCAGCTTTATGCTGTAGTTCAGCTACTCCTACTATATTACTGTTCAGAAGAGTTAGTCCAAAATGACACAAGCTTGAATGTGATATGGAAGGGAATTTACAAGGTTTATGTTCAGTTCAGGTGATTCCTTTATCATTTTACTAAGCCAACAACCTACAATGCAGACAGTATTCCAAAAGAGAATGGAATCTCTCCATGGAGATTGACAAGGAGGGCAAAAAGAAGACTATTTAAAAAGTGAAGTTTGTTAAGTGGTTCCTAGAAGATTGAAGTCCATAACTGGAAGAGATGTGAAACCCCATTTTTCAGAAATATTTCACATTATGTATATGAAATGCAACTGAAAGCAAAAGTTACATAACAAACCAAATCACTTTGGGATTTTACCATTTTTACCATTTAAAATTTACCAATTTGAAAATTATACTTTTTAGGGCTTCCCCAAATTATAGATTACAAGGTGGAACAAAACAGATGAGGAGCATGCCTTTATCAACACAATTCTTTCTCATTTTTCAAATTATATTCCTGATCTCAGTTTTCAAAGCCTTGGACATAATGGAAGTTGGAGCCCAAACAGGAAGGCAAAGATGTGTCATTGGGCTGGGAAGTAAGTGCCTTCTCAGACATGAGAAGTTCAAACAAGGTCATGTATACTGTACCACAGATATAATCAAATGTAATATAAATTATGTCTTTTGATGTGGCTTTTTTCCTTTTTTTGTACAATTTTTCCCTCACCATTTTTACTTAAAATAGTTTAACAGATGCAGTTTGGATAGCATTTCATGCTGATACAGTGAAAATTTTGGTTCTGTGTTTTCCAACATATTTAAAGGAGCCAGTGAAATGTCTGAGGTCCAACTTTACACTGCAAAAGTAGAAAAAGTGTCCACCTACACATCTTCATTTTGTGTAGTCATTTCTGCGTGCTTTGGGGTGCTATACAGCAGAGTTCTTACTCTTCAGAAGAACTGTTGGTGAATGTCCCTGATCTTGAACCAAGCTGTACATGGGCTACCATGTGCAGTGCTCCTTAGGGACTTACCATCACAGAGTCAAAAGAATGATGGGAGTGTCTGCCTGCTCAGTGTTATCCTACAGTGCAAAAGTCAGTGGAATTATTAAGCTACCTGGCAAGGGAGTTCACATTTTTCTCCTCTCCAGCCTGGGGCACAGGTACAGGTTCCATCCAGAGCATTGCAAGCCCCTCCATTCAGACACTGGCAAGTTAAGTTACAGCCAAGTCCCCAGGTACCACTGGGACAGTTTATTGAGCAGTCTACACCATGCCAACCTGCCAAAAGTAAGAAAGTGACAAATGAATCAGGTCTTCCATCATTCCTCTCCCATGACAGGTTTCTCTCCATTAATCATGTGGCCTCTCTTGGACATGTGCAATACCAGGGTAGTATTAACCACAGGCTAGTATCAGCAGTTCCAGCTGAAGGCTTGTCCAGGTTTGAACAGAGGTGCTCAAGGGCACCTTTTAACATCTGTGCACAGCATATATTTGCAGATGGGTGCCAACATAGAAAAGCAATTGATGGGTGATCTGAAATGAAAACAGAGACACCTTGAAATTTCACTGAGAAGAACTAAACTGCACTCAAAGTTTTAAGGCGTAACCAGAAAAAAATTAGGAATCTTTTCCCTAGACTTAAGCTGCTGCTTTCATAGTTCTTCCACAACTCTTCAATAGAGACATTTCTGCAATATGGTTTTAACAGAAATCTCAAGGACACAGAAGAAGAAAACAAAAAAGTAGTGTGTAAGCCTTATTTTTCCAAGGATACACAGAAGACCTTTTAGATTATTTCTGTACTTCTCTGCAAATGCAAAATTAATATAATGAAAAATGGTTCTAAAATGCAGCATTCGCCACTGATTATGCCTGATAGCAATGATTTGTGGACTGTGCAGTGGATAGACAGAAATGTAAATAGGTATTTTTAATTGTGATCATCTATTGGATAAAAGAGTAATGGTATGAACCAGTCATATGTTATCATCAGCAATGATTCAAGCCAAGCTGCCAATCTTCTAATTTTGTACCTTGTTTACAGTAAGCAAAGGGAAAATTAATTCTGCACTGAGCCTAATCAATAGACTGTGCAAAACACATGTATTGAAACCAAGCTGCCTCGTGCCCTGGATTGATAACTTTGATTTTAGGGTTCATTTGAGGAAAAAACAAAAAGTTATACACTAGCTAGCAAATTGAAACACTCTCTCTCAATTTTCTTTTCAGGATTTCTAAATTTCCTTCATTTACATGGCAAATATCTGGATTTAGTTTAATTTAGTTTTTATTTCCTTTTTCATCATAGGATGACTAAAACTGAATGATGAACACAAGAACATAGTACTATGCACAGCTCAAGTGATATTTTTTTCTCCATACAATTTAGCAGTAGCTACTTAGCTATTTATCAGAGTTGAATCTACTCTGTGACTCTGGCAAGAGTAGAAGCTGGAAATTCTCCATATTTGCTACGTGACTGATTAAATTTTACCAGTCCCTGATAAATTCAGTAGCTATTTCTCTAGGTAACTTATGACACTTCTCCCTGAGTCTCAACCTCCATGTATTTTCAGAAAAAACATCTTTAGACAGGGGGTCTTCAATATGGCACGGGATTTGCATGGAAGTGTTGAACAGCTTGCCCATTTTTTCTCAGCAATCCAGCATCACAGCTGAGGGATGCTGAACTTTAAATCCTTCCTCACAGCAGAAGTAAAAAAAGTGGTCAGGTGGATCACAAAAGCAGATCTTTAAATGGAGTTTAGGAGCACATTTTCAATTAAACAGGAACACCATGTGGATGTGCAGGCCTTTATATGGAAGAAGATCTATGCAGAACCACAACTGGAGGACATCTTGAAATACTCTTGCTCCAGCCAAAGGAATGTGCTGCTGGCAGAAAAAGAGCTGGGCAGGCACATACAGTTTGCAGTGGAGGTACACTGACCATCAGAATCACTTCTGGGAGGAGAGGGCCAGGCACAGAGGCCAAGGAGCATGATTCTGGTTGCACAAATACTGGGAGGTTCAGAAACTTCCTCACAGAAGCAGAGAACAGTAGAGGGCACAAGCTGGGAAGGGATTTAGGCAAGGTTTTTTCAGATAATTGCTGCAGAAAAGAGTATTTGAATATCAAAAATTGCAAGGAGATATCAGTATCTTTGCCAGACTGGCAGGAAGAAGTCTGTGCCTCTGTGATGCTGAGAGGGGTGAGGGTGGCAGCCAGAGGTGGTGTTCATCCAGGCTGAGGGGACACAGGGCTAGGTTATTTTGACTAGGAAGGCTAAGGTCAGATAGACAGCAAAACTAGTCCTTGCAGCAGACCATAGCACTGTCACAAGAGACAAGTGGTCACCTGAAGGTAAAAACTAGTAATTTACCTAGCCATGGTATCCAGCCTGCTGAAAACTGCTCTCGAGAGAAAACGAATGTGAGGTAAATGTGAGGTACAGATACATCTAGTTGCTCCCTCACAGAACAGCAGAAGCAGAAAGTATCTAGAGATGAGGCCTTCAAGGTGGTCTACGTCTATTCTCTTTATTCTTTTCTACTTCTAAAACTTCAATTTCATTTTACGATTATGGCAAAAGAAACTTAATCAGAGGAGATGCTTACCTGCTTTGCATTCACAAGAACCATCTACTGGTGAACAGATGGCTTCATTCTTGCAGTTGCACACAGATGAACAGTTTACTCCGTATGTCCCCGGAAGACAAGGAGTACCACAAGCAGCCCCCTGAATTATAAAAAAATATAGTCTAAATTTCCATTTCAGGAGGTTCAGGCAGTACAACTAATGAATTGGGCTTAGATTGGCTCAGGTGCTATGAAAGCCAGAAAACATACAACCCATGACTGTCCTAGGCTGTCATTAAGTCATCCTGATTTTAAGGGAGAGGGAGCTCTACATGCTTTTTAAATATATAGTGAGCATTAGTTTTCTATTAGCTACTGTGAGAGCTCAGGTCACATAGCCAACAGTACTTGTTAAGGTCAACAGACACTAAGTTCAGCAATAAAGAAACTCTTTATGAAAACAAAACACTGGAAGACAAGTGGTAAATGGATAATAATGTGATATATAACATTTTTATGCATTAATTTTAAATTTAGGTTTTCACAGTTATTATTCCTAGAAGAACAGCCATACTGAAAAATGTTTTCTATGTTAGATTAGTATCCCATGTGCAGGTAACAGCAAACCTGTGTAAAAGCTGCAGAATAATCTGTCCTGAATTATAAAAACACATGCTTTTGTCTAGAGTTTCTCTGGATGGAGCACAAGAAGTTAGTGCAACAAGATAATTACTGAAACCTATTGTTCTTCTCTATATATACCTCAGCAGCATACCCTCATTCTTAACATTGTCTTATAAAGCAATTAACTTTTCTTTCTTAAAATGGCTTCACTTTAGTACTCAGAACAAACCACAAATTTTTCCTTTTCAGGGTTTTATAACTCACCCAAAGGTACATAAATTTCCTTCCCTCTCTTTCACTGTGGTGGAGAAAGGACACTGGCACTTTTAATAATTTGGCACTTAACTAAAGACAGTGGAGTCAGAAACAGACTGTGAAAGTGAGACGTATTTACCTTAAATCCAGGGGCACAGGTGCATTTTCCAGTCACACTATCGCAGTCAGCACCATTTTGGCAGCTGCAGATCTGCTGACATGACTCGCCATAGAATCCTGGGGAACATGTCTCATTGCAGTAGAGTCCAGACCAGCCAGGCTTGCAGGAGCATTCCCCAGACATAGGGTGACAGCTGCCAGGAGGGAATGAAAGAATAAATAATTCAGGACTAAATGTGATAGCAATATTTTTTTTTCCAGAGGAAGAAAAGCTATTACAGCTAGGTTGCATAAAGGGTCTTGTACGCTATGCATAGAGATGGTTTTACTCCCCAAACTATAAAGCAAAGGGGTTTGCATATGTATACACCAAAGCATGTAAAACTAAGTTAAGAAACATAACATCATTACTCATACAACATACAAACATTTTGGGAGGACATGGAAAGAAAAGAAAAGTTATAATTTTTCTATAGCTAGTAGGAAAAAAAACCTATCTGAAACACAGGTTTTACTATAAAACAGATATCCATGGTTACAAATATTAAGGCTATAAGGCCATTAAATTCCCTAAAATGTACTGTTATATTCCCACTTCAAATACAAGAGGATCATTTTTAATAAAACTGGCCAAAACCAGCAGCCTGTTGTCTGAGAAATAGGATGCTTTGATAAAACAATATAGCACCCAATAAGCAGCCAGCTATTATAGACAAGCTATAATAATATAGCACCCAGTAAGTAGCCAGCACAGTCTACTCTTTACATTGTTGGCTGAAAAGAGGAAAACTGGCATCTATCCAGGAACTGGACAAGATCGTTTGCATTGGGCAGAAGCCAGATATACCATCAGAGCAGTAGCTTTTTGGAGATTATCTCCCCTGTGTTAGCCATACCTGGTGGCAGACCAGCTGTCTCTACCTGGAACAGCAGTTTCATTGAAGGGCCAGTCAGACAGCTGTTGCCTCATAACAAATGGACATCATCAGCTGTGCAAAGATGTATGTGCTGGAAAAGTGGACACAATGGGGTACTCTGTAGCACTCTGGCAGACAACGCACTTGCTTAACTCTCACCAAAGGAAAGCCTTAATATCCAAATCTGATATATTTACAATGGGAAGACTGTTTAAAGATATTTGCCCACCACTGATTGAAGTGAAGTTCTTTTAAGTGTGCTGGAAAAAAAACAACACGTGTCGTCGTCCAGTAACATTAAACGACCCATGACAAGAGACGGATTTTGCAGTATTTGCTGACTCCTTGTGTGGGCATGTTTTTGAAACTGAGTGTTTTTCTGACCATTTGGAAGTCTGGAAAAATATCTCCTGGACTTTTAGGTGCTACAACATATGTAACAATATTACTTGAAACAGTTGCAATATAACAAGGGAATGCAGTACTACTTGCAATTGCTCTTGAACTTTGAGGACTACTCTTACCACAAATGAGCTTCCTGTTGCCAGATGCAACCAATTTACAACATACTACTGATCAAGGAAAGTATGAATTATAAGAGCTGGAATGCCATTATGTAGTATCCTGCTTTCTATATATTATTGCATACAGATAAGGTTTTGGGTGTCTTGAAAGTAGTAAAATATCTTCAATAGTATTAAGATGCTTTACATAAAGTGAGAGGAAAGGTCTGAAGAAGTAGTTCATTCATGGTGTTCATAGTAAATGGCCCTGGTTACTTGTTCAGCTATAAGTATACTTGCCATAAAATAAGTTGAAATGGATCTCATATAAAATACATGCAAAATTACATAAACACATGATGCACCAAGATAATAAGATTTTTCCCCTATTCCTAATTTTGTGTAGAAATCCAGTGATATTTTTAATACATTTCTCATGTATCTAATCAGTAGAAAAATACACAGCATGGAATGTGGAAGATTTTTCGGTTCATAAATGAATAGTCATTAGGTAATTAATTAGAATATATTTACAACAAAAAATTGGTTATAATGTCATCTTAAGACATAAATTTAAGACAGAATTTTTTGGGTGGTTTTTTTCCTTTCAGGAGAAGGGAAGACTGCACACATGAATAAGCATTGGGTATGAAGCAGAGGCATTGACATTTCACCCCCGGTGAGTGTTACTAAGGTATACTTGCACAGATATTGATTGACACCAAAATTAGTATTCTGTAATTTATAATTTGATGTAGGAAACTGTAGCACTTCTCAAGCCTTTTGATGGGTTCTCATGTCGTTAGCTTAATTGGCAATAAGGTTTATATATTAAGAGATGGAAATAGAGATGTTGAGAGATACTGCCAGTACATTTGCTTTTATTTCTGGTCTTTGTTCACACTCTCTGGAAATACAACCCTACTCTGTACAGTGACAAAAAATAATTGCAGGTAGTTGATATTATATATTTGAAAGACTTGGGTGAACTTAGTGATTCTCCTGTGATTTATATAGGTTTTTTACTATTACAATATCCAACTAAATTCTGTAGCATCCTATGCAATACAAAATTTCCATGAAAAGATCTTCTACATGTACATACAAGTTCATTTGAAAAATACAACAGCTACCCTAACTATAACTTTAAAAACACACCTAGATTAATGAAATAAGCATGAATGAAACAAAAGAGACACCACTAAAGCTCATGTCCTTCATAAAACCTAATCCCAGCCTGAACTTTACCAAAATAGTTGGTGATACAAAGGATCCCAGCTGATCTTACCAAGGGTGTGAAGCAGTAGAAAAAAATGATCAGAAAGAGCTTACCAGAAAAAACAGCCAGGGACATCTCAAATTTAGCTTTGAGATCAACCTGCAGCCAGTGCATATGTTGTAACACAGGTAGGACAAACATTTTTTGTAAACCTTGATAAATATACAGCTACAGTCTGCTGTTTTTACATTATTTGAGTGATTAACAGGTGTAACGAAACCCAGTCTAAAAGTGATATAAGCTAGAATTCTCCTGTACAAAAATTATGTTGATGAAGGCAGACTAAGGTCTTTTTTGTGCATTCCTGCAAACTTTCAGACTGGCAAGTTTCTGTAAGCCTCACAAACTGTGGATGGATGTGGCAGGGACGTATGGGTCTGCTTACACCAGCTCCCAGCACCGCTATGATACCACACTGTGGAAGTGGCTTATGGGGTCTTAGTCTCAGCCAGCTAGTGCTCACTCTAGTTTTTTCTTGACTAACAATTAAAAAGGGAAAATTCAATTGTGTCACCTAGTCATGGAGAACAGAGGTCTATCTCTGATTTGCCCTGTAGCTCAAATCCTTTCATATATATCAAAAGATGCAATAGAGAAGCATCACTTGTGAAAAAACTCTTGACACAAATGTGTTGTTACCTGCTGCTGTCCTCTGGGCCCCACAAAAATAAAATCTCTCAAATGCTTCAGCTCTCTATGAAGTATTTAATAAAGACTGCTGATACAACTAGGAACAGGGATGGGCTTGCCTTTCATCCCCAGGAGATGCCAACAAGCAACACAGCAATGAAATCCATATAGCTTAGCCCACCCAAAATCCCTTTGAGGATATCTGAACAAGTGATCATACCCAGATGAAAAAATGTTTTTATGATATCCAGGCCCTTAGGAGTATTAACAGTATGCTGTTAGGATACAGACAAATACAGAAACACAAAGTGTATTTGAAGAGGAATTGAACTTTCTTTTTTATCCCCTGGGATTACAAGTTGTTAGATTGCTTCTGAGTTGTTTAGTGACATGAAGAAGATTCTTCAGCTACAGCCAGCCCAAATAGTACCTGTGGTAGGCAAGTAAGGAGTGAGGCTGACTGATATGATATGGAGAGAGCCAGTCACAAGTGGCTTCTCAAAATATAGCATGAAGTGTCTGCTGGGAGCTTTGTCTATGGCATTTCTGTTATTTGTTGGTCTAATCACTTCCTGACCAGGGAGAAGGAACCTATATATGAAACACACACTTGTGAAGTTATGAAAACCTTTGTTTTCCTCAGAGATCATCATGCCCTTGCATGATGCTCCCACACCTACAGGGCTGTTGAATGCTTTCTGATGGGGAAAATGTTCAAAAAAAGACCAGCCATATGCTGCTGTTTACATGTGAACATTTGTGATCAAATTTGACCACAAGCTGTCTTCCAGCAGTATAAATGAAGGAACAGCTGTGTTGAACATGAATCAGAAATAATCCCTGTAATATCAGAAATACTATGCAGTGTAATTCACCCCTGTCAAAGAGGGCTGTTACAACTGTCTGCAGACAAATTTTCAGGAAAGCAGCTAACCATAATTCGTAATACAATAGTATTTGGTCTACTAGCTTAATCTGAGAGCCAGATAGGTCAGCATTATGGTGCCACTTATTCTTGGATGCACTGCACAAAGAATGAATTACATAATCTTATGTCATAAACCCTATATTTTTTCAAAAGATATTTCGAGTACGTGGGATAAACAGAAGTGCAAGCACATGAATATTAAAGAATATGGAAGGAGAAAATAATTCAGTTTGCTGTCACATGGTTTATCAAAAAAAGGTATATTTGCACAATTCAGATGATACACAAAGTAATTCTTCAAAGAGGCCTAAAAGAATAGGCATTTCCATCGATATGCTTGAATGCTTTAACATCACTGCTAAATTCTGACTAATGGCTTTTGGTGTATGTACATAAAAAAGTAGTGCATCTTAGATAAAACACACAGCAGCATTCTATATGACAGCCAATAGTTTCTGCAAATTTCTTTCACAGCTATTTTCAACAGCAAAAATTTAGAATATACTCACAAATCTGATCTAAGGCATTGTGATTAGTGATACTATCAAGTGTAAGTGAATGTGTAAGTGAATGTGTAAGTGAATGCACAATGACCAAAGTATTTTATAAGAGGAACTATGTTTTGTAACAAGAGAAAGCTATCCAGAAATGTTCCATAAATATTTTGGCTTGCCTCGACTGACATCTGACATTCCTCCCTCACAGCTGAAAATTTGTCTCCAAATAGCTAGTTTTCAGATTTTTCATAACAATGTGGTGCGATACTGTAAAATCCTCAATGACACATAAAACTCAGGTCTCATTACCACCTGAACAAGGAAAGATGGTAAAAGGTAAGCCAACTGGAAAACTATTTTCATTCAATTTCCATAGATCAGATTTCACCTTCTTTCTGGAAGAATATGACCAAAAAAAGTATTTCTGAAACCTGCATTTGCTATCAGTAAGGCCTTGGGAATTTTGTATTAGAACAGTCACCTACAGCAATTCTTTTATATGTTTAGAGAAAGAAAAATGCATTCTTTTCCCATGCCTAGCTCATAAGACTAGACATCCATTTATTTTAATTCAGTTATTTCTCATCCGCAGTATACCAGAATAGGTGAGTGATGTATGATGTATACTGACTTTATACAGTGAACAATATAATGATTTATTCATGTGATAAATACAGACAAAGGTCACACTTTGTCTTTACTTTTATTTCATGGGTCAGAGACCAAATTCAGTGGTGAGTATTAAGATCAAATATAGTTATAAGCACTAAAATTCAGAAGGTTTTATGGGTTTATATTTTCTTGATATGGTTAAACAATACCAAATACTCTTAACATTATATGTTCAGTTTGCATGAAAGTACTAGAAAAATTAGCAGATATTTATTTTCAGATTATATTCCTATTTTTATATTCTCTATAGAAAAAGAAAACAGGCTAAAGGGTTGCAAAGCCTACCTCCAGGTATTTGGCATGTGACAGGGACACTTTTTATCACACTTGAGACCATAAATTCCCTCAGGGCAAAGCCTTATTTCACAGTGCTCTCCAGTGAATCCCGGTTCGCAGACACAGGCACCACTAATATGGTAGCATTTCCCACCATTCATACACTTGCAGGTCTCAGCACACCGCACGCCATAAGTCCCCACTGGACACTCATCTTGGCATCTGTGAGAAAAACAAATAAAGAAAAAGTAGTTTCATTTCCCATAAACTACAACTTTCGGAGACTGAAGGAAAGTGCAGTTTATAAGGCATCTCTTACGCTGGTCTAAAAAGACCCATAAGAAGAGTAGGAATTTATAGAACCTCCCATTTAAAAGCACTTGTCTCTGGTTTCTTTTGCTGCTCAGCTAGACAGGATTAAAATGTTGGCTCTGCAAATTCCTTTGGAAAACAGCCCTTCTCAGGGAGAAGGAGACAATGTGCATACGCAGACCGCTGCACTTGATATTCAGTAATCAAAACAAAACCAAACCCTCTTAAATCAGAGACGAAGTATGAAGGAATAAATTTTCAAGCATTCTGTTGAAAATAAATCATACATCTATAAGTTTTTAAAGTGAATTTTATTCTCCCCTTAGCAATATTGTGAACAGCCAGCATAGACCCACACCTCTGGAGATACTCACGCCAGGAAGTTCCTTGGCAATCACACTCAGCAGTCTCTGATTTTCTAAATGTGTTTCCAAAACACGAGGTTTCCTGAACCTTTCTTTTCAGAATTTCATTCTAAAACTTTATTGTTGTTGCTGTTGACTCTGCCCTGATAAAATTCATCAGTTGACATGGAAAAATCTTCAGGAACTCAATCCCCTTCTTTTCATCTGAGTTTTCTCATAGTTGAAAGTGAAAATTAGTAAAGATTTGAGTTTAACAACCAAGAGTGGGGAGAGTAGCTATGATCTGGGGCTCCTTAAAGAAAATATTTCCTAATAAAGACACTTCTTCCCCAAACTTTTCCATTTTCATTTGGAGCTTTTAGAAGACAGCTACTTCAGTTAATAGTCTTACTTTTTTTAGGTTCCACATATGAAAGACATTATTTAACCCGAAAAACAGACTGTATATTTAGCTGTCCAGCCTGACTTAACAGACAGTTTTAAGTGTCCTGCTTCTAAAACTTGCAACTGATTTACTATTGAGTTTTTTTGCACAGTAATTTCATTTGGCATTATATTTAAGAAATATAATAAGAGTTTGATGGTTTCAGCTTTAACTTCTTTGTGTTTAATAAGTGAATTATTAAAATTCAGAATGTCAGTACTACTACAGCATTACTGAAGACTCCATTACCAAGTGCACTTAAAATATTTCATTATGTTATGAAAGCAGACCTCTCAGCTGCACAGGCTCACCCCTCAGAGCCAAGGATGACAAAGCTTATGTGTCAGAAAAAAATCCCCATATTTTTCAATATGAGCATACTATGTACTCTGCATTATGTTGACGTAGACAAAAAGACAAAACAGCTACATCCCAAAGCTGTAGGGTGAGAAGACACTGCCATTATAGTCCAGATGTGTGCTGTGAACTCAACGGGTGATATCAGGCATGTAACATCTTCTGTAACTTGGCTACCTGGAAGTTTTCCCAAGTTACAGATTGTACAAAAATGTTGCTTAATAATACAGCACATTATTAATGGTTTTGTCACCTTATAGCCTGCTCATTTCTCCAGTCCTATCAAAGAATTTAAGAATTTCCTTAAATTTTTCTTTTTTCTTATATACTTGTTTTTCTTTTTTTCTTGTTTGGGGTTTTTTTGGTTTTTTGTGGGCTTTTTGTGGCATGACTACCGGTTTATTACAGGACAATTTCAAAGACATGTGATACAAGCACTGTAGAATGTAACTGAATCTAGCAGAGATTATCAGAGACCTTTGACAGAAGTAAAATGGGATATATATTCTCTTCATGCTTCTGCAGTATTTGCCTTACTGTTATCCAGAAGTTTCACAGTATTTGTAACTCTGCCCTGACAGAAGTCAGCCATAAAGTCCCCTTTTCTTCAGAGATGTAGCATAATAACAGAGCTAATAAACCTGTTTAAATTTTTCCTAAGTTACGCAAATAAAGCTTAGAATCAATTTTTCTCCAAATGATAATTTGGAATCCCATGTAAATTACACAAAATTTAACCTTCCTGTTTTTCTTTTTAAATCGCATCTTCATTAGCTTTGTAAAGACCCTTTTCCACTTCACGGTGAGTACACTTATCAAGCCAAAATTATTAGGCAGAACACTTTAAATGGTAGTTTAAACAAGATTCCCTTATGCTAACTCAGATCACCTAGAAACTGCTGCATGGTCTAGGAGTTCTACTTTGTCCTGCTCCATCACCAAGTTCTAGGAGTCACCATCAGCCTGGAATCTGATGAATATTGTTGAAGTTACATACAGAGGTGGAGAATAGCTGAGTAAGTCTAAAAGCAGCCCTTTTGGCTGCTACTATGGATCTGCTACATTAGTCAATGCCCACCCGTTTTTTGCAATGCTTCCCTGGCTTGCCAGTCCATTGACATGAAGAAGCAGGCCTATATGTACCCTTGCTTATACCCATTCTTGCCCTGAAGTATCCTGTAAAACAAAAGAACAGAAAATAGAGCCTGTTTTGCAGGAAAAGAGGTAGCTCATATTTCCAAAAGTTATCACAATGCTGCAAGCATTTCAGATCAGTTAGATTTATATTCCAAGACAAAAATACTGATTGCTTTTAGAAAGCCCAGTGTAGTGAAGTCCACAGACTCTAATATGGATATTCCTTTGATTTCCCTGCAAACTTGTCTTTGTCTCTTTAAATGCTCTACCACCTTCTGTGATGTTTCTTCACAGATGCAAATTAAATTTTGGCATCCAAGTGACTCTTAACTAACTGTTTCTCATCTTCATGAGGTTTTTTTTTTCCCCTTATGTCTGGCACAGCCTCTCCCCGTGTCCTGTGAATGCTTGCGTGGGAAGTGCATATGGTTATAATACCTACTATTGTTGGCAGAGATCCCCTGGACTGACCCCAGTGATTAAGCTGCTGCTGACTTCAGCAAATGAGTTGTGTGCTGTTTAAAACATGCAGAAAACCACTTCTTTCATCACTTTCCACTGCCTTCAAAAATGATGTTGTTATATGATCTTTCCAACCTACCAAAGAGGATTTTTAACAGTCAAGTTAAAAAGCAAAGAAGTTCCACTTCTTCATCTGAGCTGAATACTTTAGGAGACAATTCTCCAGCTTGCTCAGTTTGAAAAGGAACAGAATGTACCTTCTTTGTTATTATGACTGTTCAACATCCACACAAAACCAAGAGCCTTCCTCCTACCCCTTCACCATAGCCCAAACTGCGTCACCCTGTGACCCACTCAAGCAAAGACACACAAGACACTGCCAGCACGCAGGCCACAGCAGGAAAACCCTAAAACCAGACAGTTCCTGATAGAAGGATAATCACACAGGCACTTCCAAACTTGTGACTCAGCATAAGCTAAGAGGCATGGCAAAAGTGATCTTTCATAAAACCCTTTATCAGCATATCACTGATATTTTCATTCTGCTTTCTACCAGCTTCTGAACTTTCTCTGCCATAGCAGCCCCCTTGCAGGGTCAGCAAGCAGGCAAAAGTGAGGTTTCCTTACCGTTCCCCTGTGTAACCCGGGCTGCAGTGGCACTGCCCTACGGCTGAGTCACAGATCCCTCCGTTGTGGCACTGGCACTCCTGGGAACAGTTTTTCCCATAACGACCCTCAGGACAAGGCTGACCACAGACCATGCCCTGTGTGTGTATAAAAAAATAAATAAACTTTTAAAAAAAATTAGATTTGGTATTACATGTTGAACAGACAAAGAAAAAAGGTCTGTTATGAAAGAATATCAAGGAGATCTTGTATTACTTGTCTAGTGCTGATCTTGGAAATAACAGTCTTCTCCAGCTTTAAACACAGGGTATGTTTCAGCACTAAACAAATAATCTTCTAGTATTCCTGTTTTGGAAGCCAAAGCTAATGAAAAAACTATCTCTAAGCAACATTGAAAACAGGTAGACATTTCAGACTAATTGATGTCAAGCTCTTCCCAATATATTTATCAGGAGTATGTATCAAGATATCTGTAAATGCCCTTTAGTTAGTAGTGGTGTAGAAATCAGTTATTACTTTATGGTAAGTTGGGGGTTTTTTTCTGATGAAAGAAAAAGCTTTTTTTAATTTAATTGAAAGCAGCATATATTAAAAGCTTAGGTACGATGTTTGCCTCCCTTCAATAGCAATTGCACTGCTGTTTAGATTCCTGGAATTAATCACACCTGCGTAGTGGGAGGAGCATCAAATCTCAGGACTTTAAAGAAGCCATTTCAAGAAAAATATATTTACACGCATTTCATCAGGAAAAAGACTTGCAGGTATTTCAGCTAATGTAAGATACTGCAGAATTTATACCTGGCTACTCAAAGCTTTCTTTACATGAGAAGCAACAAAAGGCTATATCAACAAAACTTTGCTTCATAGAACTGAAAAATCTAACAGTAACAAAGAGCTTAAATGCTTAATTAACTACTTGGAATGGAAAATCAGTCCAAGGGATAAATAATTTAATTGCAGTAATTTATTCGTTAAGACTTATAGTAATATAAATTTTACTTCACTACTGCACATGCTATTTCATTTCATTAGCTGTATATAGACAGATAAAGGGAGTCAAGAATTTATGTGGACATTTGTGTCCTATGACCAAAAAGTTTGCTCTTCTACCCTAGGTGGAATAAAAAATAAAAAAAGGCTGTAATCCAAGTTAGGCAATCAGGTGAGTGCTGTTACTCAAACACAGTGAGATGATAATTTCTATCTATGTTCTCTAGTTGGTAAAAAGCAGACCTCTGCCACAAGTTAGCTCAATATAATATCCCAATTATCATGAAATAAATAAAAGTTCAGTAAACGTGGATTTTTACCCAAATGGACATTTAAACAGAAAACATTATTATTAAATACTAATGATAAGCATTATCTACAAATTTATTTAAATAAATTATTTGGGCTTTGATCACTTTGAGGCCTTTTGATCACATTCCAACTTAATTTCTTGCCAGCTCAGAGTTGGCAGTCTGGTAGAAGAGGAGGCTACTTGCAACTCCAAGGTTAGTTCTTCTTTTCCTGCTCACTGACAAAAAGTTAGAAAGTCCTAAGTGTCCCATTTCTGATGTCAGTGCCTTTAGCAGAGTATCTAAAGGTCTGGGGGTTGTGCCATGCTATAGATATGAAAACCGGCACAAAGCCCACTGCTAAAACACAGAATGGTGTCACCTCCCATAATATCTGTTTATATCCAGAAATTAATGACTTCCAGGAACGTTCTAAAGGATATAGCTTCATCACAGTACAACTTATGTCTTTTGCTTCCCAGAACCTGACATGGTAAAAAAAAGCAGCACCAAAGGTTTTTCAGTAACTGGAGGTTTTGCAAGTATCTTATTCCATCCCTTTATGCTAAAATACATCCCTCATTGCTCCTGGCTACAGACAGACTGCATTTGCTATTGCCCTTTGCCACCCTTTTCTGACGCTGCTCAAAATCTACAAAATATGGATGTTTTAATTTCAGAAATTAAATTTAACTTTGGAAATTTCAGAAAGTGTTTTTACCATCCATCCTGGTGGGCAGGCACACTCCCCGGTGACGTGGTGACAGACCCCTCCGTTCTGGCACGGGCACCTCTCCTCGCACTGTGGCCCATGCTTGCCAGGGGGACAGAGGTCCTCACAGCTGGGGAGGTGGTGGTGTACAACAGAGACAAGAGTTACTCCTGCACACACCCCATTTCCCAGCCACCTCTTTCTTTTTAACACAATTGTTAACCTTTATGGCCAAAAGTATGAAGCAGAAAGCAGTCCAACACAAGGGGAAACACACTGAATAATTGTAGAGCACCCGTGCAACGAATCTAAAGAAACAGACCTGGCAATCAAGGCATTATTTCTTCTTAAAAATATTTATCTCTACACTGATTGCTGCTCATCCATGACAAAACTCAAAGTCTGTTCTGGAATGACAAAACCAAATAATTCCACATTTCAATGTGATTTTCAAACTTGTAGCCAAACTACTTTTAAGGTGGTCAGAAAGAAGCTCCTGCTGCTACATTTTGTGGCCTTTCCTTAGCAGTTCAGATCAAGAGGAATTTGTCAGGTAGACATCTTAAAGTCTAGCAACATGGTTTGCCCAGCTGCTCCTGAGCCACCAGCCCCGCTTCTCTGCATTATACAGTAGCCAGACCAATGGCACAGTGTTGAAAGTTAACCTAAACTTAATCAGCCTGTTAGCAATATATAGAACTTATGTCTCTGCCTCATAAATAATATACTTGCTGCTTACAAGGCACCGGTGTATCCAGGAGGACACCTGCACTCTCCAGTCACATGGTCACAGGTGGCTCCATTTTGGCACTGGCATTTTTGGTGGCAATCATTTCCATATGTCCCTTGATTGCAGCGTTCCTCACAGCGCCAGCCTTTGAAGCCTGATGCACAGTGGCAGGCTCCAGTGATGGGGTTGCACAAGGCTCCGTTTTTGCACTGGCAGCGGCTGCTGCAATGAGGTCCCCAGTGGTCACTGTCACATGCTGAAAGGGTAGAAAGAAAAATTTAGAGAGATTTTAAAATAACTCTGGGCAGTTACAGCACCAAAGATAGAGTGAGTCAACTATGAAAAAAAAAAAAAAAAAGCAAATAGCAAATAGTTATGTGGTACATCACATACTCAGTTCTGCTTGGTCCTGAAGGATCTTGGCAGGCAGGCACACTGAACTTAATTTATGCACTCAAATTCATTTCTCATGCATAAAGGTAAACACTTCAAAATGTGAAGCTGTGAAGCTTGTTTAGAGGCAAGTTCTAGCCTCTGCCTTGTAAAATGCTTTCAGTATGACTTTCCACCATTAAATAACAGATGTGGTTGCAGTGAGCTTCAATTTATTCAGAGTAGTCTTGCTAACTTAAAGAATTTTAAAAATATAGCATAAATAGTTTGAATAGTTTGAATTCCAGAAAGAAGTTGCAAAGCTTTCTCAATACAAGATTATTATTTGTTTTCATATGCAGAAAGTCCTACTCATTTCCAAATTGCAAGTATTTCCTTTTTAATCTTAGAATATACTTGTAGGGCAAAAGAAAACACAGGAAGTGTATCAACAAGCAATATTAATTAACAATTATGTGGTTAAAGTTCATCTGGATGTTACAAATTTGGTTATCCAATGTGTCTTCACAATCATGCAAATGCATCTTTCCTTGACTGTACCAGTACAGCCCATTAAAATCTTAGAAGCAAACCACTCAGGTCAAAATAAAAATAACAAATCAAATGATCAAATCAAAATAAAACCCTTATATTAAGGAAGAAATTTTAAGTTAGAAGCATGGCAGTTCTGTAAAAAGACAGAAGATTAAGGTCACCTAGAGTTCATCATGAATGTGTGAATCATATGGTCAAGTGATCTGACTTTATTTTTGTGTTCTGTTGATAACAGCAGTACAAGAGGAAAGCTTTCCTTGCAGTGACTGGAAGCCTGGGCTCTTCTCTTGGAGACTGACAACTATTGTTCTCCTAGTCTTCTCCCAGGGCAAAAAAGCCAGGCAGAGAACAGGCCCACTTTCCTAGACTAATACAAAGTAATTCAAGAATCCTCCTCAGGGTACAAATTATTCATGTACAGGAGCTGTTCACCCAGGCTACACAAATAAAAAGGGATTAGAGTCTTTTAAAGATCTGCTCCTTAAGATTTTTTTCTTCCAAGACAGGTCACTAGAACATGCATCCGTAATAGAGACATTGTGAGTGCCTACAGACAATAAAATACAGAGCAATAGAAAGAATTTTGTGTATTGCAAACACCCAGCTACACTGTCAAACCAACAGAGCAACTGTCTATCTTATTATGGACCCTTCCCTATGAAAATGTGTGGGTTTTGTTCTGGACTGTACTACAACACTCTGGTGTCTACACTACAGAGTACCTCACAAGTTGCCTTCATATGCAATTCACATGCATATGTTTGCATGGAACAGAAAGTGCAGTCTTCATTCTTAATTAGTCCTCTGATTGTTGTCAGGAAACTAGCTATTTTGGGATATACCTAAATATATGTATGGGTGGTGATGCATCTGAGACAGTTCCACGTTCTGTCATGAATGATCAGACACTCCTACTCATGCTCCTACTCCCCCATAATAAAAAACAGCTTCAATTTCTACTATTCATCGTCTGATTAATAGGGAATTAAAGTAAATTTAAAAAACTTTAAAACTTGTCCTGCCATGTCTGATAAATAGAAGAATTCAGACTGACCACCAGGCCATGTCTATTCCATTGCACTCCACAGTCAGGTGTGAATGTGGCCTGAACATGCCCTAGATTTAAAGACATGGCAGAGGAGAGAATACTGATTCTTGGTTGATAGCACATCCCTGTGTTCTTTCGCCAGTAGCTGGAAAAGGTAGATTTGGTGCAGCACTACCACATTCACGTAGTTTCTGGAAGATCTAGTATATTGAGTTTCAAAACCTCACATACCAGAAACCTCTACTACCATGTGTCTGCCATTGCATCCAACACTAAGGCACCAAGAATGCCTTGCTAGAAACTGCTTCACTCACAAGGCAGCAGAGGCCTTGTATTCCCTCTGCTCTTTTTACATGCTCATTCACAGTCCACATCCCTAGGATGACCCCCACTGTCTCTTGGAGTTTTACTGACATCCAAGGTGAACATGCACATGCTGCATCTGTGAACTTGAGCCTTCCTTGACTGCTTTACTGAAAGACCAGCTACCGCATGGCACATAATAATTTATTAGTCTCTTGGCATGATCTTCTTATTAAGTTTGCAAAAAAGCACTAAAATAAAAGGCATCATAAGGCTGCTAATAAGATTTCCAGTCTCACAACCATTCCCCCGACAATGGCCAGGTGGGTAACGAATACTGACTATACAATCTTTCACTACAGCACAATGGTAAATTACTAGAGAATGACAATGGTGGCCCCACCACAAGACAACTGTGCAATGTTCCTTTATGAAAGGTCTGTCAACACCCAGCATCCTTCTCTGAGTTTTTGAGAAACTGTGGAGAAATTTGCAGAAGCAATGGAAATAAATAATAATTTTGAATGGTATTGATATATCACACCTTTTACCTCTGTGTTTCCTGACTGGATAATCAATAATCTTTCCCACAGGAAATTAAGATGATTTGCCAGAAACTAATGCCCAGTTTACTATCAAAAAAGATAAGGGTTAAGGATGGAAACATTTGCTGTGGTGAGTTTGGTTTAATTTTAATTAGTTTTGGAGTCTAAATTTACCAACTATTACACCAGACTATTTCTGCTGCTTCCTAGTATTCAGATACTAAGAATGCCAGGCTGAAGGTTGCACAGCTGCTGATCTGGTGGACTGGGATAGTCTTTGAGTTAATTAGTATTGTCAGGTTACAGACTGTCAGAATAGCTGCTCTAAGTATCCTGACTGCACCAAGGTCACAGGCACATGTGCCTACGCAAAGGTTACATGCACCCACACTCAAAAGCATCAGCTTCTGGCTTCTCAACACATTCAGAGCCATAAGTCATCTGTCTCCACACAGGGTGTATGCAAAAGTGAAGCAAAGTACGGAGACAAAAGCCCCATCTTCAGAATGGTTTCAACACAAGGCTGATGCATCTCAGCCTCAGTAATTCCTAAAAACAGTATGAATCTTGAAGAAATGCAAAACTCAATCAGTAAACTGTGGTTAATTTTCTGTATTGATCATGCAGAACGGGCTTAATGCAGCTGTTTCATGCAGTGCACATTCTTTGTGCAAGTCGTTCTGCTTTCCCTTTTCATGTATCTTGCATTCACCATCATGTTTTTCTGTTTTAAATAGAAAAAAAGTTTTTTCTTTTTAAAAGTTGTACAGCTCCCTGTAAGCTTTCACAGTAGACTCAAGAGGTATTTTCTGCCTTCTCCTTATGCTGTAGGGGCATAAAGGAAAAATAAAATATCAGTGTTTAACAAACACTGTGGTGTTGATGCCACTTCTTGTCATTTTTCTTTGTATACATTTTGTTCATCTGGGAATATCTTTTTTTTTGTCACCACAGCAAGTGTTGTGCACATCACACAAGGCTACAAATACAGGACAGAGAATATTTTTCCCAAGAAAAAAATGTTTGCCTTTGAGAATAAGGGTATGGCCTTGTATAAATCCTCATTTAAAATGAGTAAGTGAGGCATGAAACCTTAAGACAGTACAAATCTACCACAACAAAGAAGTGCTCTCTGAAACTGAGTGCCAAAAAACAACTTTAGGAATAGAGGGGAAAATCAAGGATTCAAAGGTGAAAATACCTCCAAGAAGAAACTAGTATCTGTGATGAAAATTGCGATAATTTTGGGGCCTCTGTAGCATCTTCAAAGATTTGAAGTTCTTTATTTTCTAGTATAAGATTTTTAATGCACATTGTTATTATGCTGGGCTAGATGTGTTTTTTAGCTTCTGTGGGTGGCTGGTGATTTGCAAAATGGGATGGAGAAAGCACTCATTTTAACGCACAAGGTAAGAATTTTCATAATAAATATGAAGCAGGTGTGAAGAATTTGGTAACTCCTTTATTGTTCCTTATAAATAAAGATAATTAAACTAAATCTGGTCACACGTTTTTAAGGAGGGGCTTTTTGTTGTTGTTTTGGTTTTGGGGTTTTTTTCATTTATTCTTGACAAACCCTTATCATGTCCTGTTCTGTACTTTTCCAAAGAATGACCTATAATGAGAACAAAATAAGGCTATCAAATAAAGTCAGAGATCATTTCAGAAGTAAAAATCTCCTGAGAAACTCCAGGTTCAAATTTTTTCAAGTGTGCTACAGTTGCATTTATGACATGATATTTAACCCAGACAATGTTTATTCTAATGCTTTTTTGAAACTCTTCTCCTTTTGGCTTCCTTTTTTGCTAATGAGAAGGTGAGAATCAAAGCAAAAGTAAGATCTACTGTTCTTGCTAGTATTTTTTCTTAGCTGTCTTATGTAGCACCAAAACAACAGAATGAGATTTCATTTTGGGTTACACAGCTTTCTGCTTACACATATTTGCTGTTTCTTTCTGGAAACACACACCATTGTCACCAAAACAGAAAAGATTCTTACCACAGAATTAATTTTGTGTATTTTTATTATTTTAAAACAACTGAACACAAAATTCACTGACACAAAGGTCAGAAACAGAGTTAACACTCCCTCACCTATAATGTAATATTGTGAAGTACAGATTTAAAATAAGCAAACTGTGGCAAATACGCATAATTCCTATCTCTCTGTCTCCTCAAAACACCACCACTTCTTCAGATAGGTTCAAGGAGCCACAGCATTCAGTAAGTGAAAGGTGATTTTCTTGATACAGTCTATAAATCAAACTGAAGTTGCCCGTAACTTCAGCATCATCTCCTTCCTCCTTTCTAGGCTGTCACATCAAGGAAAAATCTAAATATTTGTGCCTTCCTTTACACCCCTCCCTTGACTCTCAGACCTCTACTGCCTTGTCCTTACTTCCATAGTACTTTATAGTCCAGCCCTAATCTATCATTTCTCATTCAGTATCCAAACACGGACTCCTACATTTAAATCACTCATGACATTAGCCCCTTTGTTGCATTTTCAGACTATTGTCTTCTCTATTTCTCTTTAACTTGTCTCTACCACTTGCACAGGTTTCCATACCTCAAGCCATAACGCTGCCATGGTGTGTTTGTTTCTCCATGTCCCTGACTCCTCCTTCCTGAGAAGTCCACTAAAAGTTGTTGCACTCGCTGTGTCAAAACCACTAACTGCCACAGTCCAGTCATTTATCAGTGTCTGCTTTCCTCCTCATCTCCTGAGTGCTTTGGGCTTTAATTATCTCTTTTCTTCTCCTTCAGTCAGAGGGTCTCTGAGACAGAGGCAACTTTCTGTTGTGTATTTTTAGTTGCAGGAGTCCACAAAACCCATCAGGGAGAGCCATGAGGTACACCACCAAGGATCAAGAATGACCATCATCTACAACTAAAAGTAGATCACCTGCAACAGGCCATTCAAAAACTATTCTGGTCTTTTGGAGCAGAAACTATCAATAAGAAAACAGTAACATTTCTAGGAGGGCTCATAAGTTACTTGCATTATCAGGGAATAACAAGCACAAATATCCAGGCATAGCCAGAGTAAGAAAAATAGGCCAATATTTAGATTTTTTTTATTTATTCGGAGGAGCAGTCCACACAAATTGCCCTAACGTTGTCCATAGTTCAGCATGTGGAAGACTAATTCTTCCCATTGTTCTGGAAGTAATAAACATACTTAACAACAATATACATTAGCAGAATCAATACTTCACCTATCTAACTGGCAATAAGAATTGGCAATCTCAGAAGAACTTCACAACAAAACACAGTAACATTTATGAAAGTGGCATTTAAATTCACAGGTAAGAGGAGCCACTTATCTCAACTCTTTTTCTCATGACCTTATCAAGGAAACACACCCAGGACAACTCTTCCCTTTCCACCATCAATGGATGCCCATCGAACTTTCAAGGGTTAACAGAAGGGAAATTTAATTCTAATTCATATGTTAGTGTTGTATTTTGAATACCTGAAAATGCTTTTATTGTTTTCCCAAAGAGAGTTCCATAACAGCATGAAGGCTTGAAAAGATATGGTGTATACAACACTCCAGATTAAAATTTTGTCAGAAAAGTGGATTGATGTTCTTCTTGATATGAAAGAAGGTATTTTGCACAACACAACAAAAGTTAATATGTCATACATTACATTACGGTATAATGTAGCTTCAGTCTATGTAACACTAAACTTGGATACAATGATATATGAGGACATAGAAAGTCAGAAAACAAAGCCAGCTATTGTGGAAAGCTGCATAAATATCCCTTAAAAACAAAAACAAAAAAACAAACAAACAAAAAATCCAAAATAAAAAAAAACCAAAACACAAGACCTTCAAAGTCACATTTAATAAAAAATATGAGATTGCTCCCTATATATTTTATATGCTCTGTCCTGGTCATCTCAAGATGCTATTAAAATATATGCACATGCATAACAGAAAATAAATCTTATTTCCCTTACAGGATCCCTCATATTTCTAAAATAGCAATGCTTTCCAGTAAAAGACTTATATTACCTACACTGGAGACACAGAAATGTGTAGTAGCGGTTTTATCAGAACACACTTTCTATTAAATATGGATTTCCTTTTGAGTCTTTTGTTTCTATCTGAATAAATTTGTTACACTATAGGCTTTTTACCCTGAGCATATTTTTCATTCTTACTTTTTGTTTTGTGTATAAGAAAGGATTTTATTCAAAATGCCAAGCTTTAATTTAATTAAGAATTTTCCTTTTTCACTGTAAAAGCCTTTTGATCCATGAAGTGGAAGAACAATGAAAACGTGTTTGTCAGATCCCATGAAATACGGGAAACATATGCCTTTCATACGCCATAAATTTCTGAAGATCCTCTAAAGTGCTTCAGACATCACAACACAAGCCAAGATAATTGCTAAAGAAAACATACACAGATTATTCTTGGTGTTCATTTTATCTTGCTACTGAGATAAAAACTGCTAAAATATTACAGAAGTTTAAAAATATAAGAATTTGATTGTACGGTATAAAATGAACAGTTGTTGATGATCCTGATTTTGCACGTCTCCTGTTGGGACCATAAATTAGCCCTTTTCCTTTTCTTCATTGACTTCAAGCATATCTTAATTTGTAAATTAGAAAAAAATGTGCTATCCTTGAAAACCTGTTTAGTGAGCCACTGGCAATACATAAGTCTTCCAGTATATAAGGCAGGCTGAAATTAAACCAGTGCTAAAAATACCCTTGCATTGCTACAAGAAAATAATTACATGGATATTACTCAAGAAATCAGCTTAGGTAAATACCACAAATACACTGACTTTACAAAATGGTGAAAAGAAGAAATGAAAAGCATCTCTGATCCAGAAAACAGTTACATGTCAATAAAACTATCACCATTTATTTCAATTACTTCCTTCAGTAAACCTCAGCATAAAGTTATCCTAATTTTGTAGAAGATGTATTTTTATTTCTACTTTGCTCAAACACTGGAACTGTGTCCAAGAAATCTATCAATTTCCCTGGAACTTCAAAACCAAAATGTTTTATAGGATATGAATTATATGAAACATAAGAATAATTTCATTTCAAATACATTGTTGTACTGAACTCCAGAAAAGCACAGCTACAGCGTAGCGCTAGGAATTTTCATACCATTTACCACAGTGACACTCTAATAACTCTGTCAGCAATGAAGGTGATGGCAACAGAGCAAGTTGCCATCTGTTTTTCCTATTTGTATTTAATCTAACTTTCTGGTGGCTTGATTTCCCAACTCATATATGTTCAGCCTTGTTAAAAGAGAAAATAAGGGAGTTGAATTGGCAAAACTGAGGAGAGGTCACTTAGGGAAATTACAGAAATAGTAATTACAGAAGAATTAAGAGTAGTAAAGGGCATGGGGAAGACATATATTATAAGAAAAAGTTAAATTAAAGACTGTTAATGACCTGCTGTCACTTTTGCTAACACGATGTATTTGCACGTGGCCAACTGAAAGAAAGGGGCAGTTCTGCATTACTTGAATGAGCTGTTTCTCTAAATTTCCCATAAAAGCAAGTAGCTCTCTGCAACTTCACTTTTGTATTTAGCAGTTTCTCCGTATTGGAAATCACAACTTTCTAGTGCAAGCATGTGGCTAAAGACACAACCTGTTTCTACACCCTGTTGAATGGCTTGAAAAACTTAAGGATGTGCTAGCTCCTTGATAGTATCTTGCAAGCTCTTTTAGTCATTATGCTTGTGACAAACAAAAAGGAAAGGAATACTTTGGTAAAAGAAGCTCAATTCAAGAGTCACAAGCTGTGCCATGAGATGCTCCCAGGCACTTGCCTATTACCCACACTAACGGTTTTGTTTCACTTGGGGTGCAAGTGTGTCTGTGGAAAACAGTTACACATCCACCCCTGCAGGGTTAATGGAAATTAAAAGCTTCACTGAGAAACTGGCAGTGCTTCTAACTCACGTGAATGTCTCACACAAGCTATGCCAAGGAATCCGGTTTCTGCCATATTCTGTGTTTGCCAATCCCATAAAGAAAACAGTGAGATTTTCATGTAATTTGTGAACTTTACAAACAGCCATTACAGTAAAGGAAATCTTTCAGCAGCAGAGCTGCTGCACCTTAAAGGTTTCCTTAACAAGTGCATTTCAAGGTAAGATTATTCTCTGAGATGCCAGCTATAAATGCCCAACTTAGCATATTAAGAAAAAAGCCAGTTCTCTTCTCACACTTTATAAAAGCCTGGAGCCAAATTACGCCTCAGTGCCACTCATTCTACCCCCATGCCCTCAGACTACAGACCGAATGAAACACTGTTAATCACCATTAGAATCAAATTAAAATACAGTGATTCAAATACATTTCATATTATTTAAATACAATAAAAATAGAAAAATTCCTGTTCACATTTCCACCAGCAATCCTATCATACTTGTCATAAACCAAAAACATGTCATTCCCTTTTTGCTTTACTACTCAGGCCAACTAGGGGATCTCGAAGGCTATAGCCTTTGCAGTTGATTTAGTGCAATATTGATTTTTGCCTCTTGACTCTGCTGTGGCTTATTTAGAAAGTGTCCTATTGATTTTGAAAGAATTATTTGTGGACTACTAGTCATGAGAAGGAAAACAAAGAGAATGTCCTGATTGCTCACTGGGGCTCTATATTAGCCTGCTTAGGTATCTGTCTTGCACACCCATTCAAAATTGACCATCAGATGCATATATTATGTTACAGAAAACACCGTTGCAAGAGCATGAGCAGAAAACATCGATGCACAAACATAGAACATGGTTTGATGATCTCCAGGTATCGAGACAGCCCCTACATGTAGCAAATTGTTACAGAAGACTACTTTATAGGCTATCTGTAGCAAAAAAATGCTCTTATAACTTGCAACAATCCAATTTGGCATATGCATGTTAAAACTCTGACATAAAGGATCACCTGGTTTGGAGGGAAAGGATGAGTTTGTTTCTTTCTTTCTTAAAAAAATCTATTTGTTTACATATTAATCTAGAAACATTCCTGTCTTTACCACTGTGATCTGTTTTCTCATTTTTGTCCTTGTGCCCAGCCCAAAACTGATGAATTTATACTTCTGATGTTCACAAACACTTCTTCAAAGGGGTGCTGACAGCACACTGGTTGTGCTGATTTGCTTACTCCAAGAGAGAAGTTCAACACATCTTCTGTCCACTCATTCATCATTGATCAGACTACTATGTTCAGTCAATAAATTTTTATTAGAATAACTTGGTTCGTGTGACTGTTATTCCACTAGAATGGAAGCATTCTGCAAATGAGTGATTTCTCAATCCAAGAAGTATTTCTTTTTAGTTATATATATGTTACCATCATCTCCTTCATCAACTGCCACTGAAATGCACTGTAAACAAACAGTCCCTAACACATTTCCTTTAGCTAAAAAAGAAAAGGCCTGAATTAAGACAAAGGTTTCACATGGAAAATGTCCCACAAAACAATACTGAGTCAGCTAAATTCTGAGACCACCACTCAGGCTTTCCTCACAGAGGAATACACTCAACCCTATTTTCCTCTCAGGTGAGATGTAATGTTTTTAAAAAGGTAGTGTAGGTTGGACTAGAATTTAGCACTGAAAGATTACAGCCTTTGTAGCTGTCAAATAATCACAAAAAGGAGGTAATGGTTGCTACAGAAGGAAACAGTAGTCTTGCAGAAAGTGTAGTCCCTAGGAAGGTTATTAGGCCATAGCACACAGTGGTATTCAAAGACAGGGGAGGAAGCTTGCTGATTCAGCTTTTGCCACACAATGAACGAATTTAGTTCATGCAATCACTCTGTCATTTTTTGAGAGAACACTACAGCATTCAGGAAGCACTTGTCTGCAATTACCACACAGAAAGCCACTGTCACATAGAAGCCATAGCATATAGTTTAAAAACTAATTTAAAGACACTGGTTAAAGACAACTGAGAAAAGACAAAGTTAAGCTGGGGGTTGGCAGATGGACATATGCTGAAACAGGATATTCTCAGATACCTAAAGATAAAATTCCTTTGTGTGGTGAGTGATATGAAAGGATAGTACTTGGGGAGAAAAGGTTTAGTTCTGCAGTTTTACAAAAAGTTTAGTGCTTAGGTAGAACAGCTGCCTCCAACATGCTTCCATCCATGAAAATGAACAAATCGCTAAATCTGGAAGTTTGCCTACTATCTCACACTTTGAGAATAATCTCTCTCTTTCAGTCACAGTATTTTTTTTGGCACCCAGTAATCATTAAGCCCCTGAGTGTCTGCCCTACAAAAATACTAGTCTGCCTGTAATCATCGCTCCTTCCTCATTTAAATAGTTACAGAGGTTTAATGTTTACATGATAGAAATTACTACAGTATATAGTCCAACAATTTGCACTGTTTTTTTTTAAAGTAAATAATTTGGTATGTCAATAAAATTATTATTTTTAAAAAAAAAAAAATATCTCATTGTACCTTTCTGTTACTAAAACTGATCAAGATGGAGGAAATACAGCCAAAAGCAAAATATTAGAATCTCCTAAGTAGATCAAGCAACAATAAAACTTAGTGCCAGAGAGTGAAACCCCTATTCTTTAGTGTCTTCCCAACACTACCCACTGCTCCTCTATTCAACTTGCTCTGTGCTGGAGTACTCAGACACAGGAATAAGGAAATAATACAGAGCTAGCAACAAACAGCAGCATTGAAACTCAGAAGGACAGCCTGGTGAAAGCAACATCTTTTTCTAGTTTGACCACAGGGAATGGGAAAAATGCCAAAACAAATGTCCCTGTAGCACATTCATAAAAATATCCCCTCCTCTCAGGACTACAGTAGCAATCTGAAACAAATTCTGGCAGATCCAATTTGCTCTAACACCACACAGAAGCCATTATAGGATCACCAACCTCTCTAAAGACTGCACTGTTCAAAGATACATGAACAAAGGCTCTTTCAGCCTTGACCTGTTGTGTACAGACACCTGATGTTTTGAAAATATCATGGCTGCTGTGCCAAGCAATCAAAACATCTAACTGAGGAAGAAGCAGAAGAAAAGAGCAGTACATGTATTCAAAATTAATTATACCAGACAGGTAAGGTAAATGGATTCTGGAAAATCCTGTGAGAGGAGGATTATTTCAGAAGACAGACTCAGAGGTTCCTGTCTCATCTAAAGTGCCTTCACATTGGGTTTCAGACTTGGAAATCTCACTCCCCACTGTACATTGCCTAGTGATACATGGGATTAGTTACAGAAGAGCTTGATACATAAGGCTTTCAGGAAAAAAGGCAACATTTTTTTATGATATCTTCAGACAATTCAGAACAGAAAATTAATACCAATCTTACAGTGATGATGCATTTCTAACTTTTCAGTTTTGCGACTTACACAAAGCTTGGTGTTTCGTTAGACTTTTCTATTAAAAGAATCACATCTAAGTATATAGAAAGACTGTTCAACAAATGTAAAAAAATTAAATCAAGCTCTTCCTTGTGAAATTAATTATTCATTATTGTTGTTCACTTTCTCTCTCAAATTTGAAAAAATAGCTGGCTGAACAATGAACTACAGATCAGTTCCAGATGAAGAGTCACCACAGCATCTTGCTTTCAAAAAACCCAAAACCAACCAAACAACAACAAAAAAAAAACCCAACCCCAAACAATTGCCCATTATTGTTGTTAAGCAGAAAAAAATAAGGATAAAAATATAATCATGTTATTTGTTATTTTTGTACTGCTCATTATACAAGTTTTTCACAGTTGTTATTTCTATAGGAATACCATATTAGGTAAGCTAGCAGTGTAATATCTTTACAAGACGTTAAGCTCTCATTTATGAATTAGAATTTCATATGGTGTGTAGAATTTACTTTGTAAACATTTTTTTTTTATTATTATTGACTAAAATATGTTCAACTAGAGGGTCACCAGCAGTGGCCCACTTTGAACTTGATTGTAACAAAATATATACCTGTAATGCTGCATTTCCAAAGACCTTACACACAACAAGGAATAGGCTACAAATTATAATTATTAAAACAATTAAGAATTACTCTAAGAAACACTATTTCATCCAAAGGGAAGATAACGTAACAATTCATGGTCTGCATGGACACTTACCTCTGAAAAAGGGGGGGATAGTGCACCAACATACAAACTCTGCCACTGAGAGTTTTATGCCCTCTGTCTAGAACTTACTGTGTTATTGCAGCCTGAAGTGTCTTGAATTAGACTCCACAAGAGTCTAGAGTAAAGAGCAGTGGAACTATTATTTTGTTACTATTTTGTTTTGCATTTTTGACATTTCGTTACGTTCTTGTATAAAGTCTTGATCTTCATCATTCCTTTACTAAGCAACTGACTCACTGATTCCATGTGGCTGCACCTGCATGACAAGCAGAAAAGGTGCCAACCTTCCTCTGACTCCTGCCATGTGTTCTCCATACTCCTTTCTAGCTCACCTCATCTCCTGCATGCATTCTTGTGGCAAAGGGTAAGCAGAAGATAGCTGAAGAAATGTAACTAGCAAGTGAGAGTAAAATGAAAAGAGGCTGAGCAGATGCTGGTGACTAATAATGCAAGGGGGGAACACAGGCAGTGAAAAAAGGGACAAGTTCCTGTAAGAATGAAAAAGAAGGATAAGGTTGTGAGAAAGGCTTTCCCCACAGCTTGTAAACTTAACCTGGCACCATCATTCTTTGAGCATTAAGAAAATTTTTAAAATATAGAATTTCTTACAGTTAACATTTAATTTTATCTACTTTATTCCAGATACTAAGTTCTTCATTTTCTGGCATGTTTCTGATCACAAAATAGCTTATGACATTTAATACTGCTACACAGTAACACTGCTTGTAAGTACATGAAGAAAAATCAGGTCAAGCACAGTATCCTGGTAACTCAGAATGACCCCTGACCAGAAAGCAGGAGAGATCAAGCATAGGATCAATGATAATCTGCCCAAAAGAGAGGACAACACCATGGAAAGGGCACAAGACAGGCAGAAGCAGATGAGAACTCACCACTGGAGCAGTTAGGTCCTCCCCAGCCAGGCTCACACTGACAGGTGTTTGGAGCAATACAACGACCATGAACACATTTATCAGCACAATGAGCTGTCAAGAGAAGGAAATAAAAAAAAATTAAAAACCAAACCAAAACAAAAAATGTAAAAAATAAAAAAAAATTAAAAGAAAAATGTAAAAAGAGTAATTAAAAAGAACTGTTAGCACTAGGAAAAATGCTCTAAACTTATTCCTGATCTTTCAGGTCTCAAATATAAGGTAAAACCAAAATAAACATGGCCTCTCTTCAAACTACATTTTCTTACTTTGCTCTCTCCTATTTTTTCTGAGTTTGAAGGCTCCAACTACAACCAAGTTGATGCTACTCAAATACTTTTGTATATACATTTTGTATATGTGGACTACTACTGTCCACATTTAATGAAAAAGGAGCCACCATATGACATAGGTTGGAAACTCATCTGAAAATGGTCCTGGGGGGGTTTTAGATGGCACAGGTCCCTTCCTACCTTAACCATTGTGTGATTTATGGAAACAAATTCTCACACCAAGAAAAAGAGGGGAACTTCTGCATGCATAAAAAGAGGGTTGTCTTGCAACAGTACGGATAAAAAAAAAAGTTTTCTGCAACAGTTGCACAGTTCAAACATTGCACAACTATACAATGATGATGGCTGAGGTAAGGCACAAGGATATAAATCACTGCAAACTTTATTCTAAGTGCTAAGCAGAGCAACTTGCAGTATATGATTTGCAAGCATGTGTTTCTACAGATAAGGTTTATTTTGAAATAGAGCTTTCATTTGAAGAAAACCTTGATGTACCAGTGATACCCTGCACATTGATGTAACTGACTCAGAACAGAAGACACAGAAGAGGAAGATTTTGCAACCAGCAATTGTTTGCTGGCATCATATTCATCATGAAATACCCTTAATTTTCCAAAATATATATACTGTAATATTTTCATACTAGTTTTAACAACAATAAAGACTTCAAAAAACGTGCACAGGATGGAAATATTCTTTGTATTAACATTCTCTGAGAAACCATGACTGTAATCTGATTGGTATACTGATAAATACAAATTGAATTCTGGAAAAAATAATAAGTTGGTGTTTAAAATAAGCGTGTTGGGACTATATGTGAATAGTTTCATTTCTGAATGCATTGAAAATGTGCTAGAGTAATTAGGAATAATGCTTGCAAAATGACCTGGTTTTTTTCCTAATTAAATATGATGAAGGACACTAGCTATCTTCATACTTTGTGTGGCCAAGAAAAAGGAAAGCCACACAGAGTTCATTCACATATATCATTAAAATATTTAATTACCTTGGATCTCAAAAATTAATGACATATTTTTACAGCTTTTAATTTTTACTCTCATCTCTTATTTCTAATAAGGTACTTTTCAGATTGCATTAAAATGATCTTAATAGAACCAAGTGGAAGAATATGAATTTTTAAATGTTAGATGATACAAAATATTAATATGAACCTATTTCATTGTTCTCTATTATTTTAAATTTTCTTTAAATGATACATTACAATTTTCCATTAATCTTATAATCATACATAAACTGCTTGTATCTTTGAAGATTCTTGCCTAACAGTGCTGCCTCCGTAAACAAAATGTGTTAAGTATCCTAGTAGTAAACCCTGAAGTAGTAGAGAACAGAAGATAGCTGTACACATACACACCTCCTCATGTGCATATGCATTAATAACTTAGCGAATACCAACACTCTCAGCCCAAATTCCTGAGCAGTAAGGCTCAGTACAAATTGGAAGGTCACAATAAAGTGACATTCCATCAAATACACTGTATAACAGATGAAAAA
Organism: Heliangelus exortis; assembly: GCF_036169615.1. Classification (NCBI taxonomy): domain Eukaryota; kingdom Metazoa; phylum Chordata; class Aves; order Apodiformes; family Trochilidae; genus Heliangelus; species Heliangelus exortis. The sequence goes on along the minus strand of NC_092454.1, from coordinate 22,732,722 downwards.
AAAAAAAACTAAAAAGATCAAGATGTAAGAAACTGGACCCAGTGATAGGTACAGAAGGAGCATTTTGAGCATGTCCCCACACTACTCCTCAGGCCATACTGAGCACATAGCTTCTTCCTACAATCGCTATGTAACAACACACACTGGCACTGCACAAATAACCATCAGCTGGTTCCACTAACATACAGTTGTCTCAGAACAAATTCACACCAATGAAACTCTGGGTTACAGTGTTTACAGTGCAGAGGGGTCTCTTGAATGAGAAGTGAGTTCTTTTCTCAGCAACAGTAGAATAAATCAGCAGCAGTTTCTCTTCTGCCACTGATGTTCCAGTTTTCCATTAGCAGAATGTAAATCAAACGAAACTCTTCAAAACAGGCTACCACTACTAAGCCTCCACAGAAGTTATCTGTAAGTAACAACAACAGCCAAAACAGTTCGGACTGTAAAAATGAAGACATATGAGACAAGGACTACTGATGGAAATTGTATTATATAAGTATTTCTTCTTCCAAATTAAATTTAATAGAGATAGATTAAACCCAAAACAAATATATGGTTTACAAATACACACATTTCTTGATCAAAGAAGAGGCATATGTAATTATTTACTTTGGAGAAGGTAAACAAAAGCAAAGAGTGTTTGAAAAAATGCTCAAGATATTAAAAAATTAAATATCCAGTATTTCCTTTTTTTTTTTTTTTTTTGAGTTTCCTCATGCCCCCAAATATACCTAAACAAAAAAACCAATTTTTCTCTACACTCTATATATGTGTAAAAAACTATTTTGTAACCAAAAGAAATTATTTTCTAGACATGCTATTAACTGATTTGTGGCAACTAAATTGTAAATTGTAGTTTACATCCCTAAGAGGCAGCATTTGTAAAAAAGTTATTATACTGAACATGGTGATAAGTGCATCAAAACTTACTGCTTTACCTACTATGAGATGTAAGGTCAGGAAAACATGAATAGCATTAGAATAAGCGGAAAATACATGAATGACATCAGGGTCAGAGAAAGTATTTTATCTTGGTTTTCTGTGGAATTGCTGGACATGATGTAAGAAAATACTTACACTCAGAATCATGTGAAAAACTTCACATGAAGCCTTTTCGAAATGCAGTAGTGTAAAAAAGCTCCAAAAATTCAATGGCAGAAGGAAATTGCATCAGTCATGTGTTCGTCTTTTGTAAGGAATAAATCAATTATTGTATGAAAAGCAACCTCAGCTTGCTCTTGCACATTTTCTTTGACATTTTCATTTTCTTTCTTACCCCTTTTGTTTTGTGTATGATTGTTTCCTTCAAAATCTTGTCTAAAATCTTCCTTGTCCAACTCAAAGATCTATTTCAATGGATCATAACCTTTCATTTTCTTGCTTTTATGCCTGTATTTTAGGACGTTAGTTTTTCACTTTGAAATGCCAGACATAAAATAATTGACATAAAGAAATCTTGTTACATTTTGGCTGCAAATATGCACATAAATAAGTGACCAGGCAAATCAAGTGCAGTTTCACAATTAGACTCGCACCTTTTAAGCAAATAAATCACATCATCAAATGAGCAGATACCTGAAATCATACCTTATTTCATGAGATTTCAAACCAGAAATCTATTGGAATAATAGCTGAATTTATCCTGTTTTTGTACTGTAATGAGATACCCAAATTACTTCTTTCAGACAAATGGCTTCCAAGACAAGAAGTTATACTATATGCCTGAGTGTACTTTGTTTTGGCACTTCTGCTAGTACAATTCTATCCTGATTTGGATACCTAGTCTTTTAAAAGAACAAACAAACCAAAACACCAAAAAACCAAAAAAAAAAAACAAACCCACAAACAAACCACCAAACAGTTTTGTCAATTAAGTTTAGATACAGAAACCATCCTAGACTGGAAACAAAAAAAATCTCTTCTATCTATTCTACATATTCCACAAGGTTTGACCTTAACTTCCTCAAAATTAGAGTCCCTCAGCACTTATGGTGCAAAATAAAACTCAAAAATCTTTTAAGCCACATTATAAGCATATTTTTTCAAATAATTCTTCATTTCCATACTGTATGTTATAACATATCCTTTTTTTCTTACACTTGATGACTAGTTTCTATTAAAGTGTATGGTATCTTGTAATTTATAAGACAGTTTATTTTATATTTCATGTGTAGAAGATATTCAACTGGTAAAATTCTCCTTTAATGTTCTTAGAAATGTGCTGCATTACCAGAAACTGCAACAGCATAAAAGACAATACCAAAAAAATGTCAAATGATTTTGATTCTGTTCTATATTTGCATACAGAAAAGGGGAGAGGTGCATGTGTTTTCCAATTAGTCACCATTTTTTGTAGAGAAAAAATTCTGTTGTCTTTCTGCCAGTGATATTTCTGCTATCATGACACAGGAGAAGAGTCTTCCCTTTAACACTGTCTCTTACCATCCCATCTTAGCTGAGAGCAACACACTTGCTTTCTAAGTTAAACTGCATGACTAACATTATCAGATTTTAAGCAGTCATCATCTGTTCTATTATATACAGCTTCCCTACAAGGAAGGCTGGTTGAACCAATGAAAAGCATGAAATATTTGCTGCCTTCTGTTAACTACTGAGCTCCTTCTTTGCCCTAAATTCTCAGCTCTGTTTGAAGGTCATGACAACTGAAGGTCTCTCAATGCCTTCCAGGGTCAACCATTACAAAATCAAAGAAATGCAAAGTTAGCTCCAACAAAGGGTATTTATTTTTACATTAGTTGAAGTCTGAGGCACTCAAAAAATGATTCAAAAGTCAGACCATGATATGATTACTAGATCTTCCTAGGTCTGTACAAGGTTGTACAAGAGACAAAAGGAGAGCTTAAACAAGGCCACCACCAGACTTGGGACACAGCAATTCCCTCTTTAGACTTAGGAAGATGTGGAAACAAGCATGTGCTACAAGAAAAGCTGGTGCTGCCATTACAGATCTCTGTATCTGCAAGAGAGGCAAAGTGCAGGGATTAACTGGGGCTATGGAGAAGAACATTTACTTCCTTTCTGGTTTTGAACCTTGTATCTATTTACTGTGTTGGATAATGCACTGATAGTTGTGCTGTGCACTTTCCATATGATCATTAACTAGAATGAGGGCTGGCTACTTAGACATCTGAGATCCAATTATATTGTAGTTTGCATATGCACGACACCACGACTTCACCAAGAGTTGCATGTGCATCACTGAGCCCCTGGGACTCAGCTTCCCCAGCTCACCCACCAGAGCAGAGTTAAACCAGCATTGTACAGAACGTATGGCATTTCAAAGTAAGAAGAAGCTTTACTTACGGACACACATTTCCCTGCTTTCATAAAATCCAGGGCAGCACTGGGATTTACGCCTATACATCGTTTTTTCACCATGTCTGTAGGCAGTACGGTAACTGATCCTAAAGAAAAGAATGTATGGTTGCTACACACAATTCCTGGTTCAGAAACAAAATAATATATATTCTTACACATTTCATAAAAATATTCAGTAAGAGGAGAGAAAATAAGCTCGAAGAGACAGAGAGTTATCTGTTGCTGAGTTCCCTACCCTACCTTATGTCCATGGGTGGCCGGACAGCAGGTAAAAAAACTTGGCCACTTAACTAATATGCAAACCAGATCATCACTGCCTTTGCCATTAGCATCCCCTATGGAACCTAAGGTCTGGCAGTACAAATCAGTTTGCTGGATCACTACAGCTATCAGTTTCCAGGGGAAAGACTTCTGTGGATCATCCTCCCAATGGCAAATCAATTTTCTAGGAGCAGTCAAGAAAAGAGGAGATTTGGTGAAGGCAAGAGATGGGAGGGCTTGAAGGAGAACTGAGACTTCATGGGCAGCCAGGCAGCACTGCACAGCTCTCGCCATGGGCAGTAGTGAGAAGTGCACAGAAGGATCAGCACATAAACTTGACAGAAACAACAGAAATATAGCTTCCTTATGACATGAAAAAATAGTATTTATCAGAAGAAAGATCTCTCACCACTCTCTCCTTTCTCCCTTATAGACATCACCATGTCTATAAATCTCCCCCTCTGGTTCCCCTGGCTGCTGAACAGGTACTCTGCCATGCAGTAAGCACATTCCCACAACACCTGCGAAAGTCTGAACTCCCAGCAAAGAACAGATCAGATATAAATGATGTCACAAGTAAACAAAGTGAAATCTCTCTTCAAGCTCAGTATCTGCTTTCCAGATACTATTTGTACTGATCTGCCTCCTCCAGCTCTTGTGCCCCAGGAAGTCTTTCCTTCTGATGGTCAATACTTATGGGTATATTCCTTTGAGGCAAATGCTTTTTACAGCTGTCACCAGTTTCCAATCATTCACCTTTTCTGCAAGCACAAGGAATTTCCTTTAAAAAATGTTTTTATTTTCCTTTCAAGTAGTGTACACTTTTCCCAGAACATTAGGTTTGAAGCAGCAAGGGGTCTCTCATGAGATTTCTGAGCAAATATATCTTGCAAGGTCTAGGAAATTTAAATCTGTGTATTGCCCATTTTTTCTTAACCTGTTGTTGGCATAGAATGAGACAATACACCCTGACCTGCTAATAAAACTTATTTTGACATGGACCACTGAACAGACAGTCACTATAGCTAAAATATTCTGCATGTCATGCATGATTTTGACAGACACAAAATCTTTACAAGTATCAACAATATCAGCAGTTTGACAATATTAACAATTGTACATCACCTGTGTCGCGTGCACTTAAACCAGTTTAGGATGTCAGTACAACTGGTGTAGTAAATTTGGTCAAAAGGATGCGGATATGACTCTTGTACTGTAACTGAGTAACTGTGGGGAGAGAGAAAACAAGTGGATTAACAAGCAAGTCCTTTACAGTACAGCCTGATATAAGTAAGACTTCTGTTGAGTCCTGGTATAGAAAGGAATAAATACAACAAAATACTCATGCATGATGAAAATTCACAAAAATTCAAGTTTAAGTAAAACACAAGCTACCTAACTTTATATAAAAAAGCTATTAATTGAAATGTTTTTCTTCTACCAAGAAAATAAAAATATATATGTGGAGGGCCATCATGTCTCTAGAGTGTCTACCTTTCACTAGAATAAGTAGTTGACTTGAATAGTATTACCAGATATTTAAAGAACAGTAATATAAGCCTAAATTAAAAAAAAAACAAAACAACCTATATTTAAAAAAAACACACCTAAGTCTCAAATAAGCAGCAAGTTGAAGTAGTGAGTTGTATGTGCTCTCCTGTGACAATACACTTTTACTAGTATCACTAGGTAGCTGGAAAACTAATTAGGAGCCAGAAAACAAGGTATCTTTTGTTACCATACAAGCAGAAACATCTCACTAGATTTTGTGAGAAATTTCTGTTTAAAACTGTAGCTGTATCCATAGCAAAACATATTCTTTGGTACTGGAAAGGTCTGCCAGTGCGTTTACATACTATGTGGGTGTTAGCAGAGAACTATACCTAATAATAACGGAAAAACAATTTAGCAATTATGCCATCAAATACTCAATCGCCAGCCAGAAATTATAAAATACTAAAGTTCATCCTTGTAACATGTATACATTGAATATAGAAAAAAATGCCTCTTGAATCTGCAAAACCCTGGCTCCACTATTTCTGTTTACACTGTTTAAAATGTGCCGAACTTATTTCCATTAGCAAAACCCCTCCCACACAGCTAACTCTTTTTCCCTGTTTACAATCTTTAAATGTATCTAGACTAATCTCATCGAAATTCTCTTCAGAATGTCTCCTAATAAGCCAACAGACAGGTAATGCAAATTGGTAGCAGATAAAGAAATTGGCAGCAGAAGTAAAGAATTCTGTGAAAACCCAAATACAGAAGGAAGACCTGCAGCTACAAGTTTGCAACCTCTGGCAATAATTGATGGGAAGAAGGAACTTTTTACTATAAAAATTCAGAGGAAAAATGCAAAAAATAAAAGCGAACAGAAACCAACAGAGAGGAAGCAGCACCAAGGAGCAGCAGGCAGCAGCCCTACCAGTGACTTCAAAGAGACAGCAATCCCAGCGCTGAGGCGATTTTCTTCGGAGGGTGAGAAGAACTAATTGCCCTCCTTATTTTCTTAATAGCCCTTTCCCTGGGGTGATTAATTTGTAAAAAAAACTGTTCTCCCTGCTTTTCTCTCCCACTATTACTTCCTTCTTAAGACTCCTTTCAGCGTGGTGTCATTTTCCCTGAAATAAATCACTGTGATTCGTCCAAATCTGAAAGCTGGTGACTTTTGCAATTTGTAGGATGTACGTGTGCAGTGGCTAGTTTCTCCCCCACAAGCTAAATACAAAATATTATTAGTTATAGACCGTGACAATCCCTTATTTTGTTTATGAGCTCATTTTTAAGAGGATTTTTTTTTCAGAAACACTATAGCAAAGTCCTATTATTATTTCCCGCCTAACTATAAGCACAGTGCCCTACAAATAAACCTGTGCTCTGAAGTACAGAGCCTCCAGAGCTGTCAGTGGGGCAAGAGGAACACAGCTCTATCCATTCTTCAAGCAAACTATTCAGCAGGCTTCTTGTGCTGGCAGTCACTGAGTCCTTGATTGCGCAAGGGGGTTAGAAAACATGGGAATGCAGGGCAAGTTCCTGGAGTAGAACTAATTCCCAAGACGAGACAAAACCCTAGCAAGCATGTGGCCAGGAAGGCTTTCAGTCACTTTCACTCACGTCCTCTTTGATCTCTTAGCACCTATTGTAGGCTAACAGCCACAATCTCTCTTCCTACTGTCATCACGAATAGTGAGGGAAAACACATCCAGATTCCCTTACTGCTCACAACTTACTCCCTGTTTTTCCTACAGCTATACGAAGGCAAGCAACCCTAATCCTTTCAGCTGTTTGACCCTAGACCAACAAAACATTGCTGGGGTGCCGATGCTTGCCCGAGGCTCTGTGCTCTTTGTTCAAGGCAGGGCACACTCTATCTCTTCCTGCTGTGATCACAGATAATTTGTAAAGACCATTTTACTGCAGGTTGGGGTAGATTTATTTAAAGCATATAGCACTGCCAATAACAGCAGTGACAAGCCTGTATCCGGGATTTTCCTCTTTTCCATGCTTACGACCCTCTGTTGCTGCCCTGAGCAGCATTATAAATGTTCCAGTAAGTCTCCCTAGAGTTGTTCCCCATTTCTAAGACTCAGCAGCAGAAGAAAAAAGTTTACAGAACAAAATGGACATGTTTGCTAGATATATTTCTCTTTCTGCAGACTTTGACTTGTTTGTTTAAAAATACATTCCACAAAGTAAATAGTAATACTCCGAGTTTTTCCTTTTTTCTTTTGGTATGTTGTAGCTTCCCTTAAAACAACTTTCATCTATAAAAGTAGCAGACAAAGCACATGAAATATATATAATTTTCCAGTAACATCACAGACACATGCTTGAATGCTGTAGACATGTATTTAATATGATATCTACTTCATTTACATATTGTTGTATAAAACATATTGTACACAACAGAAGGCGAAGAGACTCCAAATGTTTCACATGAAGCTCAGGTAAATTCCTGGGGAAAGTCCTTAAGTAATTATTTTTAGAGAGACCTTATAAAAAAAGTTTTTAAAAGTTTTAATTTTTGAATTTTTTGTAAAGATTCAGCAACAACAATTACAAATAAATGGGCAGTGGCTGAGCAGCACTCCCAGTAACTAAGGATAAAACACAGTTTACCTTAAATGCAGCAAATGTTGAAGTTCTCAAGTGAATAGTTGAGACTGTCTCAGGAACCATCTGATCAATTGCGGGCATTATAATAACAATGAAACTGTAAGGATTGGCTTCACTAAGATAGCCTTTACCCGAGGAAAGAAGTACAACAAATGCTTGCAGCTCAACCTCTCCTGCTTGTATGTAAGGTGACCCGGTGAACAAAGGGATCAACTAAATAGATTAATTTAAGGAAAAAAAAAAACCAAAAAAACCCCAACAACAACAACAAAAAATTAAACAACAAACCTTAACTCAGAGTGTTGGAATTCTGAACAGGAAAGACTCAGAATAATCAAATTTGGCCAGGCTCCAACATGGTGCATTATATTTTGCATATGTAAAAGCTTATTTTCAGTTAAACTGAGAAAAGCTATTTTTACTCACTTCTTGTACGCCTATGGTTGTGTAACAGTGGCTCATGATACTGCAGGGTTTTTTCTTTAATCTGAGCCTCTACTCCAAAGATCACTGCATTTCAGCCCAGTGTGAAAGTTATTTGCTTGTGAACTTACTTTGCCCATGCATGTAATACAAAATTTTTTACCCAGTTCACTACTCAACTAAAGGTTTTAAACAATTTAAATTGTGCCCAGTAAAACAAAACAGAATTATTACAATAAGAATTAAATAAGAATACTTTTCAAGAGAAAAGTATTACCTTTCCCAGTGGCTACACACATTGGGATCTTCCAGATTCAAAGGCAAAGATGTCCCCATCCAATGGTACAGAATTAAGATAGGGAAGACAAAGAGGGAGTTCAAATGAAGAACCATCTTTCCAGAAAGGTGGCTGTAATAGAAAAATATTTATAATATATTAACAATATTATACAAACAATAAAGAAGCAGAAACTATTGACCCATAGATAATCAACATATATGATATAAAGCAACAAGTATTTCAAGAAACACACTTAGAACCCAAAGAGAAGTATTTCCTATGAGTGGCAAGACAGCTGGTGAACAAAATACAGTTTAGAGCTCCCACTGTCTGATCAAATAGCAGGCAGCCAGGCTCAGTCTGTTAAGTGATGGTTTGTCCACACCAAATGACAAGAGCTTCAGTTTTAAACAAAGGCTGGCATTTGCTCAAGACTGCAACAGTAGACAGGTTCAGCCGATGACACACTGCCAGAAGCCCTGCACACTTACTCAGGAGGGATTTGTGCTACTCTGTCCATTGCAGTAGCACCCCAAATTCCTGCAGCCTGCACTGACCCTTTAAAAAGGTCAGATGCCACCCCATCTCAAGTGACCACCTTCATTAGGAGCTATTCCCCAAAAATACGCAATGACTTCATTATGTGGTCACCCTGAGCATCCAGGGCCTGGGCCAGCAAAGGGTGTCATGACCAAGACCTGGCTGGGAAAAGCTGCACCTTACCACCTGGGCACTGCCTCAACCCGAGTATCTCCAGGAGCTGCCCAGGCAACAGCACCACGTGGAGAGACGCAAGTCAGAGGGACAAAAAGCAATATAGAGAAGTTCTGCATGGCTCAGAGAGTGCTTTTTATTTTTTAAAGCACATATATAAAATAAATTACATATATTCGTGAATGCCTCTTAGCATTTCTTTAAGATGCTAAACGGTGAAAGGCACAATGTGAGCTCAGGACTTGCAGAAAATGGCACAGACTAACCAGCCTGTAACTCTGAGGCAACCAACTTAATTAATCAGGGGAGGCATTTAAATGACTATTCATTTACATTCTTAAGAGACAGCTTCAAGAGACATCCTGCATTGTTACTGCTCTTTAAAAGTTGAATTCCCAATACAGTTTGCAAAAATACCCCCCACCTCTGACAGCTGTACAATTCTCAAATAGAACAAAAATTCTGGTTATAAAAATTGATCATAGCAACACAAAAATCTAAGAGGTTACACTAACATTTTGACTAGGTCTATCTTTGTTTTCAAGCAAATTATTTTAATTTGCATACTGAAACACACTTAACCCAACCTGCCATTAATCCATAAATGACAGAATGAATGCTCGTAATAGGTTATTTGTAATGACCTTAGCTACTGTATTTCTCTTTCAGTGAATATTTGACCTTTCATTCTCATTTTCACACAAATTTTTGCACTATGTAGCCACAGAGATCACCCAAAAACTGAGATTATTGAGTCTAACCTGTAGTATAATAAGAAAATAATCTCTAATAAGTGTTTGTTTTGAAATAATACAATATTTTATATAAAGTAAATTAATCAGAACTAAAAATGTCTTGCTCTAAGCATCATGTAAAGAGAAAAAGCAAACCACAATTTTAACTTTATTTTATGAAAACAAAGTCCACTCTGCCATGAAACAAATTCGGGATAGTCTTACTTTACAATACCTTATTGTGAAATGAACATAAAAAAAGCTCACAAACTGAAATTATTCTATTTAGGAGATCTGAGGATACAGAGACGATGCTTTTTTTGCTAAATCCCCCTTGAAAAAACAGTTCTGCTGAAAGACATTTCAGGGTCCCTAACTGTTTCTCTGCATGAACTCGCTCACAGTGGTAAAAGTGAGTTGCTTAACAAGAAGTAAAAGCAGTAAAAGCAGCTGTATTTTCAGCTAATAATTTCAACAAAGTGATGACTCACTCATTAAAAATAGTTATTTTGATTATGCATACTATAAACTGTATTTTCTGTTTTTTCTTCTATTTCAAACTTCAATAACTTTCCTTTTGGACCCATTTAACAAAATTTAAAATGAAAAAGAGTAATTTGCATGAACCCCCTAGGGTAAAACTTGATTGCATTCCAGATCTTTTGCTTAATTATTAAGGAAAATCAAAACAGAAAATCAGTACAACTGATTAGCATTGCTAAAGTGTTTATATTAGCAATAAAAAATGTAGATGACTCCTTTAACCCGTGATGTTTACAGTTTGTACTGAGATACCCTGTTCACTTTTCTTATTATATGTTGCTTAAAGTATTTCACCCAATAATACATCGTCTTCACTATCTACATGTACATAGTACCTGTAGTTTAAGTACTGAAAACTCTCATATTGGAGAACTCCTCCTCTATGCAAAATAGTGAACAGTAGATGTTTGAGATAGCAAATACTTATGCTAAACCAGAAAGCTCCTCTGGCCCCCTACAGCCTATTGCATAATTCATGTTCCTGAGCTGTAAGTGGGAATGTTGCTACCAGGCCCCAAGCTTTCTACTGGAAGTAGCACTACTGGTCCCCAAGAAAAAGAACTTCAGAGGCAAATGGTTGTTCCCAAAATACTTTCTGCTATCTAGCAACACATATGCATATCCAAGGAAAAAAAAAAAAAAAAAAAAAATTTCAAAATTTAAATGGAAGTTTGCAAAATACCTTTTCCAATAATTTTGATTGGTAACCAACATGTACAGCTCTGTCAGTGCAGGCAAAGTCAAACTGTTGCTGCCCCTTGCCACTTTTATAATATTTGAGGCAATAACTAAAATTGGCAAATCTGCACCTTTACACTGATTTGGGCAGGAGCTTTAAGGCAGATCCTGTGCAGTGCGATGCCTGTTTAGCTTTGAGACTTCTTTGGTTCCCTGTACTTTAATACAGGCCCATGGTTTAAAAATATTAGTAGAAAAGCAATACAGCCACATGAAGCAACTATAGACTATTCCCCTAATTTTCTGTAATCTAACTAAGGAAATATAGTTCACTAAACATCAAAGGAAGATATTAATAGTCATCGCTAATAGTCATAGTAATCTTATCATCCCAAGACATATTACAATTGCTCACAAGCTTATTTGAAAATTGTGCTACAGGTGTACAGGTATCCCAAGAATATGGCCCCACAAGTTACAAGAACTTCCAATTTTAATGTAAGCAACTAAGTGAACTACATTCATCTCACTAGTAAGCAGAGAAAAAAGCCCATATACATGCCATATAACCACAGTTAACCATCACCACCCACTGTCTGGGATTTCTAGGCATTTCCTCTGCCACTATGAACTGTGTTGATAGTTTTGCATACATTTTGCTTTGGTTTGGGTTTCTTTCCTATAAAACTCATGATCCAAACCAGAGAAAGAATACATAACTAAGAAAGGCAAAGACACTTCTCCTCTGTGTAGCGAAAACGGAGACATGATTACAAATTAATCTCTCCAATCACACAGAGCAGAGCCACAAGCAACTCGGCATACTGCTCTCCTTCAGATTTGTCATAACAAAATGTAAATAAATATGCATGGAACTGGAGGAGCAGAAGAACGTAAAACAATGCGAAACATAAAAGTGACAATTGCTTAAGGCTATGAACAAGAATTTTTTGGTCAGAAAAATGAATTGTTGATAGTGAATTAAGCAGGATTAGAACCGCACGAGGAACAGAGAACAATACAGTACGAATGCTAACATGACATAATGGAGCCAAGACCAAGGGAAATGCTGATGTAACTCTCTCATTACTGTTGCAAAAGCATTTTCACCACTGCAACACAAAAAATGCAGCAGGAACATTTAGAAGATGAACTTCAGAACTGTAGGAGATTCTCATACTCAGATATGGTATCTCTAAGGTTTTAGAGCATTCATTTCTGCCTTTCTGCAGTGATATGGGTAGGCATACACAGGTATGTTGAAATATTTTTCTGTGCTATAATCCCATGAGCTGTTCTTAATTACATTTACATTGTATTAAAGTGCACGTACAATAAATGTTATCTGTAAAAAATCTTTATTCTGCCCATCAGAGTTAAACTTCCAGAGTGAATTGTAAACCATACACTGCAGAACTCCTTGTTCGTGCCCATGGCTTCAAACTCTTCAGAGCGTGACAAAGCCAGCAGAGCATAGCAGACCTGATCACTGCTACCTGCAACCGGAAATTACAGCTCCAGACAAGATAGACTTTTTCTCAAGATTTTTGGATGAAGAATTTTTTGGTCTGTGACTTCCTATGTTGGGGTTTTCATATTATTATACCCTCCTGAGTCCCAAGGTTCAGCTCCTCTACCAGTGGCACAATTTGTTTATAAAATTATCTTGTACACTTGTTTTGTCAGACAAAACAAAATTTGAACCTGACCTAATCTTGTCAATGACGATTAGTCCTGTGCTAATGTCTGTGAAAAAAACTGATTGCTTTTATTGATTACATTGGAGAATCAATGGGTGAAGAGCAGAAAACATTTTTCCTTTGGAAATCAGTACATCACTTTAGTGCTGTGTCACATGAAACCTTGCACATAAACCAGATACAAGTTAACCTGAATAGAAGTATTATCACACAGGGTGACTAAAGAAGTACAATCACAGGAATGATAAACTGACTGTATTTTCTCAAATTCCAAAATTGTCACGTCAAAGGCATCACTGCCAGTTAGGGGAGATCAGAAAAGACTAACATGTAAACCTGCCAGAGCATGAGACTTTGCTTGACCAAAACTGTGTCAGATATGGACAGCAATGATGACAGTAGATGATTCCACAGAATCCCAGAATGGTATGTGTTTGAAGTCACACAGAATCACAGAATTGTCACTGTTGGAAAAGACCTCTAAGATCACCACATTCAACATCCCCCTCTCAAGAAAATAAACAAGATGTATTTACCTATATCTGTATCCCCATGACAACTAGAGCATGGCCTGAAGTGCCTCTTCTACACATTTTTAAAATTATTCCACCACCTCCATAGGCAGCCCATTACAACACCTAACTATTCTTCCTGGTATCTAGTCTAAAACTCCTCTGGTGCAACTTCAGGACGTTTCATTCAGTTCTATCATTATTCTCTTGAGAAAAGAGGTCAGCACCCACCTCCCTACAACCTCCTTTCAGGTATTTGTAGAAAGCAATAAGGTCTCCTCTCAGCCTCCTCTTCTCCAAACAAACATTCTCAATTCTTTCAGTCTCTCCTCACAGGACTTGTTCTCCAGACCCCTCACTGGCTTAGCTGCCCTTCTCTGAACTCATTCCAGCAGCTCAGTGCTGTTGCAGTGAGGGGCCCAGAACTGAACACAGTCCTCAAAATGCAGCTTCTCCAGTCCTGAGTAAGAGGGGCATGATCATGTCTCTTCTGGCCACACTGTTCCTGATACAGGCCCAGACATTGCTGGCCTTTATGGCCACCTGGGCACACTGCTGGCTCATATTCAGCTGGGTACCAACCAGTCCCAGGTCCTTTTCTGCCTGGCAGCTTTCCAGCCACTCCTCCCCCAGTCTGTAGCATTGCGTGGGGTTGTGACCAAAGTGCAGGACCTGGCACTTGGCCTCATATTAGTAGCCATAAGCCACCAGCTTTTCTAGAATACTGTGAGAGACAGTGTCAAAGGCTTTACTAAAGTTCAGGTACACAATGTCCACAGCCTTTCCTTCATCCACCAAGTGGGACACATGATCATAGAATGAGACCAGGTTGGTCAAGCAGGACCTGCCTTTCCCGAACCCATGATGGCTGGGCCTGATCCCCTGGCTGTCCTGCACTTCCCTGAACCATCCACACGATGAACCTTTCCATAGTTTTTTCCAGGCACCGAGGTCAACCTGACTGGCCTGAAGTTCCCTGGATTCTCCTACCAGACCTTCTTGTAGATGGATGTCACTCTGGCAAGACTCCAGTCATTTGGGACCTCCCTTGTTAAACAAGACTATTGCTAAATGACAGAGGGAGGCTTGGTGAGCTACTCTGACAGTTCCCGCTATACTCTCAAGCTGGATCTCATCCAACTTGTTAAGTGTCCTGGTGCTGTATCAGGCCATTATCTGCTTCCTCCTAGATTATGGGGGGGTTGTGTTGCTCTCTGTCCTTATCTTCCAGCTCAGGGGGCTGAATACCCTGGCTGTGGCTGGTCTGACTAATGAAGATGGAGGCAAAGAAGGCAGTAAGTATCTCAGCCTTTTCCTAACACCTTGGTTGCAATGTCTTTCCCTGCACCCATTCAAGGATGGAGATTCTCCCTGGCTTTTCCCTTATAAGAGTGGCCAGACTGAGCTCCAGCTGAGCTTTCGCATTCCTAATTTTTTCTCTATATGGCCTAACTAGATCCCTGTACTCATCCCAAGATGTTTGCCCCTTCTTCCAAAGGAGGTAAGCTCTCCTTTTTTCGCAAAGTTCTGTTAAATCTTGATGAGTGTCCAGCCTTCCTAGACCCTTTTGTCCTTTAGGATGGTCTCCCAAGGCACTCTCTCAATCAGTGTCCTGAACAGATTGAAGTCTGCCCTCAGAAGTCCATGGTGGAGGTTCTGCTACCCTCCCACCCCCCTTACTTTACCAAGGATTGAGAACTTCACAGTTTTGTGGTCTCTAAGCCCAAGAAAGCCCCCAGGCACTACATCTCCAATCAGTCCTTCCCTGTTTGTGAACAGCAAGTCTAGTGAGGCTCCTCCTCTAGTAGGCTCACTTACCAACTGTGTGAGGAAGTTATATTTCATACATGCGAGGAATGCCCTACCCTGCCTCCACCCTGCTATGCTGTACTTTCAGCAGATGCCAGGTAAGTTGAAGTCCCACACCAGAACAAGGGCTAGTGATGGTGAGACCTCTGCCAACCTCCTGTAGAATGCTTTGTCCCCCTCTTCATTCTGGTTGGGTGGTCTGTAACAGAGACCCAATAGTATATCCTCCTTACTCACCTTCCCTCTCATCCTTAACCATGAACACTCAACCTTATCATCACCATGATCATCACCAAGCTCTACGCAATCAAAAAACTTTTAATATACAGAGCTACCCCACTGCCTCTCCCTCCCTGTCTATCCTTTCTGAAAAGCTTAAAGTTTATCTAGTTCCAAAACTCCTGCCACAGGAGGGACACCTCCCACTACACCAAGCTGCTCAAAGCCCTGTCCTACCTGGCCCTGAATCCTTCCAGGGAGGGGGCATCCACAACTTCCCTGGACAACCTGTGCCAGTGTCTCACCAATCTCACACTGAAGAATTTCTTCATAATGCCTAACCTAAATCTACCCTCCTCCACTTTAAAACAATTACTGCTCGTCTGCTCACTACAGGCCTTTGTAACAAGTCCCTACCCAGCTTTCCTAGAGGCCCCTTCAGGTACTGGAAGGCTACTCCAGGGTCTCCCTGGAGCCTTCTCTTCTCCAGGCTGAACAACCCAAACTTTCTCAGCCTGTCTTCTTAGGAGAGGTACTCCAGCCCTCTGATTGTCTTCGTGTTCCTCCTCTGGACCTGCTCCAACAGCTCCATATCCTTCCTGTGTTGAGGGCTTCAGAACTGGACACAATACTGCAGGAGGGGTCTCAAGGGAGTTATGTAGAAGGCCAGAATTACCTGCCTAGAGACCCCAGCCATGCTTCTTTGAGGCAGCCCAGGGTACGATTGCCTTTCTGAGATGCAAGCATGCATTGTCAGATTCTGTTGAGGTTCTATCAACCAGCACCCTCAAGTCCTTTTTCTCAGGGTTGCTCTCTTTCATGAAAAAGAGGGTACCCTTAAATCACTCAAAACCAGTTACACTGCAAAGTCTCAATTTTGAGTTAGCATCTAAGATTCAAAGTGAAGCAAACTGTATTTGAAGAGTCTGAAGGTGTTCAATAGAAAGCCTGTTAATTTAGAATGGAACCTGAAGAACAACCAAATCGGATGCTGAGCGTGCAGGAACAAGTCTCCTTTGGACAGGATACTGCTCCTGGGGACAGATGTACTGCTTCTTTCTTTAAGCACTATCTTACTATGAAAAATAAGTCATTAATGAATTTAATAGCCATTTTTCTTCAGTTAATAGATGAGGTTTGTTTTTTTCTTTCCCTCTCTTTAACTGTCAGAAGTTTCCAGGAAAATGACCTTTATGTAATCACAATGTTTGTGTATGTGCACTGGCCTCATGCTCAATAACTTCCAAATCCATTGGTCATTTAAAATGGAGTTAACTGAAGAAGTCTTGAACTATCAAGTTCCAGAGAATCCACTGATAAACTGCAAGTATGGAGGAGACCAGGTTTTATTTGGCCAAAGGCCACTGAAGTACCTGTTTTGAAAGCTATGGCATCCTTCAAGTAAAGTTACCATTTCACAGGCTGCATATCTGTACCCTTTCATCTAAATATAAATGCAACAATACATTAAATAATCTCAAACAATAGAAAGTACAGTCTTAAATTGTATTTTGGAGTAGGCATCTTCTATTTAAACATGAAAACATTCAGATGAAAGCCTGGAGAGGTTGGGAGCTGTCACATTTCACCCTGTTTTGTAAGTGTCAAACAATCTTTTGAACTGCAATTATAAGTACAGCTCCATTTCCAGACTGAAATAAGGTAATTATGAACATTCCAGGAAACATACACTATTAACTCTCAGCAAATTCTAGCAATGCCACCCAGTATCACTGCACAGTCCCAGATGTCTGCCCCCTCCATAGCACTGCATGCCTCAGCATCATGCTATAGTACATACCCACAAGCACAGCACTATTCCCAGCATAAATAGGATCCTTTGGGCTCCCTGCAAGTCATTCATTCCATAGTATCTTTTAAAAGATTTGTTCTTACTGTAAAAGATCAGATACAAGTTTCCCTAGGATCTTCTGGCCTCTTGAAAAGCAAGAGTCTTTTTGACAAACCAACTTCATTGACTGCCATACAACACTGTCACCATACAGCGAGAGTTTCCATAGTTGATAAGCTGGCAGGGATGATATATCCACTTATCGGCCCTTTTCTCCCTCAGTTCAGTATTAAAGGGAAAGGGAAAGAAAGTTCAGTGGAAGTCAAGTCTGCATGAGGCAAAGAGGCATGGTAAAGACAAATGCCAGCATGCAAGATCCTTTGCAGATGGACTCATTACTATTCCTCTGTGGCCTGCTGCCAAACATCACAAGCATGGCTCTGTAGCTGTCATTGTCAACTAAATCAGAGCACTGTTCACATTACAACACACTTTTTTTCTTCAGGCAGATAACAAGTAGAAGTCTTGAACATGCAAACCTGTGATTGTCAATGTTACCTATGGCACACAATACTGCATTTTAAAATATTATTCACATAGGAAGCTTACAAGATGAACTGTTAGCAAAAATCTTTTGGCTAAATGTGCTGTCTGGTTATTTTTGACCTAGATGAAGCTACCAAATAAAGACAGTTAAAGCTGTCTAGAATCCAAGCGAAAGTATCTAAATAGCACACTTACAGAATATGAAACAGCAGCTAGAATGTACACTCTGATATACTTCTTTTAGACAAGGCACTTTATGCGAACTGTAACTTGTTTCTGCCCTCTTCAAAGACCACCTCTGTTTCTTTCCTTCCCCCCTCCCCCTTGGTTGTATGTTCTCTTTTACTACACACATTTCCATCATACATTAGATTCTTCCCTTTCCCAGACACAGCCTCTGTTATCACTCACAAAATTCTTCAGTCTGAAGCTCCCCTCACTTGTTACAGCTTTTCACTGGACATTTTCATTACAAAAATCAGAAATACGAACACCTTACTTACTTTATAACTTCTAGTTGCTAATAAGTTGGTATACTATGTGAACAAATTTGCTTGTAACGCTGTTCTGGTTAATTTATCTTTGTAAATCATAAAAGGAAATGCCATTTTGCACATAACATTCTACAGAAAATAAAGTCGTCATTCCAGTTAGCTCCTGTTTTCATGCTTGAGAATGAGCATTTCACTCCTGTAAATCCTTATCACAGCACTTGGTTACATACTTTTCAAATTATCTGCTTTAAAAAAAAATTTAAAAAGTTAATCAACTCTGATCCTATATAATTTAAAAAGCTTCTGAACATTTCAGTAAATTACTTAACAGTTTTTATTTTTCACCGCTGGAAATCTAGTTCAAAGCATCTATGATTCATTGCATTCTTTTCTTGAATGGGAAAATGGAAGACCATAATACAAAAACAAGAGACTGGTTAATTCTAGCTTTTAACAAGACCACAAGCCAAGAGACAAATCCTGTTCTTAGTAAAGGCAAAGGGAATTCTGTCCTGAACTGCTCTCTCAGTAAAACTACATATGACCTCATAAGGCCATCACCCTATAGAGTGAGCAACACATAAGACTGGTTTTCACAGTAAGCTGGATCAAAAGCATTGTAAGATAATTTCAGAACATCTTTCATAGTTGACACTAGATGGAATGAATGGAAGGAGCTCTTCAGACCAATATGTGCAAAACCAAAGCCATTTTCCCACCTATCCATTTAATTTCTCTGCCGTCTCCCTGTCTGCATCACAGCTACTTTACTACTCCTGAAGGCCCCAACAAGATTCCAACAAGTGATTGTACTGTGTTCATTTATACTGGTGGCAGCTGAGTATCATTGCTACTGCCCCAGGAGGGCTGGGACAAGACTTAGATTTTACTCTAACTGTATTACCTTTCATAGTGCTCGTAAACATATGCAGTTTTGGAAACGAGGCTTATATCTGTGAGATATCCCTGATCAAGTCTACTAACTTGTTTGATTTGCAGTGGTCCTTGAAATGACATGGTGACAATTTGGTCTTACATCTGTGGCCTGTAATATCTACACATATAATCTGAACAAGTTAAGGAGTAGCTGAACATCTGAGACACCTAAAGTTAACATAACATTCTTTTTAAAAAAATATTGCAAAATTAAAATTATGTTGGCAGTTGTATAATTTTAGTAATCTCCCTATGTGTCAGCAAAATAAAATCACAGAGAAAGGCAGCTTGTCAGGTGCCAATGGTGTCTGTTCGCTATTTCAAGAATCTGTGTGTATCTATACATGCACACCTGCACACTGGTGCATATACACATACATATGCAGATAATATACACAGACACACAAATCTGCTATGCTCACTCCTAGATAAATAGTAGAAGCCATAAAACAAAAAACTGTGCTTTAGTGAAGAAATAACAGCTGTAAGAAGCAAAGCTGCTACTTGTGATGGGCAAAAAAAAATCATATACATTCCAACAGTGACTAAAAGAATGATTTCATATAAAAGTCTCCAGTGCTGATTTGTATCAGTTGTGTTTTTTTCTTACCATAATTCTAAAGACATCTCAAATAATTAAATTCTAAAATTTATTTATTTTAATGATGAATGAGATTCTCTCTTAAAAAGAGAAAACAGTATATCATTGAAAGAAACTAATAAAGGCAAATGCCTTAGAAGCCCTAACAATCAAAAAGAAGAATTCTCTGGTTGGCCTTAATATCCCTTTTCAAGATAATTTACCATATTAAAATATGTTAAATTATAATCATATTAAATTATAATCATATTAAAATATGTTAAATTAGTTGCAGGTTATCTGAAAACTTCCTCAATGTCTGATGTTAATTCCAGCTGATGGCTGTGTTATTTGAACCCAGAAGAATCAAGACCACACTTTTATTAAGTGTGCACAGGCACACTTAATGTGCACGCTTAAGTGTGCACAGACCCCTAAATCCCTCAAAATATCTTTCTGGACACATTACCTTCTTTAAACTTGTATGTCTTTGTATTATGGGTTGTAAAAGGACAGCAGTAGTATGGACACATATCTGTCATTACAAAAATCATCTATTCACAGCATTGTCTGACAAAGCACTTTTAGTAACAAGGCACCCCCCTACTCAGAGAACCAAGTTTTACAGGTATTTGTATGCCAAATTAAAAAAAATAAAATCTCTATGACAGCGGGTTTAATGAGGTACTTTGTTATTCACTGTAATAAAAATTAAAAGACAGAGACAGAATTATCCAGCTTAATTGCCACATCTGTTATTAGGCACTTAACTGTGATTGACTGGAATGAATGCATCAGAGATGGTGCCAGAGAACAGGAAAACTTTGTAAGTAGATTCACAACTTATAGCCCAACTGGCATTAGGAGCACCTCTGTTACAACTTTTACTGCTGCTCAGTTAAAACTACAGGGAAGTTGGCCTTGATTCAGTCACTCATTAAAAATAAAAACAATTATTGCAAATTGTACATGGTGGGGATTTTTAAAAGGAAATTAAAAGCATTCACTATTTTCAGACGGAACTGCAGTGGTCATCTGAATTATCATCTCGTTAATAGATAAGGGACATAAGCAATCCAGAAACTGCAGATGATACTTCACATTCAGTAGTATATCTGCTGTTTTATTTGCTAGCAGCTGACAGGACAGTGGAAAAAAGAGCAGCACATGGAGAGGAACTGGACAGTCATGGTGAGTGAGCTTCTGGGGAGAGTGAAAACAGAATGGATGCCCTTCTCTGATCTGCGTGGAAATTTAGGAGGGTACATGAACTCACTCAAGAAACTGCTTGTTCTTTCTGAAATCCAGAGTCTAGCAACTCAGTGCTGCCAGTGTTTGCCTGATCACCTTGCTGGCCATATCAGGGACACTGCAGGAAGCTTAGCAGGGCACTTCATGCAGAGATAGCAAAGCTGACTCCAGCACCATGGCAGCAGACAATGCATATAAAGGAAAGCAAGGACCCACCCTGGCAGATCGTGTGATGCCAGTAGGAATTGCATCCCTTTTGCTGCTCATGCACGAATTCCAGGTGATACTGACAACTGACATCTGATGACTTCAGATTCAGTCATGACACCTGGTGAAAACTCCATGCGTGGGCTGGCCAGTGACTGCTATTACACTGTTTTTACCATAATCCCATCTTCTTTTGGCTCTTAAAACCAAGTTGTTAGTATCTACCAGTTCACACATCGTAAAGCAACTAAGCTTACACACACTTTCTCCTTCAACCAACTGCTTCTTACCAATTTCACACAGGCTTTCTACTAAGAGCACTGAAATGTATGTTGCTATTGTCAGAAAAGAAGATGGACAGGCCAGCTGCCCTATTGCTTAAAATTACATATTTACATTCATTTCACCGATAAGAAGCAAGGGATTATTTGACCTTCCTTACTGATTTTCTTCGCTACTCTAGAGAGTGCAGAGAAAGGTAGGAATGTGTAACATAGCAACAAAAGCTGTACCAGTATCAATTGTATCCACTCCTGAAAGGTACAAGGATACCCTTGCGTTAAAAGCTAAAGCAGAGCTGCCTACCATAAGCCAGGGCAAGTGACGGGTACTTCATCTGACCCAACCTATCAGCTGCCCAGTGAAGGAATCCATGAATAAATCATTCTTCTCTCTGGAGGATAGACAGGGACAATCTTAATTCTTTGCTTCCAGGAGACCAAATGACTGTTTTTTCGGAAACAGTCTCCCCAGCGGGTGAGATGAGCCAGGGCAGATGCTCACTGTCACTGCCTAAAGGTCTCTGTTGTGCTCACAAGAGACCAAGGCTGCTTCACATTGCAAGGGGTTCCAGCAAGACTTCATGTGGCTTGCTGTCTCTGGTGTCTTTTTTGCTCTCATGTGCCTTTTTGAAAATACCTGATCTCTCTCAACCTTAATTTAGCAAAAGACAGGATTTACTTGCTCAAGCACACTTACTTTAAGTGTATGCTATATAGTAATATCACATACAGTATTTTTTTTTCAATGTAACATTCTGTAAGATCTGCAACACTTTTTCTAACAGTTTAAGGTTTTTCATTCTTAAGACTACTCTTAGTAATCATACTGTACATGGAAAGTATTTAGATTTCTGTCTAAATGTTTCTATCTCATTGCATAAAACAAACCAACAGCAGAGCTGAAAACAAAACTTAGGTCTGCTAGACTCCATTTGCAGGCTACCCTTAGGACTCAAGCCTCCAGTTTGATGTTTTGCCACAGTGGCAGTAACATATACATCTTGCTTACAGTGCTTACTGTGGCTTAGCATCAGAATCATGAAATATAGAGTTTCTGGTCAGACATTTACAAAGTAATCACCACACGCAATATCACACCTGAGATAATTTTTAACCTCTGTGCAGAAGTCAATAATGCCAACACATCTGTGTGCTTTTTCGTGTCTTTATTTTTCCCATTGGTAGGCTTGTTGTAAACTACAATGAAGAAACACACACATAAGCACTTAAGAGAAAAACTTGATGTGCTAGAACTTAGGTATTTCCTTGAAGCTGGGCAATACAACAGAAAGCAGGGTGATTCAGGAAGTGTAGTCAAAGACTCCCATGGTGGAAGAGGAAGCTTAAAGTACAGCCTAGGACACAACCTGCAGAGGTATTTCTGAATACCACTAAACATTTTTTGAGTGACTGCAATGGGCTTCTACATAATTTTAAAAAACCTCCCACTGAGGACCAAGAGGCAGCAACTTCAGACTTTTTTTACAACTTCTCTCTTTGGTAGATGGGGAAGTGCATTTTCTTCCCGTACCTCAGCACTACTTTAGCTAACAAACCAAACATCTGTTTCCTGGAGTTGGTCCACTGTGAAAATAAAGACCAACTTGTACTAGGGTTTAGTACACACTGAAAGGTTGACAGTATGTGAAGAGAAAAAAGTTCTTTTCTATTTTAGTGGTACAGACCAGAACCCCTAATCACTGCATCCTATGAGGGGAGGGTCACTTACCATGAAGTCGTGGCTGTTCTTATTCATACATAATGCAAGTTGGCACGAACTGATGTTCAGCAAGAAAGGAAAGACCAATCTTTAAAAGTGCATTAAAGATGCAGAAGAACAACAATGCTCTAGAGAAAAGATTGTCTCCCAGCTCTCTGAAATGGGTTATGGAGATGGAAAAATCTTCTGACAGTGGTGGGGATACTTAAAGTAAGGAAACATCTTGCTGTGTTTTTGTTTCAAACAAGAAATGCACTCTTTCATGTGTTCAGAGTTTAAACAACTTCCCCAAAACTAGTGAAATGCACTTCTGTCCAGTACAATCTTCTGTCTTAGAGTGATGAAGCCTCATGGCATACCTTCATAGCAATATTGGGAACAAGTAATGCCTTTGATCCAGAACAGCCCTAAGGGGTAAAAAACACCAATGATGCTATCCATTCGCAGCAAGGTCCATTGCAGATCTGGCAATCCAGCTTTTTTCTAAAAGAAAACTTAATCATCTATTAAAGGAAGCCAGTTGTTCTGGCTTTGGTGAAGGCAGCTTTGGCATATCTGGATGACACAGGCATGTGAGTGTGTTCACAGATCCTCCAATGCATTACCCAGGCAATGCATAAGGGATCTATGTTCAGGCACTTTACCTCAGTTACTTTGAAAGTTCATTGATTTAACATGTTATTTCTGATTCACTAAATGCAAGTAAGAAAATGAGACCCTGAGCCTCTTTCCTTCCATTTTTTTTTTTTTTTTTTTTTTTTTAAGACTTGCAAGTAGATAAAATTAATTTAATTTTAAACAATAAAGCATATTCTTTACCTAGTTGAAATCTTCACAATATCTACTGCTCAGTTTAAAAACCATATCTCAGCCTCGCTGGCAGGTATCCTGCAGAAACAGTTGTTATTTACAATATCAGCCTGAAGAGAATAAGAAAAAAAAATTAGAAGATCAAATTACTCTTCACTGCCAAACAAGCCTGGCCACAGCTGTACATCAGCTTCCGAGCAACTGCTCCGCAAACACACAACAGTGCTTCTGTCTTCCCCCAGGGTTTGCTCGGGTCAGCCGCATGTGGATCGGATTAAAGCAGCACCAAAGCTCCGTCACAGCTCGGGCGGAGCTGCGACATCAGGCACAAACTGCGGTGCCGCTGCCGAATGCCCCTGCCCGGACCCCTGCCCCGTGGGGTACCACCCAGCACCGGGAGGAGCCCATGTACAGCTCTCGCAGGGAAAAAAAGGACCCAAATTATTTTTCTGGTTCTGTGTTTTCACTGTCTAAGGAGACGGAAGTCTGAGGGAAGGAGACAAGTGTGTTAGAGGGGGCAAAGAGAGTATAAGCAAGAGGCAACCCGTCATTGCAGTAGTGACAGCTCAACAGAATCAGGCTGCCTGTGCAAATGGTGAAATTTTCTTTTGAAAACCTTTGTCAAAATTGAAAACCAGGGGAAGACGCAGTCCCCAGGTCAAATACCTCAGCACACTGTAGAGTCTTGCTGGGTGGAGATGGCTTCTCAGTCACTGGAAAGGCAAAATCTGTTTCTCAGTGCTTGGGCAGGTTACAGCCAAAGTGCCAAGCCTACACAAGGCCTAGAGCCTAGGCCAAGGTTTAAGCCCTCAGACCCATTCTGGGAAATGAAGAAGACACTTTTACCAGGGCTGTTATCCTTGGTAGGCCACCAACCTTCCTGCACCTTAGCAGGCAAGCAAAATGACCATCGGGTCAAGGGAGATGGTTTTTTGGTTCCTGGACTTGCACTTCCTCTCTTTATACACATGATAGTGAGAAACTGCAGTGGTATATGTATTTTCCTTTCCTATATGTCATGCCAAGATGTCAACACCAATGCAATGCAGCAACAGTACTCATCTGTTCACAGGTGCCAAGATCTTCATCATGGAAGGGAAAAAAAATCGATGTCTTATGCAGAAAAACCAGCCATGTGGCTAATCAGAATCCACTTAATACATAATGATATTAGTAAGACTAGTACACGGCAGCCAGTGAAAAACTCCTCAGCTGCAATAACCAGAAACTCCCACCAAAGAGCAAAGAAAGCAAAACCACCCTGTCGGAATAAAGTCAGTAAGCATCTTATTCTGCCTATTTTCCATGCTTTCCAACCCACATACAGCCAATGTGGACAGGTATTAATAACTTCTTAATGTTCTTCCCCCTTGCTGCTTTAAGGAATATGGCCTTTCTCCTGTAGAAGTAACTGAAGTAGCAGCAGGGGACACTTGAGTCTCTGATGGAAGAGACCCCATTCAGGGTTTGTGGATATTCACTTGCTCACTCACAAAGCACAAAACGTTTAAGTATCAGGTCTTGAAGCAGCCTCACAAAATAAGGGTAAGTGGGATAATGGTGCAAATGAGCAAATGGTACTCATGTTACTGTTTATTCCTATTTAAATTATCTAGATTTTTATGAAAGTAAATACTGCTTTAGAGAGGATATAAACTAAGTCTTGTTGAACCCAGATGAAAGATCTCCTTTCCACCTTTCCATAGATTTCTGAAAGTCTTCTATTTGCATAACGAAAAGCAAAATTTCACAGGTTTTGAAGTTCCTGTATCTTAATACCACTGTATACAGTAATTTGGAATATTCCAATCCATCAGAAAATACCAAAACATTGAGAGAACCTGACATCAAGCACGACCTCATAAGAGACAGCAACACATCAAACTATATATAGCAGGCAAGAATTGTACAACACCATCTCTGAATTAAGCCCTACCTATAATTTTTAAAACACATAATCAAATGTCCTTGTCCTCTGTGGTTCCACACTGAAGTATGGTACAGGAGGATGCAATCTGAGCAGTAAAGTATACTCAGGACATGAGTCATTTGTACAAATGTATTTGGAAGCAACAGTTTTGTTTTGCTGAATAGGAGTCATATGCAAAATGGGCATCCTGGTTTGGGCCAGGACAGAGCTAATTTTCTGTCTTGTAATTTTGCTTTCAGATAAGTCTTGTGTATGTAGCTGCACTTGCTGAAATTAACAGCAAGTTTCTCAGTCAGTCTCTGCTTCTAGGACTGATAATACTTGAAGTTTATAGTTATGGATAGAGAATGGTATGCAGAACCAGGGCCACTGCATGGTTCTGAGAAACATCTTACGGTCCAGAAAGAGAAAAGGAGTAAAGAGGTCACACTTGCAACCCTCCTTTGCGAGGAGCAGACGAGACAAATGACCAAAATTGACCGAAGAGAGTATTCCATCCTATACACATCATACTTGATATAAATTTGAGGGCTCATGAGGATCAAACCCCTTCCTTCTTTTGGCCTTCCTCTTCACCTTTCACCTTCTCCCTTCTTCTCCTGTACCTGTTTTGCTTTGGCATCCTGGGAGGGTTCCATCCCTTCATCTGCCTGTGGTCCTGATCCATGCCAGCCTGAATCCGTGTGTTCCTGCCTTCTGCTTCTGACTGCTGCTGACTCCAGGACTCTAGTCTGGACTTTCCCAGGGCTGCCCTGCAGCCTTGGTGGTGATGTGACAGTTACTAGGGGAAGGGGGAGGAACATGGTACTGGTTTTCAGTATATTTGTATATATTTAATAATTTCTCCTTTTTTTCATTACTGTTTCATTAAAGCTGTGTAGTTTAGTTTCCAACTCATAAGTCTCTCTCCATTACTCTTTCTCCTTTCTTTATCAGGGATGGGGATTAAGAGAGAGCATCTGTCATTCAGTTAATTGATGGCCCAATAACAAACCTTGACAACGGGAATTTAGTTTTGAAGAGGCTGTTTGTCTTTGCATTCTTCAGGATATGGACAATGTGATGTTTCATTTGACACTCACTTTTAGGATGGTCATAGTAAAAAAAGAATAAATAAGTGGCTAATTAAAATCCATTGCTGTCATGAGGATGTGCAGTGGCTTACAAACATCCTTAAATGGCACCACAGACAGCAAAAACATCATCTCCATGGTACTTGTGAGAGGAAGGAGAACCCTAATTTCTGCACAATCTGTCGTTCTTCCAACACAGCATAAAAAAAAATAAATTACCAAGCACTTCTTTTCTTGAGGAGTTTTTAGAAAAAGCCAACCTGTCTAGCCTAGCTCTACCCTCAGCAAACATGCATTCACCTTCTTAATCAGACAAATCACTGAATTTCTTAGACCACAACTCAGTCTCCCTCTTGCACTAGTTGGGCTGAATCCTCAGTATGTCTTTCTATTAACAAGATTTACTGAAACACTGAAGGAAGAAGCTGGTCAAGACTCTAGCTATACCAGCCTTGCTCCCCAAACCAAGCACTTCCTGGTTTTTTTCTCCAAGAAAAATGAACTAATTCTTCAAGCACTATAAGAAGAAGAAAGAGGTTAAGGTTAACCGTAACTATAAGGTTAAGAAAGAAGGAAGAAGCACCAAAAAGCATCCAAGCGTCAGTCCAAAATTGGAATGTAAGATTAAAATGAAAACATTATAAGCTCTAGTTTAGATTCTTTACCAGCAGCACCCTTGTATAAAAAGGAATTTGGGAGCAAAAGTGATTAAAAAAACTTCATACAGAGTCTGCAACAACCCCTGAAAGTCGTAACAGGATGAGTGCAGGTAAGGGCCGGCTGCTGGGGGAGCCCTCAGGACATTTTGGGTGGAATGGAACGAAGCTTGGCCCTTCATCTGTGCAGGCAGCAGTAACAACATCATCAGTTCTACAGGCACTTGTATTGTGTATTTAAGTATAGCTACCAATATACTATGCTTCTTGATTTATCTTTCATACCCCAACACAAAAGAGTCTGACCTTCTTCAGGTTATTTCATGATGACATAAAGGCATAAGTAATTTTAGTAATCATCTCTCCCAAAAGTATAGACAATAAAAACCTTCCAAAAAAAAGCCTAACAGTGAAGAACTGAATAAATAGATGAATTATTTAATACTACTCTATAATCAGTTGCAGAAAACACTTTCTGTTTCTCTCTGTACATCAAAAGCTTCTGTAAACTATTCACTAGGAAAGTGTAAAAAAAGTAGCAAAATTGTGTCACCTACAGAATTTGTCAGAGCAAAATTAAAAAGCATATTTGAACCTTACATGAAATTAAAAAAGAGAATTCACGGTGCTTTGTTTTTATACCAGTACCAATACGCCAACAGGCAAAGAGTGGTCTGTAAATTATGTGTTTCCCTTCCCTGAGTGTAGAGGAGCAAATATCAATCAAAAGTAAACACTAGTTTAATAAAGTCTTCAATCAAACTAGGAAAAAAGAAAAAAGAAAAGGGGAAGAGAGAGAGAGAGAAGAGAAGAGGGGAGAGAGTGGGAGAAAAAGTATGGGAGGGAGGGAGAGAGAAAGGGAGGAAGGAAAGGGATAGAGGGGAAGGAAGAGGGATGAAGAGGAAGGACGAACAAGAACAAGAAAGAAAAGAAGAAAAGGGAATGAAAGAAAACAACAACAACAAAAAAAACCCAGTAACACGCAGTAGTATCTAGGTAATGAAGACAAAAGGCCTTTGCTGGGTGTGATCACCAGTGAATATGGTCACCATTGGGAGGCACCTCCAGAGCACTACAGAAGACAATCCAGTCCTCAGGGGTGCAAAGGTAAAACAGTTTTAAACAAATACATTTCTAATTGAAGAGCTTCCAGTCAAGCTGCTGTATCCTACATTTAAAGTAGATTTACAATGACTGACAAAAGTATGCTGACTTTAGGGTCAGGATTGCCACAGCTCTCAAGTTGTCAGGGACACTTCTTCAGTTACAAAGTGGTTCAACTCTTGCCAGTGGTCTTGAACCCTTTGAAGAGGGTTTTTTAGTTACCAAACAGATGCTTCCCACAGACACACATAAGAATTATTTGTGCCTATGTTCCAGTAGTCATAACATGTATGTTGACAGTCCAGAATCTTGTAAACACTTTACAGGAAACTAAAATTCTGTTCCACAAGCTCAAAAGAACAATGTAGGAAGCAATCCTATAGCACAGAGCAAAAGAACCAGAACATCTACTTTGTCTTCTGACATTCTCTCTTATTCCTACCATGTCTGTTCTCATTGCTACCTAACATGCTTTTTGCTGATTCCTGACAGCAACATCCGAAAAAAAAAACAAAACAACAAATCATTAACGTCATTTTGTACTTGCAGCTTCAATGGACACTGGAGTGCACACACATGCACGTGCACACACACACACACGTCTTTTCTTCTTTTTTAACATGCAAGTGCTCCTAGCATATTCACATTCTCGGAGCAACCAAGCTCTGTCTGACTAGGGGCTTTGGGAGGATCAGATGCCAGCCAGCCGTGCATAATGGCCTCTTTGTCCAGTTGTCACATGAACAGCGCTTTGTTACAATCATTGTCACTCCAGGCTTAAACTGCAAGGCATGCTTTCACACAAAACTTTCACTCTGGGGGCTCTTTCTGAGAGAGCCTGTGATCAAAACTCTTTTTCTCCTCTTTAGCTACTCTGTTCAGCAATGCCAAAACTTTCACAGTTAAGATTCAAAGCTCTAATCCAATTCAACTGATTCTTAAAATTCTCTAATGGTCACTGGAAGAAAGGGGCAAGAAAAAAAAAAAAAGCCATCATCTAAATCACTATATAGAAATCAACACCAGCTCAAGTGCTGAGAACATGGCTAATAAAAGACTACCATAGAACAAAAGATCTGAATAAAGGCAATAATAGCAAAAACACAGAAATAAGTCTGATTTATTTTACCGTTGCATTAGGAAGGATACCGCCATGGAAGCAGGGTCTCCTTAAAACCCAGTTTAGCAGAGGACAGGCACAGCATCACAGCTACAAATTCCTCCTCTTTGTTCCAGCAGCTAACAACCTCGCTGTTCACACCTGCATCTACAATGCAGGGCAGATGCAACTTGTAGCCCTGATCTTTAGATATGCAGATCTAGGGAGGTTCACCTCCCCCTCTACTCTGCCCTGGTGAGACCACACCTAGAATACTGTATCCAGTTTTGGGCTCCCCAGTTCAAGACACAGGGATCTACTGGAGAGAATCCAACGGAGAGCTATGAGGACGATCAAGGGAATTGAGCATCTCTCCTATGAAGAAAGACTGAGAGAACTGGGGCTGTTTAGCCTTGAGAAATGGCTGAGAGGGGATGTTATTAATGTCCATAAATATCTGAGGGGTGTGTGTCAAGATAATGAGGTCAGTCTTCTTTTCAGTGGTGCCCAGTAACAGCACTAGGAATAATGGGTTTATCAAGAAAAGACGAAGTTCCACCTCAACATGAGGACAAACTTCTTTACTGTGAGGGTGGCAGAGCACTAGAACAGGCTGCCCAAAGAGGTTGTGGAATCTCCTTCTCAGGAGGTTTTCAAAAGCTGCCTGGATGCATTCCTGCGTGGCTTGCCCCAGGTGATCCTGCTTTGACAGATGGGTTGGACTGGATGACCTCTAAGTGGTCCCCTCCAGCCCCTCACATTCTATGATTCTGTGATTATGGTGTTCAGAACTGCATGTCCAAACAAGAACCTGGTCCTCCCACACCTGGTGGCTCCCCATGGGAAACCACAACACACAAGCAGAGATGGGGATTCTGAGGCAGCTCCTGCTCTGGGCTGGCATTGCTGCAGAGCTGTGGCATGACTGCAGGGGATAGGTGGTGGGCAGCACTGCAAGACCCACTAACAGCCATGGATGAGGATCACATAGTGACTTGCTAAGCCCTTTGATAGGGGAGTATTTTGCTCCAAATAGCAGATGGGGATGGAAAAAATCCCAAGTTAAAGTTATCTCTAATCTGAGTACTTTCCTGCTGTACTTACGAAAAGAAGTCTGTAAAACCAAGTCAAAACATTTTCACAAGACAAAGATGAGTAACTCACCAAGTGACAATATTACTACTTGCTGTGTAAATCCTTTTAATTCACCAAGTACTTAAAAAAAATCCTGATAAGTAGATAAACAATATTTCTGTATAGGACAAACTTCAAAAGATGCTTTAAATGTGCTGAACTCATTGAGACCCTGCACAGATGTCTTTGTTTTCATTAATGAAAAATATTCTCACAGGGCTAAGACAACAATATGTTAGGAATGACAACCTCCTGCTCTTGCTTGCTCTCTCTATCAATTTTTTACTGCACATAATTGTCTCATACAATCACTTACTTGTCTCATACAGCACTCCTCACTTTGAAGAGGGCTTACAGGATCTGTCCCTGAAGGACGTAAGCACAATGTGGTAGGAACTCACAGTATAATACTTGCTATGTACAGAAAAAGTTTCAAAGCAATGGCTTATTTCCTGTTAATTTTCCTTTCATTTGCAGTCCATCAAAGTAACATTATCTACTGCTAAACTCTGGCTTGGTATGCCACCCCACTACTTGTCATAGAGGCATCCGTCATCCTAAACATACAGTATTCGTCTCTTGATCACTTATATTTCACTTTTATTTCTTTCTCTGTCTTCTGTGCATTCTCTGCCACTGTTCAGAGCACACCCTCCCAGACCATCACTGTATATGAGATACGCAACCAGGCAAGAATTAACATGCACCTCTATGTGCTCAACAAATATAATCTAGTAGGCTTAGAAGAGTGTTCTTTTACAGCAGCAGAAAAAAAAAGATTGAATTTCTCTCCTGAGGTCACACAGCAAGTCAGTGTCAAAGTTAA
Source organism: Heliangelus exortis (assembly GCF_036169615.1). Lineage (NCBI taxonomy): Eukaryota > Metazoa > Chordata > Aves > Apodiformes > Trochilidae > Heliangelus > Heliangelus exortis. The sequence continues at coordinate 22,700,952 of NC_092454.1, read as the reverse complement.
AAATATGATTTCTACTTCCCTGTCTACATTCTCTCATTGTCTTGCACACCAAAAGGGATCAGAATTAGTATCTCATTACTGACTATGGGCTAATTTCTCTGACCACTAGATACAAAACACAGAACATGAAGAGCTGGTTATCTACATTTTAATATAAAGGTAATATGTACTCTCGAAGTCATGAACCACAAATCCTTACACAAGCAAAACATCAATTAAATACCAGGCAGTTTGAATGTGTTAATTAACAAGAATGCTGACACAATCAATAATGCTATTCCAGTAAAGCAAATCCCACCTCAGAATACTCCTCCTACTTTTCTGACATATGGCTTTGGATGATATATATACTTTTCATAAGAAAAACATCAGGAATATCAAGACCCAGATTCTTTAATGGAATAAGGATGTATGAACTTTGTAATCCCACTACAGCATTCCACTCTATATCTAAGTGGATTTTACTACTCTACACTGTGTTCCATTTCAAAAATTAATCAGCACCTCTTTGTTTTTCACTAAAATTGTAGCACATTTGCAAAGAACCCATTTAATTTTTTCCTTCCTCAAAAGCCACTTCCCCTAATGAGAAGTGAAAAAGCCTAGATAAGAAAAAAAAAAGTGTGTTAGGCACAAGGTAGAAAATTCCTGCCAAGTAATCTGAATATAAATTCAAGGGATCCTTCCCAGCTGCAGTCAAAAGCCCACTCCAAACTCTGTTAGCTCTTAATCAAATTCCAGTATGTTAATAGACAGTCACAGTGTTCTTTCCATAGATTAATTAATTTCTTTTGTTGAACTGCATTTCCTTCCCTAGGTGTCTGCCCCCATGCAGAATACATCCCTTTGTGGAGGATGAGGTTATGAGAGTCACCAAAAGGACTGTTCACTTGGTCAAACTGTTGTTCACTTACAGGGTAGAACAGCTCAACTAACACTGTAAGTCCTGGACAGTCCTCCACATACCTCTAATTTCAAATGTTGGCACTAGCTATGCATATTTCAGACAGAACAGCTAAATGGTAAAATTTGTGCTATACAAAGGTCTAAAGCACATGCTCTTGGGCCAAATGCAGTACAATTTCTATCTACTGCAGCTGTCTGTGGGGACATGAAAGTGACCTATATAGCCTTGCCCCTGGAAAACATTGCAGGATCTGGGCCATTTCACCACTTAATACTCAAAACGGGGGAATGCTGGTAAGTAATTTCCTGAGAAATTAAAGATACAACCAACTGACTTCATACAGGGCACTGCAGAGACAGCAGCTGAGAATTTTTTTGCATGATATGGATTGTAATCAGTGAGCGAGACACAGAGTTATTTCTTGGCAATCCTGTGAACTGTTCATTTTCTAGGAGATTTGTAACAGTGCAGACTTCCAACTGAACCAACTTAAGAAGCCAAACAAAGCCATGCCATCTTCATAGCATATTAACAATCAATACTAACAGGATGCAACAGATCTGCCTGTTGTGGGAGCAATATGCATTTATACATTTGATTGCATGACAAGGTCACATGGTGAAGACAGTTGTCTCTGGAAGGAAAATAAATTTTACTATATAAGATTCCATGTTTTGATGCTGTGCAGATACATGAGTTATACAAGCAAACAGCTGGAAACTTGGCCATAAATTATGTTGTTTCTCCGTCTTATGAAAAATCTGGCACATGCCTGCCCAGCTAGCCTTTCTGACTTGAGATGGAAAATAAAAGTATGCTTCTTAATACCATCTAAGTTGTAGGGCCATGCAAACAACACCTTTAATTCGGCCACTCAGGCTGACATTTTCCTAAATTCTGTCTCTAGTTCAGACAGTTGCATACCTTCTGCAATTCAAGAAGAACACAGATACTTATTTACACATGCTTTCCTCCAGGTTTTATGTTTTTGTGTTATTGGGCACAAATACCATTTAGGGGTGTTGACAAGGAAACTGAAGCATAAAGACAGCTTTCAGTTTCAGTCTCACATCAGACATGCTGCTCAGTCAAAGCATCCATAGATCATCTGCTAGAAAATAAATGTCACTCCTCTCCAGACTTAGCTTTTTCTTTTTTTTTTTGGTTCTTCCAAGTTGCTGGATAAAAACCATTTTCCTACATACAGTCATTATGTCATTATGTTAATCCGCTTTCCAACTGCTGCTGCCAAAGCTCAGTTACAAACTTTAATAATGTATGCCATGAAACATCTTCAGTACTGACAGCATGTTCCAAACTGACGTTTTAAACTTGCTCTATCAACAAAAGTTGGTACTTGGGAAGAACTTCAGAGCAGTACACGATTTGGGGAAACATATGCCTGCTTTGACTACACTTAAGTTCTCAGTGACTAGGAGAAGTGATTTGTAAGATTACCGAAGGCCCCCAGACTCCTTCTAGGAAAAGCAGCTGCTTATTTCTCCTACTCAATTTGAGCCTACATTTCCAGATAGAGCATACTTCTTGGCAGAAACACAAAATAGTAAACATTTTCAGTACTGTCGCTGAAAGAAAATCTGTAGAGGATACTGCACAACTGAGATTTGCTATAAGCAGCTTCTGCTGAAATACATATGCTGGAATGAAGTCAAGTTATTAAACAGATGTTCATTTTCACGTACATAAGCATCCCTCTGTCTCAGTACGTACCCTCGTTCTAGTCTCTGTTCAGGACTGCCAAAAACTTTCCGTGAAAAAGAACGGTTAGGACGGTGACCTTTAAAAAAAGATCTTCCGCGCATAGCCCCTGGTCTACGGAGAGCCTGCACAGACTCTTTCCTCCCGCTTCCGGGCCGGTAGCGCCGGAGGCGATGCGAGCTGGGAAGAGTGAGATGCGGTTCCAGAGCCGCAGAGCCTCCCCACCTCCCGGTCACCCCACCGCCAAGCGGAAACAAACGCTGGCGCCGGGATGCTCTGCAAAGGCGGCGGTGCCGACCGGCACCCACCGCTACCCCGAGGACAACTTCGACAACTCCAGCTCGACCCCTCTGGGACACCGCTCAACCCGGGATGCCACTGCAAGACCCAGGATGCCCCCGCGCTGCTCTGCCGCACCCGCTCCCGATACCGCGGCTTCCTGGTACCGCGGCTTCCTGGTGCCACATTTGCGGGGCGGGATGGGACGGGATGGGACGGGATGGGTCCCTGCCTACCTGTCCCGCGAGCGCCTCCCCGTCCCGCCAGGTGCCGGGAGCCGCCGCCTGAAGCCGCCGCCCGGAGCCGCCTCCGCTACACCGAGCGAGGGGAGGTGTGTGCGACGGGGCCGAAGGGGCACAGCCCCTCCTCCGCCGGGCTGTCCCGGCCCCGCCTCGACCCTGGCCCCAGCCCCCGGCCCCGCCGCCGGGGCGGGCGGGTGGGCGGTGGCGAACAGGCAGCTTCAGGCGGCGGCGGATGAGTGCCCCACGGGCGATCGGAGCTCGGAAAGCGTGTAAACTGCCTCCCTGACCGCCCTGGCTCCACTCCGACGATGCTGTCATCCCCTCCTTCCCTGGCCCCAAAATACCCTCCCTTCTTCCGGAAACAGGCAGGCAAAATGAAAGGGGCCTTGGAGGTAATTTTAGAGCTGAAGGATGGGTATCAATGCAGCAAGTGACCGATCAAACTGCAAGACGGTAGACTGAAATTAGGTATTAGGAAAAGAATTTTTAATGTGAGGATGGTGAGACATTGGGACAGGTTGCGAAGGGAAGTTGTGGCTTCCCCCTCTGTGCAAGTGTTCAAGGCCAGGTCGAATGGGACTTTGAGTAACCTGGTCTAGTGGGAGGTGTCCCTGCCTATGCCGGGGCGTTGGAACTACATGATCCTTAAAGTGCCTTCGAGCCCAAACCATTCTGTGATTGTATGATTCTGTGAAAGCTTCTTAGGTCCCACGCCCAGGAGCTTGTCTCCAGATCTGTAAGGAGACCCAGATTCACAAAGAAACTACATGTACTCTCCTGGTTCTGCCTGAGAGAGGAAGGACATTGTTACTGCTGTAAGTTTTTTGCATACTCAAGTAGAGGTACTTGCTATTCCCAATTTTTTTTTCAGGTAAATCTGACTGCTGAGCCTGCTTTTTGCGTATAGTTGCACCGTGAGCATGGGAAAGAAAATGTTTTCTGAAACTAAGGAACCACTACTTTTGTTTTTATACAAAAGAGAGCCCAAAAGAGACTGAAAAATGTTGTGCCACTCCTCCACAGTCCTCTTGACACAGCCTCCGCATGATAAATGAGTGTTAGTATATTTTAAATATGAAAACCAACTATAAATAATGACAGTAAATAATCTAGAAATTCGCTTTTGCCAGGGAAAATCTGCCCTGCATAAGTTTTATTTTTTCTTTTATGGATGGAATTTTACCCAATGCATTTAACGTTAGTCATGCCATTAGAGTTGGTTATTGGTTTTGTTTGTCTTTGTTTTTTTGTTTTTTTTTTTCCTCTCTAGTGCTGCTGGTGGCTGAAGCCAGGGTGAGGAGGCAGAGTTGCTGGGCGCAGGCCAGGCAGGGTCGGAGCGGAGCAGCATCTGGGAGGATCTGCCGGGAGTGGAGATGTGCTGGGGAGCAGAGACACCTGCCGTCGCTGCAGGCTTAAGGGAGGGAGACTGTCCTGTAAGCACAGAATGGCAGCTAGGCAGCTGTCATGGCTGTAGTGCTATCTGTAGAGAATATCTTCCATATCATTAAAAAAAAAAAAAAAAAAAAAAAAAAAGCGATAACTAGAACTAATAACAATTTACCTCTGATATCAAGTCTAGTCTAGCCGATCAATTGCTGTTATACATTTAAGTGCACATACCAAGCAAAGTAAATGGAAACCACAAGTCTTAGGGGCAAAGGAGACTCTTTCTATAGGTTTTTTGAGGGAAAAGGAGTCAACACTCTGATGCAGCTTTAGTTTTCCTCTGGAAGTGCCCCTTCATAATCAACACTGCAATCAAAAGCATTTAACAGAGATGATAATGTCAATGTGAATATCTGTGTGTTGATATTTAGGTTTTGGTGGCCTGCACAGAAAGCCAAACTTTGAACTGAAATTGCTCTCCTCTGTATTTGCAGTGCACAGTTACAAATGCACTAGCTGAAAGCTACCTCAGGTATTTATGCATGGGCCTGAACTGACAATGGAAAATGTCTCTTGATCCCTGTCTCTTGACTTGGGACAGGTAAGGCAAAAAGCATGAACTGAGCCCAGGGTCAAGTGCTTGCAACAGGTCTTGCTTGGTAAGGACATCAGGAGTGCTCATATACTCCAAGAGTCCTTTTGTCACAGCCTTTCCTATGTCAGAATGTTGCCAGAAGGAACACCAAAAAAATTAATTTTAAAATTTACCTTTTGTCCTGGTTCTTTGGGCTGTGTAACTTCCAACGTACACTTTGAAGCAGATATTCTTGTCTCATGTGGAAGTCTAGGTGAAAAAAAAGAGTACTTGGGAACATTTTTTTTTTATTTTGAAGGACATTTCTTTAGTGTTTTTATACCTACAGCAAAAGTATACTTGTACAGCTTTCATCTCTGTTCTCTGCAGAATATTACTTCTGATAAATACATCAATGGCTATGAAGTTACTATTCCGGAGAAACAGGAAAGAGTCTATAGATAAAATTAAGTGCATAATTACTCTATTAAGCAGCTATGGGTTTTTTTACTTTTACAAATTTTTTCTCTTGAAATTTCTGAGGTACAGTCTTTTATGGAGTCAAGTTCTCATGGAGAGACTTTTTAAATAAAACAAGACTTTTCCAAGCTAGTTGAGTTTAAGAAAGTTAATTTTCCTTCAGAAGTTTTCTGAAGGAAGTTTTCATACGGTATTTAAAAAGAAAAACTGCTCCTGCCTAAAAAATTCTGTGCTTTATATGAACTGAGTTTCTGACGAAACATCTGTCTTTTTCATTCAGTTAATTTTTAGCTTTTCTAAAACTGGACAGTAGGATTTGAATTATGATCTACTCTAGATAAATTAGCATTTGCAAATATGTAGGCTTTTTCCAGTTACAAGGCATGCAACCCATTACAGTAGTATATATTTTTACATCCAAATTGGTGGGATGGTGGTACTTAACATAGGTCAATACTATTTTCCATAAACATGTTAAAAAAGTAGCTGAGATTATCATGAAAGGGAAAGTCTTCTGCTGTTTCATTGCAAATCAGAAAATTATCAGAGAACATGTAAGAGCTTGTAAGTATTCTTTCAATTATGAAAAAGTATTTAAGGCTAGAAAGCAGCTGTTAGGTTTATGGAACGGAGAGACCAGGTTGGCAAAGTCCTACATGAGGCACTACTTGTTCAGGTCAATTTGATTCATTCTAATCCGTATTTTTGTTGGATACATATGTATGTTTTTATATGAGCTCAGAGATCGATTCATAGCATTAAGTGAATAATGAAAAAAGTAGACATGAAGTAATGAAGGTTAACAGCAGATGGTGAAACCTATGGGTTTTAATAACTTTTTGAAGATGTAATCATATTCTTTCCTTAATCATATTGCTTCCTCTATCTCACATGCAGAGAACAAAGATTTATAAACCAGTATCAATTGTCTTTCATGTGCAATAATAATAGCAATAATAATAATGATAACAACAACAACAACAACAACAACAATAATAATAATAATAATAATAATAATAATAATAATAATAATAATAATAATAATCAGCATGCTTTAGGGGGAGCCAGAGACTACTGTACTTTTTTAAACGTTGCACAGTAAAGTCAAGCACAAGCCACTGGGTGCCACTATTCTGTCAACCAATATTTTCTGCATTCTACATATCCCGTAAAAACAGGAAAAGTCGTTATGGTACCTAGAAATGCAGTTAGGAGAGCCAAAGAATGACTTTGTGTCCTAATGATTTCCTTGAGCAGTCATGAGGTACATTACTATTCCTTCTCTGCAATGAAATCCATTAAAATAAGGAACGAAATTTAGCATGAACAGAACAACAGAAGGAAGTATATGATGGAGATAGAATCAGCCAAACTCTTAACAACAATTTGTTTCTTTCCAGTACATCATCATCCAAAAATTCTGATCAAATGCTTTAGTCTATGGTGTAATTATTTTCTAACATACTTAGAAAAGGCTCTTAACCTGGACTTATCTCCCAGGATCATGGTTCTCCACCTGTTAAGATATTATGTACTGACTTCTTTCTCCTTGATTTAAAATCAGTCTCTTTCTTTAGCTGCAAATGCATTCTGGCATGTTTGTCTTTCTGTACCTGTGAAGTATATGAGATGAAGTAGTTAATGTCTCTTTCCAGTGCTTGCTTCAAGAAAAACTTGTCTGCACTGATTGATTTAAAATCCATTATGAAATGGCCTTGACAGAAATTAGCTATCCTTGATCAGTAGAAAATACTGATTCATTTGCTTTGTAAGGAAACTTGCAAGTAACTTGTTAAGGAAATTATAATTGCTCATGGTTCTTGCAGTAACTCCAAAGTTCTGAGGTGCTTGCTGAAATGTATGCTGTCTTTGCAATAGCTTGTGGTGAAAAATATCAAGAATAACAGCTTCTGATGGTTTTTAGTAACTACCTTGCTGAGGAGAAATTTTTTCTCTCTCCATCATCTGCTGTAGAAACACAACAAACAGAAGACTGTCTTACTTCAGCTCTCTGTAGGGCCTAAAAGTTTTATTTATTATTAATTTCTGTTGGTTATACTTCTCATTTTAGTTCTTTTGTGCTTCTTTTACCTTTTTTCTGAAGTTCTAACATATGAATGGAAAGCCATCATCAGCACCTACTCATGTCCATACAAAAACAACAGCAAAACTAAATAAAAAGACTACATGTCAACTGACTTCACTATTGCTAGAATACAGCAATATTTATTTCCAAAACAGCTGTGGAGATGAAGTCATAGAGTACAGCAAAAAAAGATTAGTTGGGTTAAAAGATACTCTATATACAAATATACCAATACTACCTATGTAGGCTTTCAAATAGAAAATTAAGGGATAGTATTGAAACATAAATAGATAAAATTAATCTTGTACTAATTCTTATATAAATATAGAATTATCTTTTTTACAAACTTTCCATCTGTCTGTGCAACTGTACATAAATATTGTTATTTACAGAGATGGAGCTTTGATTGCCTTCAGTATACTGAAGTATACAGTGTTTCCAGAATCATCTTATAGTTACCCAGACCTTTTGAGCCTGTCAAGATCTACAAGAAGAAAGCCACAATTTTTCTTGAAGATACAGGCTTTCTGACTGCAGGATCCATTTTTTTTTCCTTCTTCTTGAGTATGAAACAGCAGTTGAAGAAGTGGAAGAAAAGCACAGAAAGTGAGGATGCACAGACACATATATAGCACCAGCTGAATATATGTGTTCAGTTAGTTTCTGAAATCTGGCAAATAGCTCTCTTCAATACGAAAAGACTGCTCTGTATGAAGTTCAATATATATATGTATACGCTTAATGAACTGCATCATAGTCTTGAACAAAGCTGAGAACCTGACTGCTGGTCAAACATGCTGTCAACACGTCTCTGTTGGCTGTCTGTATAACAAATAATATTATTCACATTAACATTACTGTAGCAGTTTTGGAGACCTAATCAAGAGTCAAGGCTTTCTGTATAAACACAGAACAGAGTAAGGATATTTGCTGCAAAGATCTAACCTAAGTGTAAATCCAGAGATAAATATGAATAGTCAGAGAATCTTGGCCAATTAGTGTCCATAAAACTAGTATCCATAAAAAATATTAAATCATATTAAAAATAAGAGATGATGGGTAAGCTGGGCTATCAGACAATGAAAGTTCATAGGCAAGATGGTCCTTCACTTATCTAGGTTATTTAGGCAAATGAATATGCCCTTCAACTGACATTCATCACTAAAGAGGCACACTGTGTTTTTTTAAATACATTTCTAATACATTCCTGTAATATACCATTCTCTCTCCTGGGCAGCCTGTTCCAGTGTTTGACATCCCTTTTGGTGAAGAAATTTGGTGAAGAAATTGCAACAACTAATGTAACTACCTCTGGTGTAACTTGAGTCCCTCGCCTCTTGTTTTGCTGCTTGTTAATTGAGAGAAGATACCAACCCCTACCTTGCCACAACCTTTTTCCAAGGAGTTGTAAAGAGCAGTAAGGTTCCCCTCAGATTTCCTTTCTCCACAGTGAACAACCCCAGTTCTCTCAATCACTCCCCATCAGACTTGTTCTCCAGACCTTTCACAAGCTGTATTGCCCTGCTCTGGACTTGCTCCAGCACCTCAATGTCTTCCTTGTGGTGAGAGTCTCAAGACAGGATGCAGTACTGGAGGTGTGGCCTCACCGGTAGGAAGTACAGGGGCACTATCATTTCCCTAGTCCTGCTGCCCACAGTATTTCTGATGCAGGTCAGGGTGCTGTTGGCCTTCTTTGCCACCTGGGACACTGCTGGCTGTCAACCAACACCTTCAGGTCCTTTTATGCCAGGCAGGTTTCAAGCCACTTTTGTCCAAGCCTGAAATGTTGCCTATGGTTGTTGTGACCAAAGTGGAGGACCCGGCAGGGCAAACTGATGATTTGGCTGCTCACTGAACTGGGTTAGGCAACATGACAGTCACATTGATATCAGGAAAAAAAAGAGTCAGAACAGAGCTGCACTTCAGCAGTGATTGTCTTTGGATAAATCATTTTGGGAATTGTGTGCCTATGTTCTGTAGGTCACGTTAGAAATCTTAGACACTGAACCCAGAGTAAACTAGACTAATTTCTGGCATGAGAGGGATAAAAATGGGACCTGAAATGTCAAGAACATGCTTATCTCCTTACCCCTGCTTTTCAAATACCCTCTGCTGAAATTGTCCTTTCCCTTCGTGTCATCTTTCCACCCCTTCTTGTAAATTAAAAGACAGATGGGAGGCAGTTCAGCAATTTTCTCATGAAGGCTTGGCAGGTCTCGCATATACAAATGACAAATTCCACAGTCTGGTTCTGTATGTTCTGATTCTGACAAAAAATTGAGCAGTCATTGTCAGCTGCCAGTGTTACATCTCTGTTCAATAGAAGGAATTAAGATGGTGGTTAAAAATTAGTCACCAGGATCGGGAGCTGAATTAGTTTAGTCTGCTAGTTAATTAGTTATGTCACATCAGCAGGGTAAGACTGCTCTCCTGGAGGGCCTTCACACTACAGGCTGCTGTACAGTGTACAAAGCACTAAGAGAAGCAGGGGAGTCCAGCGCGGCACAGCGTCGAGGGTGCAAAGGTGGCGGCGGCGGGGAAGCTCCGGGAAGCGTCTTCGGGTGCCCGGGGCCTTCGCGGCGTCCGCCGGGAGGGAGCGTGCGGCCGGTTTCCCGGCAGGGGGCGCAGAAGAGGCGGCGATCCCTGCCCACCCACAGCCAGGCCCGCCTGTGCCCGCCCCGCCGCGGCCTCAAACCATTCGGTTCTCGGAGCCGCCACTAAGCAGCGCTGCGGCCGGCGGGGCGGAGGAGGAGGCGAAGAGCAGTCGCGGCGAGGTGGGTTTCCGCAACCCCGGCTCTTGGTACGGATCGAGCACGGCGTGCAGGGCCTCGCAAGTGCCCCGGTCAACTCTGGCTGGCAGCGAGCACCGGGCTGGGCCGCGACGGGCCGGACCGGGCCGCGGGGCCTGGGCGGCGGCCGCAGGGACCTACCCCGCTCTGGCGGTGGAAGCGGAGCGGGCGCGGGCCGGGAACGCGTTGCCCCGACGGCGCTGGGCCTGAGGAGGCTGCCCTGCAGCAGGCGGTGGGAGGGGGGTGGCCGGGGCGCCTGGGCAGCCGGGCCCGGGCAGTCTCTGCGCTGTCGTGGTTTTTTAATGAGCTTTAAGTCGTCCTGTCTGTCGAGGGCATCGCTGATTTAGAAATTATCGTCAAAAGACATCAGTGTTTCTCATCAGGGGAGGTAATGAGAAGACTTCTGGATACACTCCTTGTCCAGTTTCGCTTACCCCTGGCCCATGGGGAGAGTGGATCATTTAGCTGAAAAGTTTTCAAATGGAGATGTTTAAAACAGGCTTTTATACTTTGACATAATTTTACTTTATGGTAATGGATTATTGTATATGCAATATGTATTGTCAATGTCTTCTAGAGTGGTCTCAAATCCATTACAGCAAGCTACTGAATTTTTAAAAAAAATTCTCAAATTTGGACCTTGGACTAGATTGTGGAATGGGTATTTTTGGAGGGATTGCTAAACAAGATTTGTTGCATGTTAGATGAAGTAATTAATTATATACTACCTGATATAAACTCTGTTGCTTTTATTTCCTGTCTCATAATACAGGTTTCTAAATGAAATTGATTTTCTCCTATTTCTGCTATTCATACATTTCTTTCAAATTCATACAAAATAGAGTTACTCATGTGCAAAGGCTGATTTTTACTATTATTCCTAATGATCACTATATAATAAAGACAAGGAAGTGGCATTAAGTCCCATTGCTAAAAAACTAATTAGAAATGTTAGAAGAGTTAGATTTGGTTAAAGTTGAAATAATAATTATTTTAAATCTAACAACCTGATTAAAAGCTGCAAATATAGCACACAGGTGCTTCTGTTAACATATTTTTTTCAGGGGTATTTTGTTTCTTAGTATTGTTTACTCCTTCAATGCGCAGCAAATAATTTGACTTGGTACCAGCACGATCTGCATATTGTAACCCTTTTCTCTCTGATGCAGTGTTTTGTGCCATTTCCTAACGGCATCAACATTGTGTTTTGTGTTGATTTAAAATCAATAAAAAAACTGATCTTGAACTTAAAATTCCAAGATACTTAACTCTCATACATCAAACCATTCACCAATGTGTACTGCATTTTAGTCCTTAGGTAATCCCATTCATTTACAACCCCGTTTTGTAATAAAAATATTGAATCATAGAATGGCTTAGGTAGGAAGGGACCTTAGAAATCATCTAAAAATACATCCATTCTGGGCATCTCTTTTTTGTGGGTATAAAAAATTTCTAGGTACAACTGAGGCTATTTAGACTTATCCAGATTTGTAATTTTCCAGAAGTGTGATCTTGCACTCAGTGTGTAAAATCCCAGGAAACTAGGTTTTCACCTGTCACCTGTGTTAAGTAAAGACAAGTGCAGTTACCTGCATCTTAGTAATGACAGCAAGCATACTGCTGATTTTACTGGTATTGAGCTGGACTTTTGCATATGAAGAACCCTTTCTGTCCTAAACTAAACAGTAAACCCAAAGCCCCTTCATTGCAGAATACTTTATTTTAGACAACTTTATATGGTGAAAGAAAAAGAATCTGATTCTTTCCTAGCATCTGGAATTTGGTAATTCATGCAATTATTTTCTTCTTTTTTTTATTTGTGATTGTTGCTTAAAAACATGGCAGTTAAGTAGCCTTAAATGTGGAGTCCATTGCAATGTTTTGGTTTTCCTTATTGGTTACACTGGCTAAAATGGCTCTCTTAAACCAAAACTGTATTATAGAATCACAGAGGGCTTAGGTTGAAAGGGACCTTAGAGATCATCTACTCCAACCTCCCTGCTGTGGGTAGGGACCCCTCTCAACTAGGCAAGGTAGCTCAAAGCCTCATCCAGCCTGGCCTTGAACACCTGCAGGGAGGGGGCATCCATAGCTTCTCTGTGTAATCTGTTCCAGAGTCTCACCACACTTGTGATGAAGAGCTTCTTCCTAAGATCTTGTCTAAACCTATTATCCTTCATTTTAAAGCTATATCCCCTTGTCCTGCCACTGGACACTCCTGTGAAAAGTCCCTCTCCAGCCTTCCTGTAGGTTCCGTTCAGGTATTAGAAGGCACCTGTAAAGACCCTCTGGAGTCTTCTCTTCTTCAGGCTGAATAATGTCAGCTCCCTCAGCCTCTCCTTGTAGCAGAGATGCTTGAGCTCTAATACTACATTAGTATCTGAGAGATTCAGTGACTGCACTTGACTCCTTTACTAAACATCCTAAAGGATACTTACCACTTGAAGTGTAGTCCTGGTCACAGGAGTAAGTTTAAATTTGTGTGCTGACACTGTGTGCTTGTGGTGGCTGTAGTTGATAGAAGTACAGATAAGTTGTGACCGAACAGATACTGAACAGAAGCAGTTTGGCTTTATGTGATTTATAGTTGATTTTCCCTGTGTAAATTCTCATGTCAAGTGTCAGTTTGCCATTAATCTCTGTGCAGACTCCATTTGGCTACTGTTTTTTGTCTTGCAACCCTAAAATACCTTGTGAAAGCATTGGAAGAAGCACCGTTGTTATTATTTTTAAATAGGTGACTTCAAGACTCCAATGTGGCACTCTTCACAAAAATACTGAATTTACTTATACTCCCCCAAAGAAGTCACAGGCCCATCAACATCTTTCACGAATTAATTTGCTTTTGCAGCAAGGACTCAGAGTGCATGCTTTTAGTATTACCAAGTTAAATTGTCTTGGCTGCAGCTTTTTATTCACTGCAGAAAGCAATACGTTAATATTGCTGTGCAGATTACTTTTTTTATGGAATAATTTTGTGTAAGTACACTATATCAAGCAATGCAGCAAGATTACTGAGGTTCAGAGCACAGCATTTTGCATTTAGTTAACATCATTCTTACTGGCAATACGTGAAGTTGAAACAGCATAATGTATTTATGTCAGCATTTGTGTTAAGGACTTTAGAAGCTGCTTTTCATCAAGAAAACATGGTTATTGTTTTTGTGTAATCGAGCTACACCTTTTGAACTGTGCAGTGCTTCTGGCCTGCCACAAAATAAACTATTTTTCTGATTAACGTTTGGCCTCTGTGAACATAGAAATGGATGAAGAGGTGTGTGATTGAAGAATCACATTTATTACCATTTTAATCACATTAAATTTCATGTAACTTGCCATAAAACAGCGAAACATTTTATTTTTTACTGTAACAGGATGGTGATGCTTTGTTTTCTGAGCAGAACACTGCAACCAGCAAGACATTCATCACTGTGGAGGCAACTCTGTTCAGCCAGTGAAAATAAACCAGTGTTGACTTTATTCACCAAGGTAAGAGTTGGTTACAAAATACAGCTAGGCAAGGCTGCATATTTATCAGCTTTGAAATACATTCATTCTACATGAAATGGCTTGGCCATGCTTTTTATCCCCTTCAAATCTATATCATATTGGGATTTTTGCTTTGGCAGTGTCTTTTCCTCCAGGCATTACAGATAGGAAATGAGTAGTTACAGCCAATAAATGAAGATTTCAAGATAGTTCTATCTCAGTGACACAATGGTCCGTTCAGTAGTTGGAAATTGGTGTCTGCCTGCCAGTGCATCATCCTGGAAATGGAGAACAAAGATGTTATTGGCCCACGACAAGCATCAACAGCCAAAGTAGTCTCTCCAAATTACCTGTGTTTAATTTCAGCACTATCTGTGTGACTGGAAATATACCCAAGTAGTGCTGGTAGCACAGAAGGGAAAAGGAGATAGTGCTTTACCCTTTTTCTGCTTCATTGCCTGTGTAATGCTAATGGGAATAAAATGCAGGAAAAGGTTTGTGGCATGAGCTGATAGGATTCTTACGTGTATGTGGAAAACACGTGATGAGCAGAAATGGTCATTTGTGAACTGTCACCTTCCATGAGTTCTCATCAAGTACGTGTTATCTACAGAGGTCTGCACTTTTAGGTAGGATGGCACATGATGGGTTATGCTATGCTTACATGATTGATGTTGCCTTCAACAGGAGAATGACTGGAAATGCAAAGTGCTGAGGATGTTGACGTCAGTATGGCAGTATTTGTTGGAGATGGATGTAACTAAAACATTTCTTCCTACTCCACAATGTTTGTTTATTCCATCCATAGCCATGGCATTTAGACTGTAATATATGAATATATTAAAAAATAAAAGCTTACCATCTGTTTATTAATCAGAGCAATGCATTCCATAAGAGCTGTAGTTTAAAATTACGTCTTTTTCCCCCAGCCTGATTCAGCATCAATTTATTCATAATCCAAGTGTTATAAGGAAGGGAATAACAGGCTTACTTTTGGATAAAGCTCGTAGTATGATTTTTTCTTAAAATTTCTTACTAGCAAGACACTGCATGAAAAGAAATTCTCTAATAGCAGAGTTCAAGCAGTTCTCTGAAGTGGCCTCTCGTTGAGTGTGTTTTTAACTGTGAATGTTTTTCATGTCTGATAGCACTAATAATTGCAAAGCAAAATGCAGACTACTCTTAAATAACCCTCACCTACACTGTAAGTCTACACTGTAACTCATTTTCCCCACCTTCCTATTGTTAAGGAGAAGGCAGGAAGACACGGACTATTGCAGCAAGTGCAAACTATAGAAACTAGCACTCCATTCACAGTTTTGTTTTATGCCAAAAGATGCATTCATGCAACAACTCTACCAGATTTTTTTTGTTTGTTTTTCCAAGGTTACTATTAGATCTTCTATCTATCCCTTCTGTGCAGCTGTTTGAGTGCTTATGCCAGCACAAAAGAAGCAGTCACAGGAAGATGGGTCTGCTTCTGCCAGTATCGGTGCCAGTTTAAAATGACCACAAAACTGCAGTCTAAGTATGCAGCATAAATGACAACTATCAGTAGAAATAAAACTGTGTCTTCCATTTGTATTGTCTAACAGATCTAGTAACCAGCACAGAATATGTCACTTTGGAGAAGGATTTTTACTACCTCAGTAGTAGGAGTCCCTTTTGTCACTCCAATACACATCTGAGAGAGAAGGTTGTCTAAGATAGCTTTATCCAGGCAAATTAGTTACAAATTAGGTTAAAGCAAGTGATGGCAGAGACTTACTGTTATGCTGTTCTACAGAAAAATATGTACAAATATAATTGTACTGTTTAAACAGATTTCACTGTTAGTTAAAATAATTCAGTGTCAGAATTTAAACCAGTTCCAATCTTAATAATACCATGCAGTGCTGAAGCTTGCCATCAGGAGTAAAAAAATATTCTGTACTGAGCATCAGCTTAGGTTGTCAAATGCTTTTATGTGACTGTTAAGCTAGAAAGCTTTCCACAGGCATGGGGAATGGGTATGTCCTACTTTAACTGTAAGGAGTCTGGTGTGTTACAAAACAGATATGCAGGACTCTGGGATGATCCTTTCAGTCACCTGTATCAGATCTACCAGTCCCTCCAAAAGCAGCACAAACTAGCAAGAACACAGCACTTCTGGCCTTCATCATCTTACCTTAGTTTTCAGAGCCTAAAAACTTGTCTGTTTTGTAAAGGCAATTTATATTACATGGGTATTAAAAGTTGAGTATTTAATCCAAATTGATTCATGTGCTGCAAATAAGAAGTCACTGTTCCAGATCAACTCCATGTTTAAACAAGGTCTATAAAGACCTTAAGTGGGAGAGTGAGGAGAAGGTCTTGTCCAGCTGTGAGAGGTCCTTCATGGCAGAAGGACAGAACCATCACCTTCACCACTGCATGCTTTGCAGTGTGAATTCTAGGCCAAATTGTGCCATTACGAACACTGAAGCAACATGCCTTCAGGTGAGTCAGTTCTCCAGGTATGCACTGCTCTAATAATCATGATGCATGATCAGCAGAAGTCAGCTGTATCACTGCAGTGGAAGACAAGGGAGTTTTAAAAGGTTATATGTTTTCTTTGACCCCATCACAGGTTAAAACACTGCAGCTGTTTGACAGTTCTCTATGCTGAGGTTACTATCCTCCCAGCTCATTAGGTTAGAGGATTATGCCAGGTTGTCTTTGGTCACCTTCTTTTGCTGTTTTAACTGACCCAAGTGACTCGATCTGAAACAGATAAGAAATCTTCCTTATTCTCCTTCTATCTAGGGAAGTTGTTTTTTCAAGTGCAGTACCTGCAGTTGTTTTCAGCTGGTGATGCAATGCTTTGAATGTTCGTTGGTGCTGACCAAAAGAAGGGGTCTGTCCATGACCTTCCAAATCATGACCTTCCAAACCATGACCTTGCATCAGCCTTTGAAAGAGCTGTTGCAGACTCTTTAATAAACTTGCACCATGAGCAAATGGGAAATAATTAAATTCTGTGGTTGCATTTTCTTTTCATCCATGTTGCACTGATAAAGATTGAGAAAGCACTAAGACAGGATAGTATGGGGGGAGGAAAACGATGTTCACAGTAATGATCTCTCCTTTCTGTGTATGTTACTTTACAGTACAAGTGATTTGTGTGTTTTACTGGCTGCTTTAAGTTGGTATGAATATTTTCCTTTAGAAACCATGCCCTCTGTGTGATGAAGCAAAAGAAGTGCTTGAGCCATATAAGAGAAGGGTAATGTATTGCAGTACTGTATACATTTTCTACATAGAAAGAACAGCTAATAGAATTTTTTGTAAATGAAAATTGCTTGGTTTTATTTGCATCTTTTTACTCTTTCATGGGTGACCTCTTCAAGATCATTTCAACAGTGATTTTCATAAAACTCATTACCCAGAAACATTTTGTGACACTAGTTCTCCACTTAAGTATTGGAAAATTAAACCAATACACACCTTGTCACAATAGTTTTAAAACCCACTGCTTTTGTAAATACTCTTGCCTTGTCTGATAGAGGAGTTTGCAACTTGTATGAGTCAGGTAATTATATAATTTGGGAAGGATGTTAGTAAGTGGGTTTTCAAATATTTGGACTATATATGATAGCAATTTTGTCATTCTTCAGCCAGGTTTTGATCTCTTGAAGAAGAAGCTTAACAGAAGTATTAAGAGGTGTTGCACTCTGCTGCCTAACAGCAGCTGTTGTGTTGCCAGCTGCATATTTGTTGATGGTGGAGCTCACAGGAGTGTGGTTCTGCACAGAGGATCAAGAATATTTTCATGGACTAGAGAGACAGTCCCTTGTGGACATGCAGCCAAGGACTGTGGCTGCATACATTGTGTACCCACAAAACAGGCAATTCTCTGCAAGATGGCAAAATAAATCTAAAAGCATGAAGAAAAAAAAAAAAGTTAATTAAAGACAAGCAGGTACTGCTTTTCAGTGTTCAGCAGATACTAACATTTTTTTTCGTCAGTTTATTTTCCAGGAGGTGGATATTACACTTCCAGAGAACGTGTCATGGTATGATAAATACAAGTACGACATACCTGTCTTTCATTTAAATGGAGAGTTCCTAATGAAGCATCGAGTAGACATTCAAAAGTTTGAGGACCAGCTTATGAAGCTGGAGCTGCAAAATGATCAAAACCAATGAAGAAAATGCAGCTACTATCATGCAGATCCGAAAGGACTGTAAAGTGTAAACTGTGATAAAGCAGTATTCACTATCTGGCCTTCATTTCTAAGAACATATGGTACCAGTGTCAAAATTCCAGGAACTTGTGTTCTATATTGTATTAATCATCCAGCCCAGTTGTGCCAGTAGCTATCTCCTTTGTATCTTTCATTTGCTGCTATCCTAGGCTGCCTTTTGACACAATAAATGATGTTCTGTAACAGCAGATAAAGTGATACGTGTTTGTACTGGGTTTTCATGGGTTTGTACTACATTTTGGTAGGAGGATGCTACAGGGATGGCTTCTCTGAGAAGTTGCAAGAAGCTTCCCTTGTGCCTGACAGAGCAAACTCCCAAGACAGACCCACTACTGGCCAAGGCAAGCATATCAGTGGTGGTGGTAACACCTCTGGGATAACATATTTAAGAAGGGAAAAAACTACTGGGCAATAGCAGCAGGAGAGAGGAGTAAGAATATGTGAGAGTAACAACTCTGCAGACACCAAGGTCAGTGAGATAGAATGGGGGTAAAGTGCTCCAGGCACTAGAGCAGAGATTTCCCTGCTGCCCTTGGTGAAAACCTTGGTGAGGCAGATTGTCCACCTGCAGCCTGTGGAGGACCCTATGGTGGACCAAGCTGGTGGATGAGCGAAGAAGATTTTGACTCCTTGGGAAGCACATGCTGGACAAATTGGCAGAACCTGTGGACCCATGGAGAGAGAGAAGTCCATGTTGCAGGAGATTTGCTGGCAGGACTTGTAACTTCCGATGCTGGAGCAGTCTGTTCCTGAAGGACTGCACACTGTGGAAGGGACACACACTGGAGCAGGTTGTGAAGACGTGCAGCTCATGGGAAGGATCCTGGTGGAGAAGTTAGTGGAGGACTGTCTTGCATGAGAGGGACTCCATGCTGGAGCAGTGGAAGAGTGTGAGGTGGAAGGAGCAGCAGAGACAATGTATGATGGACATCACCCACTCCCTGTCCCCCTGCACTGTGGGGGAAAAAGTAGAAGAAAACTGGGAGTAAAGTTAGGCCTGAGAAGAATGGAGAGACTGGGGGAGGTTTTTGCAAGATTTGGTTTTATTTCATGTTATCCTACTCTGATGTGATTTGTAATAAATTAACCTAATTTCCCCAAGTCTGTTTTGCCTGTAACTGTAGCTGATGAATTATCTCTCCCTAGTCCTATCTTGACCCTGCAGGCTTTTGTTTTATTTTCTTTACCATATCCAGTTGAGGAGAGGAGGGATGGAGCTGGTTTGGTGGGTACTTGGCATCCAGACAGCGTTAACCCACCCCAACTTTTCAATATTGTTAGTACATATAAGCTGTAATACTCCTTGAAGAAGAGTAGCAGTAAATCCTAAGTGTTCATTTGAAATGGAGAAGAGGGCATTTACTTGGGACACTTAATTAAAGACAGCATACTCTCACTGAAACAGAGTCATTGCTTCAGAACAACCATCACACTTTGATACAACTGTGATACATGAGCACTGAATAATTTATTTTTCTTCTAATGGGATGAATGAATGTTGCACTTAAGTCTATTTTATGTACTAAAGCAAGCTTTGATCTCCTTAATACTTGAGTTATGCACAGTCAAAAGAAAAAAAATAAACCAACTAGAGTTGTTTATTTGAGCTAAAAGAACCAAATGTTAATGAAAACAGCATTTATCAGCTCCAAAATGTCTCTCCGTATGCTGCTAATTTCAGGTTATATAAAAAAAGTAAGAAACCCTGAGATGTCTCTAAAATGTTCCTGGCCTAAGATATGCGACTTCTCCCCTAGACTCTAGATCATTTTTTAAAACAAGTCCATGCTACTATGGATGGTCTCTTGACCTGCTTTGGGATGCTTGTGGCATAATTCTCTGTCATTGTAAATTCAGTAAACAGAAAGTATGTTTCACTCATATTATGGGAACAGTGCTTGGTCCCATGGACTAGAGTTCTGTTGTAATTGAGTTCAGTCTTTACACTTTCTGACAGAAAGGAATCACATTTCAGTTCTGTCTGCAGTACAACTGCATATGCATTTATCATATGGCAGGAGCAGCCTTGTACCGAGGGTTACATGCATCACTGTGCATGTGTTAGTGCATCATTGAGAAGTCAGGGATAATACTTTTTTTCTACTTAGATTCTGTAACATGGAAACTATGCATACCTGCTGCATGTCGTTTTTACTGCTGTGGCACTTTGTCTTTGCTTATCAGTAGGAATCACCTGTCAGGTGTGTCTTCAGAGGGGGGGAAATCTATCACCATACGCATTTAGAAAAGCAAACTAAAATTCACTATGATTTATTAAGAATTAAAGTTCCTAATGCTTTTGGAATATGGTTCAGAAAGAAGACAGCTGACCTGTTATGGTGACAATGGGCAGCTGTCATATGCCTCATTCTAGAACTACGTTAGCATTTAACAGGTCATTTGCAACCCAATTCTGATGTATTCTGCAAGATAAAAAACATTTGGGCAGTGGAATGTGAGAAATTAAAACTTCAGTTGCTCCAGTTCAGCAGCTTGAGTCCACTCAGGAAGGGCTCTGAAAGTCTTCAGGAGTTTCCACGAGGTGTAGAGCTGTGCCCTTTTTATAGCAGAGAACTTTAGTAAGTCCAGCCACATAATCTAACTATACCCTGCGATTTATGGGACTTCAGAAACTTAAATTTCATAGCACTTAATGTTCATCAAGAACTCTTGAAAAAGATAGTGGCATCAAACTGGATGTAGAGTATGAATAGACTGAGGAATTACTAAAAATAATCAGCTGAATCTTCCCAGGAGCAAGTGGCTGAACTTGAGTAACCTGGCAAAACATTAAATGTGATGCTTTCCCCAGCAGGAAATAAAAATAAAATAAAATAATAAAAAGATTAAAAAAAAAAAAAAAAAAAAAAAAGCAAAACTTTAAATAGCAAGATTCTTCTTGAATAGGATATTGCATCGTAGATTTACCCTATAAACAGTGCTTTTCATCTTCATGGACAGAACAGACCCTAGAGACAAAATACCTGCTATACATTCTGCAGCTAATAATGCTACAGTCAGTTTTCTAACTGAACTACTGTTAAGTAACAGGACTGAATTACCCCTGTGTCAGCACATGGGTGCCATTTTGGCTTCTATAATCTGAATTGGTTTCAGAAGGCCCAGATTTTTTCTTACTGAGGTTTTGTAATAAAAGAACTAGCATACAGCACTTTTCAACTGTAGTTCAAGCGCTCTTCTAAAATACAGCATTATTATCGCAAATGAATGGAGGACAGAGGTCATGTGGACCTACCCCATTTCCCAATATATATCACTAACAGAGGTTAGAATAGCCATCAGAAAGCAATTTGCCTTTTTTATTAGTTTTAATAAATTCTCTTTTGGAAAGCAAAAAAAAGGGAAGCAAAAGGCAAACTTCTTAATCATATAGGAGATGATGGATCTCTACTTCCTTATTCATTCCTACTCTGGAGGTTTTCTTTGGCGGTCACTGCCAGATTTCTCCACTGGCTCCCCCTATTTTGTAAAGTGAATGATAACAGAATTTTTATAGTATCTTTTCTCTATGGTGTAGCCTTTGTCAGTGAAATGGAGTTTTTCCATTAGCTGACATGTCAATATGGAGTGTTGGTGGCACACCTCAGAGAAGGAGGTATGCTGTAATCATTTTCACATAAAAGCACCCACCAGAGGACAAGGTGATGAGCAAGGAGCTGAAGATTTATTTTGGACCATAGTGGCTACTGCGCGTTTCTCATTGCAAAATTAGGTTGTGCCAAGGTTGCTGCAAATGTTATTCCCTTCTCTGTTACCTTCTCCAAACAATACAAAATACTGAACTAAAAATTCCAGACCATCTTCTGAAGCAAGCACCTCTGCTAAGCGGAATAGTAAGGCATTCAGATCTTCTAAGTAACAGATCAGACAGAGAAGTGTTTCAGTGTCATTTTCCATCTCTCAGTCCTAAAGTCTCTCAGTCTCAGCCATTATCAGTCCTAAAATGTCACCTAAGTTTGTAATCCTGCAGTCAAAATAAGTTATTTACTTCAATGTGAATAGAATTTTATCTTGAACAGTAACCTATCTTCCATTTCCTTTGACATGAGAGGTTTTTCTTCTATTTGAATATAATAAATGCAGGAGGCCCCCAGTACATTAATATCTCTAGTGAAATGTACTAAGCAATAACCTTAAAAAGAGAAGGCACATGACTCTGCTCGATAAATATTTATGAAGGTCTTATGGTCTGAGGTAACATTAAAATTTATTTTTGTTTTGGATCCGCGAAACAAAGTCCAGCCGTAGAAGGGTTGGGTGCAAGCAGATTTTATTTGACAATTGACATAGGCAAAACTACAGAGCCAGGCAAAAGAGGGAGAGAGGAAAACAAGATATAAAAGAGAGAGAGAGAGAAAAGTGGAGAAAAAGGGTAGGAACGTGGGAAGAAAGAATGAGAGAGAGAGACACAGAGAGAGTGAGAGAGAGAGAGAAAGAGTCACTACCAGGGGTCCAGCAAGTTTCTTCAAGATGTCGCTGATCCTGGACAGGATCCGATGTGAGATGGCGGTGGGTCAAGAGATGGCAAAACAGCTACAGCATGGACAGCCATACATACCCCTGAGTTCCTTTTGTTCCAAAGGGAACAAAAGAAGCCAGGGACATTGGCATCAGAGCCATTGCAGACAGGCTGCCTGGAGGGGAGGTTCTGCAGAAGGATGCAGTCCCCCACCCACCCATCAGTTTTTATCTCCTTCCAGGCACATCCTGGTTCTGCTTTGGCCAGGCCGGGTCCATTAGCATCAGAGCCATTGCAAACAAGCTGCCTGGAGGGGGGGCTTCTAGCACACAGGTGGTCACCTCTTTCCAGGCACCACTCCCCGCTCACTCCAGCCACCCCAGCCAGGTACATGGGCATCAGTACAATCAAGGTGGCTTCTTCCACCCTGGCCAGGGTAATGGTGCCTGGAGGGACATCCCAGCATTGAAGGCACTCTGAGAAGGGGAGCAGTCTCCACCCAGCCATTAGTTCTTAGTTCTGATCTCTTTCAGGTGTCACCCCCTGCTCAGCTCTGGCCAGGACAGGTCATCCACCCTGGCCAGGGCTATTCACTTTAAAATTGTTCTTTTGAGACAATTTCAAATCAGTGAGATCAAACTCTCACAGGAGGCATATGCAACTTTGTGAAAACTGGCAGTTTACTTTCTGATAATGAAAGCTGGCAGCAATGCAAAGCTCCATTATGTACTGTCCTTGTAATGCCTGAATATAGGAACTTTTTTCCTGTTTCTGGTCAATTAAAAAGCATGTACACAATATTCTACCTTCTTCCAGTAACTATAAATACCAAATAACCAGGAAGCTTACTTGTTTATATGTTCTGCTTCTCTGGCTCTTCACTTCCTGTCTTTAAACTACACCGGGTACACAAAAGGGACTGTCTCATTTCTTTAAGCATAACACTCCTAGCACAGTGTCTTCCCATACAAACTGGCCTGTGACACATAATTCTTATTGTCTCTTAGCTCCTTAAAGAATGCTCTTTCTGTAAAGTATGATTCTCATCTATGCCGTATTTTTTATCTGTATTACTATCATCTAACTTGCAAAATATCAAAAAATCTCCATATAGGCTTAGCCTATTTAATACTGAAAGTATTAAACTCTCTTAAAGTCTTATGCATGGATTCATCTATAATCACATGGTCATCTGGATTAACTATGAGTGCAGCAACACATGGATGTAAACAAAGCCACACATGCAAGTGTTCACAAGTTCATAGTTAATTTATTATACAATGACAGCATCACTTTGCAGTCAGCTTTGCCCTATACTGTACCAATATCATGTCTGCTGGAAATCATTCAACCCTGCAATGTTAATTATTTTTTAACAAATAACGCAAGGCTGCTTGAGAAAGGCCACAAAATGGAGAACAATTTTAGGAAAACAAAAAATGTTAGGATTCGAGTTTCCTTTAAGTTATTCATTGCTATCTTCAGAAATTAGAACTGTCATTTCAGATACAGCTTTACCTGAGTTTCAGCGACTTGAACATCTTCATCAACATGAGCTCCACAGGCACGAAGTGCACCACGCTTTATCCTTCAGACAACCAAGAAACAGGTATTTTGCGGTTTGAACTTGTGACTTGAAACCAATTGTTTTTCCACGTCTTTGGTTTAGGTCGTTGATTTGTGTCGTTTTGTGTGGGGTTTGTTGCTGTTGGGTATTTTTTGTTTTTGTGTGTGTGGTGTTTTTTGTTTGTTTTGTCCCCTAATCCAGTCTCGCACCGCTCACCAAGATTTACGGCCGGCTTTCCCTGCGGACCGACACCCGCCTGGGCTGGTGCAGACGTCGATGGCGAGGCCGCGAAAGCCACAGCGAGTGCAGCGCCTCCGGGCCCCTGGGGGCCGAGCCTGGCAGGGGCTGCCAGGCCGCGCCGCGTCGGGAGGCGGTAGCGTTGCCCGGAGGAGGCGAAACCGGGACCGGGACCACGCTGTCGCTGCGCGGGTCCGTGAGGTGTGAGAAAAGGCGCCGGCGGCTGCTCCGCGCTGCCGGTTCCTGCCCGGCTCTAGGCTGCGTGGCCGAGGGGGGCGGGCGGGGCGGGGGGAGAGGGAGCGCTGGGCTGCCCGCGGGGAACGTCCCGTCCCGCATTTGTAGGCGGCCGCGGAAAGTCACGGCGGCGGAAGGAAACGGCCGGGCCAGACCGCAAGTGGCACCGGCCCCTCAGGAGGTGCTGGACAGTAGCGGAGTGCGGTGCCGGGTCCGCCGATCCGCCGCTCACGGCCTTTCTGTCCGCGCATCCGCCGCGTCTCCGTGTGGGCTCCCGGGGCGGTGGCCCCGCGTCCCCGGGCGCTTCGTGGGTCACTCGAGGGGATGCAGCTACCGCCCCGAGGGGTCGGAGTCGGAGGAAGCGTGAGCGCCTGCCCGCCCCTGCGTTGATGACAGCGAAGCTCCGTGTCGCCAGCCGACCCGACGGTACGGTAGCTGCGTCGCTCGGCCGCTTCTGGTCGTATCTGGTTTTGTTGTTAATATGTTAATAACATATAGCTGTTAGTAATTGTAAGGACAGGCGGAGGTCCGGGTAAATTAAGTGAAGACAGTTGGACAGATGCAAATAAAAGTGCCTGGATTTGAGAGGAACACGTTATTACAATTGATGAATTACTACACTTTGGGTTTTTATTTCTTTTTCCATTTCCCTCTGTCCAGCTGAGGTTTAATTTTAACGTAATAATAATAATAAAAAAACCAAAAAACCGCACAAACAAACAAACCAAAAAAACACGGCCAAAGAACAAAAACCCAAAACCAACAAAACCCAGTACCAACAGTAAAATTATCCATGTCAAAGCAATCTAGCTGAATACTAAGAGAGAAGTACCTTCAGGTCCGTACAGGGAGGATTGGGGGTGAGAAAGAGCTAAGAAGCGGTTGTTTTTGTTGCAGAGGTTGTGACAAATCCTAACCGATTGGGAGATTCAACTGTGGAGTTTCATATCCTTTTGTGTAATTTTTTTTTCTTTTCCATTAATAGCCAGGGATCGTATGGCTCTTTGCAGATATAAGGGATTATGAAACGGCTCAGTAATAACAGTCTTATATGTCAGAGGATTTTAACTTTCAATATCAACACTCTTTAAAACTTAATTTTAACCCTGTGTTGCACTAATCTTTGGTCACAGGCTGCTGATTGTGTAGGCAGTATGCCGACTAATATCTCAGCTCCATACAGAGCAATTAGCCATTTCAAAATCGTGGAACCACTGAAAGTGGAGCATGTTCTTCTATTCGAAGTGACTGGTTTTGTCAAGAATATTTAAGGCCATGCAGTGCCCACTGAAATAAACAGAAAGACTCTCATTCATGTGTGTGGGTTTCAGACCAGGCTTCCAGTGCACCTTGTTGAAACCCTCTGGTGCTCTTCCTGAGCAAAGCAGTCCTGTAGGTAACCTCCTGTTTTCCAGTGGTTTGTAAAGGGAGGGGGATGAGGTGGAGAGCATCATCAGACTACTAGTGGGATTATGGCTTGCTTTATCTAAATGTGAGTGCCAAGTATAAATAGTCTGGGATTAACATTCTTCAGCGTTTAAAATGTCATTGACCTTTAATTAATTGCTAATAGTTTAGTCTGTTGCAGCTTGCTAGGCTGATAAAGTGGCTGACTTGAAACTTGTCTGTCAATGTTAATGAATATTGTGACAGTATCTTGGAGTGTGCAATGGCGGTTTTAAAACTTTAAGGTGATATGAATGCATGTGTGTGCTAGTTATGGGTTTACTTGAGTAACAGACTCATCTGGGAACATGTCTACTGTATTTCCTAGCCGTAAGGAACCTTTTCTGTCCTCTGTTTTGACTTCTTGCTTATTACAGGCCATGGGGTTTCACAGGTAAATTCTGTCTGAAGTCCATAAGCTCTGTGTGCTCTCTACTTGATGTTAAGGACAGTCTCCACTCACAGTAGGACTTCAAGCATATTTCAAACTGCCTAGTGTCTCACAGGCTTGAGTTCTAAATGGGTGAGTAATATCTGCTACTTCAAATATCCATAATTAGGATGAGAGCTATTTTGGTCTATCAAAATACAGTTTTTCATATACTGCTTATTAAAATGCATCAGGATAATTATAGTTCTTGTTGTGTACACACTGGCAGTGGTGCCCTCTCCTCACTGCATGAGGATGAACCAATGTCATGGGCTACTCAAAGTACCTTGAGACCTGCCATTGGAAAGTTCTTCTCTCAGATGTGGTGCAAAAACCATATCCTGGTTTCTTCTAGTTTCTTCTTCTGAATTTGCCTGTCATGCAACAGTTAGGTTCTTGTGAGGCTTTTTACCTTACCATGCCACGCTTTTCTGCAGAAAGAGGAGAAAATGCCCTGGGTCCCATCCAGACTTATCAGCCCAGGATAGGGCTGGGACAGTGGGTTGCCTCTGATATCCCATGGTGTGCTGATGGCCGCTGGGGCTTCTCTTTAGCTGTACCTTTAAGATGGTTCCCACTGCTTTTCCCTCTCGGATGAGCCTTGCTGTAGAGTATGCATCAGAGCAGCTGAGGTGATGTAACACCACCTTTGTGTGAGCAGATAGTTAGGACTTCTAGAGCATGTTGAAATGTCTTAGGACAATGGTTATTACAGTATACAAGAGAGTTCCAAAGAAAGCATAGCTAATTAATGCTAGTATGAAAGCACATTCGGTGTTGTAGCTGCAAAATTTATTCTACAATTCCTCCTTTCACCACTAGTTAGCTGCAGATACTTTGGATATTGACCTTCAGGATCCTGCTCCAGACTAGTCCATATGTCTTCAGTGGCTGCCCATTAGAGAGGAACACTTTTTATTTTGCATCTTCCTTTGGCACAACTGGATTTGGATTAACTTCAAATGTTTCACATGCAGTTTCAGGTTAAAGAGGTAGCAACAGGTGTATAACATGTCTGTCTGGCAGAACCCTGTCAAACATATCATAGCCTAGTGTCATGCTGTTGCAGGTAGCTGCTCTGACTGTGTGGGAGACAGGAGGTGAAACTATGCAAAATAAGAGGGAAATGAGATTTCCTAGCTCACTCAGTTGCTTTGCCCTCTTCATCCTAGTGTGGTATGTGGATGGAGTAGGACCTCATGAAGAGAAAAGAACCCTTCCTGTTTCACAAACATCTATCTGCAGCACTAGGTAGAGATGGTCAAGCTAAGGTACTGGCTGAGCTTTTACATGGTCTTCACGCATGTCGGTTTATCCTCTGTAGTGTCATGTTTGCACTGTTTTTGGTGTTGCAGCTGATTCCCATGCCACTAGTTCTAATTCATATGTTCACAACCTGCAGGGTTGCATTTGACGTTAGAAGGGAGAAAGAGAAAACAAAAAAGACAGCTAGGAAGAGAGGAAATCTATGTTGCCGCTGAAATATGCAGCTCGTATAAAATGAAAATTGACATGTATCTGTTCTCTCTCTTCCAGCATTTTCCTGAGTTTTTATAGAGTATTCCTTCTTTCTTCTGCAGCAGATACAAACTGTTTAAAAGATGTGTGTAGTATTAGAAATTTCATCTACACTTGAAAATAGCTAGTGTCTGCATTGCTTGTTTTTTGCAGCTACTTTTCTTCTCCAGGACCCTTAGTACACTGGATTCATCCCTAGGTTCTCATTGACTGAATGACCTGTTACATTAAGGATGGTTCAGACTAGCTAGAGCAAGCCCAGAAGTGCCAATGAGGGCATTCCTTGTTTAAGACAGAACATAGATTATAGACTGAGAAAAAGTACGTGAGAGCATTACAAAGGCAGGCACAGCAGATTTACACTGCTGAGAGGAGTGTCTTCCTTTCCTTATGAAAGCTGTCAGGAAGAAATACTGCTGCCGTTTAGAACTGTGGTCTTGAAGGGAGGAAAAATGCTGATGACACTGTGCAGGAAGTCTCGTCACAAAATCGAAGTACTGAAGATCACTGAAATGATAATACAGAGTAGAACACTTATCAAGGAATTCTCACCTTACCCATGTCATCCCCACTGTGTCAGTCCACTTGGTGTTGTCCTGTATTTGTCCTTCGCTCCCTTACCGTGATGCACCCCTTGCCACAGCACGGTGCCTAATATATATCTTTTTGTCTGATTACTGATTCTGCTTTCACATAAATATAACAGGAAGGGAAAAGAGAATCTCTCACTTTGCTCAGTTAAGCTTCATGCAAGACATTGTAGACCAGAATCAATAATACATTGCATTATGTTTTTTGTCTTGTAGATATTGATACTTTCAATTGCACACTGATGTTTCTTCAACTCTTTTTCACTGCAGCAAGAAAGCCAGCAAAGCTCTTAAACACAGGCCTGTGTTTAAGCCTGTCAGCAGTTCCTTTGACTTAATTCAGCTGAGTGGCCCAGGGTGGCAGTTATTTAATATAAAATTCTCACTGGTCTGATGGCAGTCTAAGTTGTGATTTTGTTGAGATTTTGAGGTAGAAGCAGAGGGGGAGGAGCTTTTGTTTCCTGAAGACTAGAAGAACTCTTCCAGAGCTGTCCGGAATAAACTGTTCAAATTCATGTTATCTTAAAAATTCTGGTGTTGTGGTACTTGGTTCCATCCTGAAATTAAAGTCTTTAGTGGGAAATTCAAAGAAATTCTCCTTGAAGTATGAGAATATTTTGTTTTGGTGTCCCTCCAGTGAAATGTTTAGTTTTTGAACTTTGTGTTTGAGGTCAGCATTAATCCCAGCAGGAATCCATCTGAGCCTACTCGATTTCTTGAGGTCCCATAGTGTACCCTTCTGGTAGAACCCTGAGCAGGGCAGCCTCTCACATGGGACTAGGTGATCTCAGAGGTACTCAATAACTGATGGCTCCCGGAAACTAAATGGTTGGATTCATATTAAGACCCAAGATTAAATGCCTGAATAAGTTTTTCCCAATATAAGGATGCAGGCAAACTCAGGCATATCTTTTGCTCACCTGGAGTATGTCTACATCATCAGTCCTGGCACTTCAGCATCCTTCCACACTTCTTGTCTTCACCTTTTTGCTACCTGCTCCTCTTCTGCTTTCTTTTTTTCCATTTTGACAGTATTTACCTCATACTTTTTCTTTCCTTGCTAGTCTTCCTCTTTTAAAGTGTTTGGCTGAACAAATGTATTTGGCAACATCATCATTCTGCTTTTGTGTTTTCCTTATCTCTGCTCAGTGTCAGCCTGTGCACTTTAAACAATTCAAGACAAGAATTTCTATCACCCTGTTGTGTTTGTCCCATGTTAGGACATCAACATGCATCAATGTAATAATCATGGTGATTATCACTTTGATTTTGTCCAGGAGATAGGTAAAGAAGATAGGTTTCTATATGCCATCTGTGTTTTCTGTGTTTTCCCTCATTTACAATTTGTTTTGTACTGTGTTTCCTTCTCAGCACTGTTTTATATGAATTAAAAACTAGCGTCTGTTATGTGGAGAAATGGTAAACATGGAGAATTTTTTGCTTAGGACTGCTGAATCATAGAGAGAGCTTTTCACTACCAAGGAAATGTGTATTTGTAAGATATTAAAAAGAAATGAAACAGTTCAGCTAAGCTGAAGGCAGAAAGGTCTGGTGTCCTTTCTACCTCACAACAGAAGTGGGCTTGTGGGGCTGGGAAGTGCGCTTTGTGAGCTTCCTACCTGGGGAATTATCTTCTGCTGATGTAGAGAAGCTTATGAAGAATACAAGCTGTTGGACAGTCAGGTGGGAAAGAGCAGGCTAGGGCTGTTCTGTAATTTGTTCTCCACAAAATCTTGTCTTGCTGTGACAGAGCTGGTCCTGAAGCTTTGTGGGAATTAGAACAGAGGGGTATGCCAAACTTCAGCTCCATGCTTTGAGTTTGTCCCTGTGAACCAAGGGAGGCTTGAAACATCCTCCTGCTCCAGGACACTTCCACCACCCAGGAGACTTTCCCTCTGTTCTGCTGCTTGGTGGAGTTGAAACAACCCTGTAGAGGCTGAGGCTTTGCAGAGGTGAGACAGCTCCCAGCATTGCTTGCAAGGGGCAAGCAGCTTGTAAGTGGGAAGGAGCCTTGACAGAGGAGCCAGGGCTGGTGCTCAGCTGGCTCAGTGGTAAACTGGCTTAGATAAGTACATCAGCAGAAAACTGCTTGTTTATTTTCTGGCAGGGCTTTAGGGATTATTCTGCCCTGAGATTTGGATCACGGTTACCAATGAAAGGGAGGGAAAAAGAGTCAATAACAGGGTTAAAGGGGGAAGGGAAAACCATGTAGTCCAAACGTTGCTTCAGTTTGGCTTAAATGGGGGAACTGTAGCCCATGTGGTTTGCTGAATGTGACTTAGAAAATTTCTGTCTCCTGGGACCATGGTCATTTGATTGCTAGCTGCACCTTCCTATTCCTATTTTTTTCCTCTCGGCAGCTGTAGTTCAGTTATTTAGAGCGGAGTTTGGTGCATACAAGGGGTAATGGGTGTAAATGGGTGTAATGGGTGTAAATTGGAGCATAGGAGGTTCAAGTTGAATATCAGAAAAAATTTTTTTACTGTAAGGGTGACGGAGCCCTGGAACAGGCTGCCCAGGGGGGTTGTGGAGTCTCCTTCACTGGAGACATTCAAAACCCGCATGGACACGTTCCTAGGCGATGTACTCTAGGTGGCCCTGCTCTGGCAGGGGGGGTTGGACTAGATGATCTTTCGAGGTCCCTTCCAACCCCTAGGATTCTATGATTCTATGATTCTATGATACACACAAATGGAAATTCTAATAGCAAGATTATGTTGCCCAGTGAAGAGTGATGTTTCACAGCATCACCCATAGTGTATTCATGGATAAGGCAACTAACAACCTGGCTGCTGAAGCTTAACAAACCTTGCCATTTCCTATTAGATACAGAAAGCAATACTGAGAGGTGACAACCTCCTTTGTAGAGGTTGCTCAGCTTTACCAACAGCAACTCTTTAACGAAGCTGAACAAACTCAGGCCCTGGCTTGGGGTTAGGCAGGAGGAAACTGTGGTGTGTACGTGAGCTCCCTGATTACTCCTTGGTCTGGCTAGATTTTAAATAGGCATAGAAATACTATTTATTTGCTGGTAAAGACCACAGCTTGCTTAAGGTCTTCTGCAAATACTGTGTGCCTATGAAATCAGAGGATATGGGAAAATCCTTGAGTAAAGGCATGTGCCTGCTCCTTCTTTCACTTACAGCTGCAGGAAGAAGCCAGCTCAGTTTCATAAGCTGTATAGCTGTGCTGGTATGATGCAACCCAGCCCCATCTGTTTGGTTCACATTTAGGGAGTGATTTTGCAGGAAGGGGCAAAATTGTCCTGCCTCTACACCAGGCTGCACTGGAGCCATTACCTCATATTTGCCCATGTGCCAGAAAACATTCATACAATTGTGGATTGACAGGGAGCCACACTGGGAGCCCACTGGGATAGAGAGGATTGTATTTGCCTGCAAAAGCTTGTGTAAACATATCCCCCTTTGGCATCATCCCTGCTGTGATGTCCCAAGCTGACCCCAAACGGGAGCTTTTCCAGGCTCCAGCAGCCCCAATGTGACAAGCAGGTACACACGCACCTGTGAAGATCAGCATACAGTTGCAAAGGGTATGGCATTTACCCTTTGGAGAGCATAAAACCCTGATAACCTTGCTGATCTGTGTTTTTGCCTCTGGCTGGTCTAATGGCATGTACAATAAAGGGATGTGGCAAAAGACGGTCCTGGCTGTAGACGGAAGTGACCTGTGTTTTGGTAAAATCCTATTCTGGCCTGAACATTGAGATTATGAATATACGATATCTGTATTAATTTTAAGACTACTCCATTAATTTTAACCAACCAAATCTGCTTTTGCAAACAGAAAATATTCTTTTGGGAATGTTGTTACTCTGTGCATGCAAGTTTTTTTTTTTTTAACCTTTTGTTCTACAATATCTAGCAGGCAGAAACCGTTTCTTGTGACTGAGAACAGTGAATGCATTTTTCCACATCTTGGCAAGTGGAGTGTTTTAACTTCTGCCCAGGTTCCTGAGTATGCTGCTAAAAATTATTTTCTGTCTTTCTTTCTGTGTCTGTCAGGGCAGTTTAAGGAATGTCCTTTTCTTCATTAAAGCTGTAACTCTGGGAAGACTTAACATTGTGGGAAGAGTAAGAGAAGGTTGTCTCAACTGCACACATTTTGCATTCTGTATGAGGAATATTTCTAGTTTACTGTGATTTATCTTATATCCATTTATCACATCAGAGCCAGTTTAACCAAAAGTTATTAGAACTTGGCTTGATTTGTATAGGCTTCCAATCAGAATTTCCAGTCATTAGATGTATTATGTTAACAGTTTAAAATAGATGTTGTTTCCTGATGTCTTATTAGAAATCAGAGGTACGAGAGCACTTCTAGGAAAAAAATGGCTTCCTGAAGCCTCTATGTACAAGTCTGTGTTTCTGTATTTGGCAAGAAAAAAAAAAAAAAAAGAAAAGATAGAAAGGCTTTTTTACTTTGCATCCTGCATGAGCGGAAAATAGCAGGAGCTTAGAGAAAATGTGCAGCAGAAGCAGTTGTACTTAGAAGGAATCTGTGATGGTTACAGGTGTAGCTGAAGTAACACAAGTGAGTCCACTCTGCTGGAGCCAGAGCTAGGCTAATGCTTTTCTTCATGTGTATGGTGTGCTTCAGAAGCACTTTTGTGATCTGCAGAGGCACCTGCTTTATGGCTGAAGTGGCCCTAGGGTTTCTGAAATACATTTAAACAGAATTGTTGAAAGCTACTCCTGTCTTGGTTTTAAGTTTTGGCAGACAGGAGTTTTGGGAATGTATTTGTATGCTGGTAGCAGTGGCATGGGAGGTACTGTGTTGTTACTCAGTGAAGCAGTCTTTTCTCAGCTCACTGAGGGTCTGCAGATCAAAGACAGTGAAAACCCCAGATTCTGGGTAGGCTTCACCAGATAAGGAATCCATGTAACCTCAGCAAAGGGTAATTTGAATTCAAACAGGTATTTAAAAGAGGGAGATTTCTAAACTTCAGTTCTCTGAATTTCTCTGATAAAAAATATTACCGTATAATGCAGTCTTTTAATCCCAGTGATTGATTACACTTAGATTTTAAGTATTTTAATTTTGTTTTCAAGGATTGCAACTTTTCCTTTTCTTTGTAGTTTTGTTCTGTGGGACTGAATTTTGCTATTGGTACTCCCAGTGTCTGTGCAAGGCAATTGGCTTTTGTAAAGCTGTGGCTAATGTAAATCCAAGCAGCAATTTTAAGACAGTTTTGAACTTTATGGCTATACTAAGTTTTATCAAAAACACATTAACATTTCAATTCTGCTGTCTCTGTGAGGATAATATTAGCAGAGTTCTCATCATCTTTACACTCTGCTTACTCAAGTCTTAACTTTGTGTTAAGAGCTTGTGGAGGCATAAAATCGAACAGAGATTGAAACAAATTGGTTTCAATGTAAACCACTGTAAAAATGTGAATAATAAGTTAAAGAAATTATGAGAATGAGACTAGTGTAGGTTTGTCCACTACTGACCAACTCTCTACAGCTGGATCTTCATTGGGCCATCTCTCAACAGAAACCTTTTCTGCGTCCTGTCTGCTTGCAGGAGTGAATTTGCTGGTGCCAGACTAAGACATGGCTTTGGTTACTGATGGGAACCGTCCCCTCATGCTATATTAGACAGTTGAATGCATGCCAAACAAGCCTGAGGTTATTTGGATGGGTAGATAGAGTTGTGCATCAGTAGCTAAATTTAAATCTGTTATGAGAGCAAGTATGCATTCACTCATTGAAATGAAATAACTTAAAAAAAATAACCTCAGCTTATAAGAAGGGTACACCATGCAGATGGCTTCTGCAGTAATGTACAAAAACTTATACAGTCACATTTTCACATTCAGTTCTCTAAACACTTTTAACTTTAGGTTAGATATTAGAAAGAATTTCTTTACAGAGAGGGTGATCAAGCATTGGAATGGGCTGCCCGGTGAGGTGGTGGACTCTCCGTCCCTGGACATATTTAAAAAGAGGCTGGATGTGGCACTCAGTGCCATGGTCTAGCAACCGCAGCGGTGGGTCAAGGGTTGGACTTGATGATCTCTGAGGTCCCTTCCAACCCAGCAATTCTATGATTCTATGATTCTATAAACTTTAGGCAAAGGGATTCAAGTCAGTGTTTCATGGCCTTTTGAAGGAAGCATTCAAGAGTCATTTTTCTTGTTTGGGCTTCTATCAATGGCACATTGCTCATTATTTAAGTTTCAGATCCATAATCTTTGTCAGGTCTGGAATTCACCTGAAATTCTCTCCCTCCACAAGCAGCTTGTTTTAGGACTATTAGAGCCTGAGGTCCAACAGAAACCTGATTTATGAAAGATCCTGGTGCAGATCATTGAACAGCAGTGGGATTTTGCTATATGTTTGCTTCATGCATTTTTCTCTTGGAGAAAATGGGAAGCGGGTCAGTGGTGTTCTACCCATGAAACTCACGTATACCACTGCACTGCTACTGCAGTAAATGTGTTTCCCAGTGAGGAATAACTGAATTCTTCCTTTTGTGTATACTGCAATCATACTTCTGATTAACAAGTGATGTGTCAATTTTGAGTAGCTGACTATTTACTATTAATTTTCCCTATTATGAATTTTCCCAGAAGGCAAAAACAAGAGCCATACCTCACATACCTCATATGAGACTGCACTGAAAGAGTGATTGAATGGATGTCTTATGCTACATAAGCAATCTCTTTAATCTACATCAGTGCCCTCTTTTTTCCCAGTTTTTCAATACAAAATGTCTCCTTAGCTAGTTTGGTTGTTTCAACCTCCTAAAGTAATTTACATTGTCCCCAGTCTTAAAAGCAGAGCTGCTCTCATTAGCCAGAGGAGTTTCACTCTGCCTTTAGTGTCAGTCCTAAGTCTGTGTAATTTTAGCCTTGCCTTCATTCTAATTTCCCGGGAAGCAGTAACATTTGTAATTACTGTAACAAGGGGCAAAATCTTTCAGTTGTATTAGAAGTCCTCAGTATTTCACTTGCAGGCTACAAAAAAGAAAGGAGAAGTGGTAACTTTTTAACACAGAAAGATTTATCAAAAAGCTTTCTGTGTTTGCAAAGACTGCTTTCCTTGTGTGGTGAGGTGCAGCAGTTATCCCTTTCCAAGCCCAGCTCATTCTTTTCGACATCTCTATAACGTATTAACTGAGCACCAATGAAGATTTACAGGAGTTGAATGTTAGAAAACATGATGGCAGCATCAAGGCTAACAAGAAGCCAGTCATTCCTCTGCCTGTCCCTCCAGATACTAGTGTCCTCCTCTAACGTGACTAGTGTGGAGCTAGCGTTAAACTGAAGTAAAATCAGCAGAAGATGTGTATATCTCATTGGTTTTTATAATTTACAGAAAGAATGAGTAAAGCTAGCCTAGGAAAAGGCAGCATGGTGAATACCTGTCCTCCCTCTCCTGTGGCAACCAGAACATTTTGTGGTGGAAGAGGGTGGGAAAGAAAGAAAGAAGTGCTCTGTGTTGCAGTAGTTACGATGTCAGATGTTTAATTTTTCCTAGGAAACTTTGCCTCCTGACCAGAGCCTTGTAGGAAGGAGATATCTACAGCAAAATTTCCATGTAAACAGTGTGAACTGGAAACCTACTCTCTTGCTCTTTTCTGAGACCTAGATGGTGGGAAAGAGACTTTGCTCTACAAATGTTTGTAAACCTCTGTTTTCTGATTAGTTGAATTGATTGAGATTG
Organism: Heliangelus exortis; assembly: GCF_036169615.1. Lineage (NCBI taxonomy): Eukaryota > Metazoa > Chordata > Aves > Apodiformes > Trochilidae > Heliangelus > Heliangelus exortis. The sequence continues at coordinate 22,664,579 of NC_092454.1, read as the reverse complement.
CATGTTCATATATGGCACCAGTTGCAGTTCTTTTGCCTACAGCATGTATGGAAAACAGGAAGCGAGAATAGGGTGGTGATAGGAGGGAAAGAAAAGATACCCTGCTTAAGAGAGTTACAGGCAACAGAGGCAAAATTTAATCTTGAGATGCAGGATTGAAGAGGCACAAGAACTTTGTGTACATCTAGAAGGAAAAGATGAAACACACTGAATTCAGCTGATGAGAAGTCAGTGACCACAGTCCCTGTCTCCCTCCTCCTGCCCAACTCTGAGAAAAAGTTAAGCCAGGAGGAGTGGGAAGTGCCAAGATGATAGAGTACATTACTTATCTCTTTCTGATTTAAAGCAAAGTTATTTACAATGTTGCTCAACTTATTAAGAGGCCTTTAAACTTAGAATTATTTTAAAGATTTTTGACAATAAGATACTGAGTATGGATGATGTTGGTAGGCATGGCAGCAGAGATGGTTCTAGATGTTTTGTGAGCTTACTTTCCAGGCATGTAGGAACTGGGGTCCTGAGCCACCAAGTTACTCACTAGTCTTCATCTTCCTGTTCTCTGATCTTAGTGCCACAAGTCCTGAGTATTATGTTGTTGACAGTACTTTGGGTTATTTTTCATAAACCAATGGCTTAGGTTGGAAGCAGCCTTAGAGATTATCTGCTCCAACCTACTCTCAACTAGTCAGTGTTGCTCAAGGCCTCATCCAACACTTGCAGGGAGGTAGTATCCACAACTTCTCTGGACAGTTTGTTCCAGACTCTCACCACCCTCATACTGAAGAACTTTTTCCTAATATCCAGTCTAAACCTATTATCTTTAATTTTAAAGCCATTTTTCCTTGTCTTGTAGCTGGACACTCTTATGAAAAGTCCCTCTCCAGTCCTCTGTAGGTTTTCTTCAGGTACTGGAAGGTAGCTATAAAGTCCCTCTGGGGTCTTCTTGGGGCTGAACAATCCCAGCTCCCTCAGCCTCTTCTCATAGCAGAAGTGCTCCAGCTCCTGGATCATCTTTGTGGCCATCTTTTGGACTTGTTCCTAAAGATCCATGTCCTTCTTATGATGGGGACACCAGAACTGGATGCAGTATTCAAGGTGGGGTCTTACAAGTGCAGAGCAGAGGGGGAGAATCACGTCTCTTGACCTGCTCGCCCCTGTCCTCTTGATGCATCCTAGGATATGGTTGGCCTTCTGAGCTGCACAAGTGCACTTCTGGCTCATATTGAGCTTCTCGACAATCAACACCCTAAAGCCCTTCTCTTCAGGTATTTTTAGTACCGTCCTCTTCCTGTGGGCTGTAGGGGAAAGTTCAGGTGTGACAGAGTTCAGTGTTCCTCTTTACAAGAGATGAAACTTCATTGGCTTCATTTTTGCTCATCTTCTCAATAGTGATGTTGCATGCAGCAAATGTGTTTCACTGTGCTGACATTTCCATGTGCTGGCTTATCAAAATCAGGATACATAATGCTGCACATTGTATAAAAGAACAGATTTTTTTTTACCTTGTATCTGAGATTTTTCTCTCCTTTCTAAGAAGTGGAAGTCAAAGAATGACACTGACAGCAATCACAGCTTGTTTTATGGTATAGTTATCTTGTAAGTATGCACAGCAGCTTTTCATCTGAAGTTGTTTTTTAAATAGCTACCTCAGGGTAAACCAATGCTACCTGCTGTTCAGTAGCTTTTACAGTGTTTAATAGCTTAAGAGTGCTAACCTGCAATAGTCCTCAAGGTAGCCTATGTCAGAATGTCAAAGTGGAAATAGTTTCTAAATTGCTGTCTAAATTACAGCATAAAAATAATATGAAGGTTAAAAACCTATTCTTATGAAAAGTCCGTGGCCATCAATAGTAACAACTCACTGCTTTGCATATTTGTTAAGTAACCCAGCAGGTGAGTTCTTCTGGCTAAATTCCCATCATTCCTACCACTGTACAGCACTTCCTGTATATGTATACAAACAGATTTAAAATCAGGCTTTTAACAACTGAGGCAACGAGTACTTACAGTGCTTTTGGGGTGTGGTCACAGTGCATGAGCACAGATTCATTCAGATGCTGTAAAATACACTTCTGAGCTTGGCCCAGTGGCTATAGGTTATAAGGAAGGTAGAAAATTACACAGTAAATTTAATCCTAAGGCACTCAGTAATATTCTACTACTGCAAGTTATGCTGAAAACTATGCACGCTAGGTGAGCTCCAGGTGAGCAAGGGAATCTCCATTTACTGGAATGCACTTCTGTGGCTTCAATTAAAAGAATGAAGTTTTTATAATCTCTTTCAAAAAAGATACTAAACAAGTTTAAATTTATTTTAATTTTGTAACTTGGAGTTGTCATGCAGCTTCTTGAAGTTGTCATGCAATCATCTGTGTGATATGCACAGTAAGCTCCAAAATGCCTTATAAGGCTTTGAGGGTGAACTGAGGACAGGGAGGAGACATTGTGAAGAGGCTGCAAGAAAGCAGGGAGGATTGGTATTATTTTGCACTTCAGACTGGCTAACTTGCCTTGTTCTGTTGGGCTGGTCTGACATGTATGGCTCGTGCGTTGAGTATGGTATTACTGTGCTAAATGAGGGGAGGATCTTTTTTCATTTTTCTGTTTATTAGGAGGAAGGAAAATAGCCGAGCTCTGTAGACAGTGCTGTGAGAGATACACTACTCTCTAGGCCAGAAAATGCTACATTTTTCTTTTGCCTTTTTATAGCACTCTGGCTGTGTAAGTTTCTTAATGGAGTCACATGTGTACTTCTTTCAGATGAAAGGATAATTGCAGCATTAGTGACTAACAAGGAGATATGGTTTTGCGTATGCACAGTGGAGTGCCTTAAGGATCTAGTGGAAGGCAGCTGTAAATGCTCAAATTTGTGGCTCTACTAAAAGGATTAGAAGTCTGTAAAGAAGGAAAAGAATAACAAAATATAAAGTGTTTAATGAAATAGAATAAGAGTGCTGCTGAATTCTAGTTCCTTCACCATATATGTAAGTGCAGCACAGAGATCTTTTGTTTTTACTATATTTTTTTAAACACTAACACAAGCTGATGGTCCAAAAAGAGCATAAAGTTACTCCCAGCTAAAAAAGCATAGTCTGTTGTTTGATCAATTCTTTCCTCTTGAATCACCTTATAACCCAACCCGTTAAGCTGTTGGTTAAGACATCTGTGAATTAGATGTGGCAGAATGAGTATATTATAATAAGCTGTTTCAAAATCTTGTTATTTGGTAGGCTGATGCAGTTCACAGTGAATTAATTTTTCTCCATCTGAATACCTCAATAAGTTTGCATGCTGTGCAGTATGTATGCAAAATTAGTCATCGCAGAGGATTCACAGGTATATTTTCTCACTTTTTAAGGTACTTAATTTATAAAGCAGTATGGGGAAAGTTAAAAACAAACAAACAAGGATAAAGTTACCGGGAAAGCATATGCTTGTTTTATAACTGCTAACATCCAAAGGTATACCAAGAACTATAGTGCAGGAATTGTTGAGAGCAAAGGAAGGAAAATAATTCCAGGGTAATGTCTGCTTTTTGATTTTGCTTTGCATACATGACTTTCTAGCTATTGAAGTATGTGACTGGTTTGGAGGGCAAAGATTTTTACTGATGTATAAGCCTATATACTATGTTGTCATCTAATTGTTGTCTGAATTTTGTTAGAGTAAAGGTTCTGTTACACTGTGTTTGCAACTTTGTAAAATGGCTGCAAAAGTGGTATTTCAGGGTTTTTACATGAGCAGTTTTTTCAGGCTTTTCTTCCTTTACCTTCCATCGATTATTACAGGGGAAGAATCAGTCCCCCAAGAATAAACATTTGTTTTCATGGAAGTGTCTAAAGAAGTTAACGCAAAAAAGCCTTTGCCAGTGTGTCACGAACCATAACTATTAATATTTTATATTTTGTCTGTGAGGAAATATTAGCCACTGTGCATATATGTCCTACAAACTGCGAAAGTAATCAGCTTTAAGGTTTGAATGTATCAAAATGGTTTATTTCAAGAGAAAATGACACCACGTTGAAAGGAGTCTTAGGAAGGAGCTAATAGTGGGAGAGAAACACAGGGAAATGAGGTTTTTAAACGAATTAATCAACCCAGAAAAAGGGCTCACAAGAAAAGAAAGAGAACAGAGTAAACTATGCCAGTGCCACCTCATGCTAGCTTGGATGTAATATTGCTGATTCAAGAGGCAATTTTTTAATGTATCCATGTTATGCAGTGGATTTATTTTTCTCTATGTAAGTGTAGCTATGTAAGTGAATGTCAAGACACTACAGTAAAGGGAATTTCTCTTGGATCTGAGAGAGCCAATGCTCAAAGTGATAGCCCCTTTTCTTTAAAACATCTCATTCTAAATTTTAAGTATTTTCTTTTTTTGGCTAGGAGTTGATACCATCTTGCTGTGTCTTTGTCTGAACTGCTGAAGAACTCCTAACTGCAGGTATCTCTTTGTAAACATTGTTTTTTCACCCCCATCTTGGCATTTCCTATAAGAAGCTTTCTTCCCCCCTGCAAGAACTTAAGCCACCCCAAGCAAGACTGGGGTCATAAACAAGTTTCACTGCAGAGAAGTTCTTAATCCACTACTGCAATAGTGCAACCCTTCTTTTCCTCAGCAAGATTGTTCTTAAGAATACCTAACAAAACCTTCTTTGAGGATCTTCAGAGAGTAACCAGACTTTTGCCATCTCTCGTCATGGGGTGCTGTTATCTGTGCAGGCTGCTTTGACTTTAGCAAGTTATTTCTACCTGTTCTGTCCCATGCTGGGGTAACATATGCTGGGAGGACAAAGATGACTGGGCACACAAAGGAGATGCTCCATTTAAAGATCACAGAGAGGCAAGGAGGTCTTGTTTTTAAAAATCTTATAGAAAGCAGTTGCATTGTCTTCTCTGAGGATGGAGTACTGCCAAAAATGCTGATTAACAGCACTTCGTTTGCTTGCGTGGGTCTAGATCTACTGTACTAAGTCCCTAACTTCGAAATGGCTGGCCTGGAAATTTTCTAATTCCACAGCTAGGACAATGTCGCATATTTTCTACATAAGTTTCACCTTTATCAGTCTTAGATGCATCTATGATTAATAACTGCCAGCATTTTAGGAAACACGTACGATTCTGTATTTGGGTGGATGTGCAGTTGAAGTAATGATAAGTTCCTTTTCATTATCAAATATAGAGATAACAATGTACTAAGTAGTGACTTCCTGCCTGGCTTGTAAACAGCATTTACATTCCTGATTTCCAAGTATTTCTTGATTACTCTGCCGATCAGATGCATTTGCAAGCTGCACTTCCACTGCCTCTAAAGCATGTCTTTGTTGTATGCAAAAAAAGCAGGAAAAAAACCCAAACCCATGAAGATTAATTTAACTAAATTTTTGTATGATTGGATTGTTAGCTAAATTTTCATTGCTGCAAATCTCTGTCCAGCTGTAGAGCTGTGGCAATGAATTTGTGGTGTAGGTAAAGCTTAGGTTTATTTTTGACATTCTGTAATCTCAACTGTTAATAAAAAAAAAAGGCACAGTCTGTCTCAAGGCTGGTATGAGACATTTCCATCTGACCTGGAATTTCTAAGATCTTAGATAGTGAAAGTAGAATTATCTACCAAATGTTTGACACAAAAGAGCTGAATACCAGGTGAAGAATTGGAGAGAAATACCTTAATATTAATTTTGCCAGCTGGTATAAAGGAACTGAGTTTAATTGTTGTAAATTCCATTTGTTAGAATTATTAGCATTACTAACTAGCAATTTTGTAAACTGGGATTCCAAGCCTATTTGGTGAGCCTACAGAATATTTTATCTCGCCAAGAGCCTACAGAGGTGGTCCTTTTAGGAATCAGTAAGGTGATGATGACTAATGCAACAGGGCCTCAATTAACAGCAACGAAATCTTGGCCCTGTCCATGGCAAACCTCTCCCCAAAGTCAGTTAATTCAGAGGTCTGAAACAGTGCTTCTTATATTAGGAAAGCAAATGGCTGGCAGAGTCCTGCCATGGTGCTCAGACTGCTTGTCTGCAAGAAAAAACAGTTCTGAGAGTTGGAGGAAGTAGATAGAAAGCTCCTGGAGAAACTGTCTAGACTTTGTATGCTGGGCTAGGCACCAAGAAAAAAAAAAAACCCACATTGTATTTCCATCCTAGCGATTACTTCAGATTATTACCCACTTCTGGTCTTTCAGGTGGGTAGTGATGATGTAATAATGAGAAGTGCACATTCAATTAAGTGAGACTTCAGGGCCTTGGGGCAACTGGTGAAGCAATCGGGATACCAAGTTGTGTTCTCTTTCCTCCCTCTGACATCAGTAATGAGTGAAGGAACATATAGGAAGAGCCAAAAGGTCAATTCATGGCTCCAGGACTGGTGTTGTTGACAGGGCTTTGGGTTCTATGATCATTACTTGGTATACAAGGAACCAGAGCTATGAGCAAATACTGGGATGCAGGAGTTGGCAGGGCTCATTGCAGGGCTTTAAAATACATTTGAAGGAGGAAGGGAGCAATTGCAGGCCAGTCAGTGATGAGCAGTGGACGTGCTTGTTGGGACTTGAGAAACTCCAAGTAGGGGGTTTCCCAAGTAGGCTTCTCCCATGCAGAAAGGCACAGCAGCTAAAATGCATTTATGCTAATGCACGTAGCATGTGCAGTAAGCAGGAAGAGCTTGAAGCTCTTGTCTAACAAGAAAACTGTGATTTAAAGAAAGATGGTGGGATGCATTCCATGACTGGAATGCTGGGTTAAATGGCTGTAGGCTGTTCAGAAAGGATAGTCATGGAAGTAGAGGAGGGGGAGTGGCCCTCTATGTTCGGGAAGGTCTTGACTATCTTGAGCATGTTAATGATGGGGATGATAGGGTTGAATACTTACCAGTAAGAATCAGGGGGAATGACAACAAGGCAGATATCATAGTAGGGGTCTGTTATAGACCACCCAGCCAGGGAGAGGATGTTGATGAAGTGTTCTATAAGCAGCTGGGTAAGGTTTCAGATTCGCTTCCTCTTGTTCTTGTGGGAGACTTCAATTCATCAGATGTCTGCTGGAAATATAATACTGAAGAACAGGAAGCAGTCCCAGAGATTCTTGGAGTGTGTGTAAGATAACTTCCTAACACAGCTGGTGACAGAGCCAACTAAAGCTCACAAATAGATCTGCTGTTTGTGAACAGGGAAGGACTAGTGGGAGATGCAAAGGTTAGTGGTCGTCTTGGACAAAGTGATCATGAGATGGTTGAGTTTTCAGTTCTTGGAGAAGTAAGAAGGGAGGTCAATAGAACTTCCTCCCTGGACTTCTGGAGGGCAGGGTTTGATAAGTTAAGGAGATTGCTCAGTGGTATCCCCTGGGATATAGTCCTCAAGGACAAAAGAAGGCTGAACAGTCCTCAGGAGGGAAATACTTACAAACTGTACCTGTGCATCATCTTAAAATGAGCCGGTATGGTACAAGACCAGCCTGGCTGAACAAGGAGCTTTGGGCAGAACTCAGAGAAAAAACAAAGGAAAGTCTGTAAGTTATGGAAGCTTGGGAAGATAACAAAGTTACTGCAAAAATATGTAGGAAGAAAATTAGAGAGGCCAAAGCTCAGCTTGAATTAAATCTGGCCAGTATCATTAAAGATAATAGAAAGGGTTTCTATAAATCTGTAAATAATAAAAGAAGATCTAGGGAGAATCTCCCCCCTCTACTTCACCTGGGAGGGAAACTTGACTGAGGACACGGAAAAGGCCGAAGTCCTGAGCTCTCATTTTGCCTCAGTTTTCATCAGTGCCAATTGCTCCCTAAGGACACAGCTCCCTGAACTGGGAGACCAAGATGGGGAGCAGAATGAAGCCCCCGTAGTCCAGGAGGAAATGATTGGTGCCCTATTGTGCCTCCTGGGTGTGCACAAGTCTATGGGACCAGACGGGATCCACCTGAGGGTGCTAAAGAATCTGGCAGAAGTGCTCACCAAGCCACTCCCCATTATTTACCAACAGTCCTGGCAAACTGGGGATGTGGAAACTGATTGGAAACTGGCAAATATAATGCCCTTCACTTTAACAGTAAGTGCTTCTAAAACATTGCAAATGAAGCATAAAACTCAGCTTGCGAAAACTGCCTATCTTCCTCTACTACTCTCAATTAAAATACAGGGTTAATTTCCACCAATTAATACATAAGGAAGCCAGTGTTGCTGTGTTGTAAAAACAAGTTCAATGGGTCTGTCTGAAAATCCTGCTGACTATAGTGATCGTTACATCTACAGGTCATCACATACATCAGTCCTATAAGCACTGGGATAATGTTGATGTACATCTTGGACAAAGCATACTGATCTGCTAAAGCTACTCATCTACTAAATGAGTAAAGACTGTGTCAGTGTATGCCCAAATGTTATGTTATAAGGGAGAGAACCTACCCAATATTTTCCTCTCTAAATGCTTCTCCATGGTTATGTCAAAGTTTCTCTTTCACAAATGTCCAAGATGCCTTCTCAGGCTTACTCAGAATTGAGTTCTTTTCACAGCTACATCATTAGAAGCAATGCAATACAGAGAATAAGAGGTTTCATGGATCTGGGATTTATTCTTTGTAGTAATTAGCGGCTCACTGAATGGAGGATTTGGTTATTAGTAGTGTGTTTATTGTGGAAAAATAATAAAATTGGTAATAGCTATTATTTGTTTTTCTTTAATAGAGTTGTGAAGTTTTTTTTGGTAGCAGAATTCAGGAAATGAACAGTTCCTGCTCTAAGCTGTTGTTTGTCATTGATGCACTGCTCTGCCACGTAGAAAATAAAAGGATAATGTAGTCTTATTTCACCTGAATTACTTTCACCTGAAGACTAAGAGTATTCCTGTTTCTAACAGCTCCTGGAAAAATTAATACTAATTTACTCCTTGTTGGACATTTATTTCAAAGGACAAATAATGTGGAAGGGAAAAAACTGTTAGTAAGAGAGAACAGAAGTATAATTTGGTTTTAATTATTCAGTAGTATTTAGTGGTGATTAATCATTGCTGTCATTACCAAAGCAAAGACAAAATATTTAGTCTAATGTTTTGTAAAAAAAAATCTCTAAACACTCGAGTCAGGTCTTGGATCCTGTTTCTTTCCTTCTTGTAGATCTTCACTGTTTCATTTTACCTATCAACATTCCTAACAAAATCAGAAACTAAACCACTTGTGCACAAGATAAATCAGCTGTGATATCAGCCTGTCATTACATGTTATCCATCCATAACTTTCCATTATTGTATTTGTTTTTCAAAATAATGCACGGAATGATTTATGTAATAGTCTTTCTGGCTGTGGCGCACTCACATGCTGTTTCCTACAGACTCTGCCATAAAGACTCACTGCTTGTCCTATGAAATTGCTCTAGATATTTCTGCTCCAGGCTGAATGATTCTCAAACCCACAAATGCCACTTTCAATCATATGAGCACTTCTGTATTTTTTCTGTGTTCATGTATTTGGACTAAGCTGTGAAAGTGGAGCAAGCATCTTTTTCTCCTCCTCCTGTTATAAAATTTTTTTTTTCTTTTTGAGATTGGATGAATCTGCTTTGATTTGTTATGCAAAACTGCCGAGTTTTGGAAACCAAAGATCAACTGTCAGAACAACATGTAGAAAAGTGCATTGCTTTAGATAAGAGCACATAGATTCTTATTTGTTCTTTTACTTCTATTCAGTTTCACTGGTTTCTTTATGTTAGTTGTTCTGTGGGAGAAGTGGGGAGACATTGTGTCCTGGGGCAGTCCCTGCAGGATTAAGAATTGCTAGAATGTGGAAAAGTAGTCAAAGCCATGAAATAAATCTTTGGGTTGCATACTTGTTAGAGGACCTTGATAAGCTGCTACTCAAATTTTGTGTAGTTTTTTATAAGGAACAATTAAAAACCAAAAAAAAAAAAAAAAAAAAAAGTAAAGAAAGAAAAAAGAAAGACACGTTTTCCTTCCTGGTGGGAGTGGAGATGATCACTGGTGTAACTTGACCCAGCTTTCAAACTATGACCATAGAAGTGTCCATGCATGGATTTCCCTTTGAGTGTTGGGAGAAGAGCTCTGCTAGAAGCAGTTAAATGTTTTTTAAATGTATTGTTACATTTATATCAGTCTGCTCAAATTTTGCAGCATCTGTCCTAAGACCGCCAGGCACGTACTAAAAACTTAATACATAAAATTTGTAAATACAGTCTCTGCCTTGAAATAACTATGTTGAAAAAGCAGGCAAAAGAATCTTCTTTCTGGCTTGATGATGGCAAGCTTTACAGGAGGTCAGCCAAAAGAGTGGCATACAACTTTTACTGACTGTGTTATTTGTTAGGGTATAACAGTAGAGACAAATGAATAAATGCTGTTGCAAAGCTGTAACAGCCCAAGCAGTCTGAAGCATTTTAGTTTTGGTACTTCATAAAAAGTGTACTGTATTCCAGCCCTGCAATGGGTTCTCATTCTACATTTTACATTCTGTCCAATGATCAGGCTGTAGTATGTCCCAGTTCTTCGGGACATTCTCAATCATTCCTTTTACTTCTCTCAAGTCCCTGTAAGGGCAATACTAAGTTAATGCTTTTGGTGCTGGAAAACCAAACATTTGAATGGACAGTGGGGTAGAAACTTCTGGGGAGAGCAGCATCTGAAAGTAAGGACTGAGGACAACTAGGAGGTGTGATGCACCTGCAAAGACAGATGCAGTTGCTTAGTTATTGTTATTTTTAGTAAACATCTAACCAGAGATTCTTACAGGTTGAATTCAGAGAATGGAATGGAATTCAGAGAGTTAGCACCTAATGAGGGTTTGAGGTTGCACACACAAAAATGGGGACTTCTGTATTGGGATGGTCAGTGTATGGTGCCTACCTGTAGCTTGCTATTCCTCACTGATAGTTCTTCCATTAGGTTGCCATCAGTGACATGAAAGGAAAGGAAATAATCCAAGATGTTTGCATTGTGGGTCAAGTGCAAAAACTTTCCTCTTCTGTCATCAAAACTGAGGTCCTGTATCCCAGTTCTCCTTGTAGTTGACCAGTGCTCTTATCTCAGGAGAGGCAACAGCATGGGGTGAGGTCATAGCCTACAGTACTTTCTTATTCATGTGATTCTTCCTATCCCTGTGTTAACTGCATGAGAACTGGTCCTGGCATTGCCCTAGCATCATTTTGAGGTCTTTTTGAAGTTTTTTTCCCCCTCTCATTTCCTTGGTCAGAGAAAATGGCGTTTGGCTAAAGTTGAGTAACCTTGATCATGTAAATCAGAGATCTGACCCATCATTTATTAGTGTTTGCATTATTATTTGAAAATGTAAACTGCAGTGTCACTGCGTAACTCTTCCATAGTACTCCAGTAGCTGCTCCAGTTGATCTTTGGTGGAGATGTTGGTAGATGTTGGCAGTTGAATATTGCCAGGGGTGGAGCAACAAAACCAGAAAGAGCTTGTTTGGTGCTGGCACATCATTGTACGCAGGGCAGTCTTGTGTTTCCCTCAGGCAAATACTTCACAATCCTCACTGGGTTCAAGACTAAGATTAGTTTTCCTCTAACTAAATTAGAGGTTAGGTAATTGTTTTTCTGAGGCCTTAGAAAATAAAATAGAATTGTAAATCTAACACAAAGTCAGTGCTAGTTTTTTGCTTATCTTCTCTAGGCAGTTTGTGAGAAGCATCAAATGCATTTATCTCTAAAATGCTTGGTAATAAAGCCCTATAGCAGTTCATCTTTTGTAGCTGGAATTGGAAAGTATGCTGGGCTTGTTTTCAGCTCTTGATATTGACTAAGTCACTGTATTATCTTTATCCTTTGGGCTTTTTGAACCATCAAATTAATCTTTAAGTCCTGATTCCCTTTGAGCTCAGGTGTCTGTGGAACAGAATAAAATAGCTTCTCTAGATGCTACTGGAGACTTTATGAACTGTTACAGAGGTCCTCAAAATGACTTTTCCTGAGATGAACTGTGCAAGGGCTGTGGAGGTTAAAGAAGCTGCTAGCAAAGATCCTTGGCTGACAGAGGCAATCCTGCATGAGGCACATAGCTGGGTGCTGCAGGCTGTGAAAATATGGTGGGTGGCAGCAGCTAATTGTGGCCAAGGATAGAGTGGGCATCTGGACTGAAAAGCTTACAGGGAGTTACCTTCCTGGATGCTTCATGAGGAGCCATACTGGGCATTGATGGGATCCTAGACCCCTGCACATGCCTTTTCCCAGAGCTAAGCAGTCAGCTCAGAGCCTGGCATGCTGAAGGAGCTTGCTTCTGGTATAGACTTGTGGCCATCACCTAGCGCTCCCTTTCTAAAGCATGCATGAGAAATAATTTTGTAGTATGCCAGCTTAAATCATGCCTGAAGGAGACTGATATGACAGGGGGAAGAGACTTAATTACTGTGGGTGGGAGTATTACTAAAGCAGAAAATAGGCTTTGTTTTCTGGGACTGGCTCCTGAAGGTGATCAAATCTTCAGAAGTTGAAAACTGAATCCTACCCCTTCTTGTTCCTATCCCAGAAAAATTCAGAGCCAGTTTTTCATGACTGCTGCAGTTGTAGTTTCTCTGATGTACTGCATGGGTCTGTGACAAGGCAGGCAGGAAGATGAATTTGGTAGCTAATCTTCCCATTCCTGTTTTCCTCCTACTTGTGCCAGTAACCTTTCAATCCATGAAGCTCAGCTGCAACATAAAAGGATAGTTTCCCTTATAGCAGCTTATTTTAAATTCAGGCTGCACTAAAAGCCGACAGATCAAAGTATTTTCAATAGCACAGGAAGAACTCAACTGTAATAAAGCCCTTAAAACTAACTTGGTAGATGTAAACTGATTTTAAACTTATTTGATTCCAGTCAGTCACTCTGACTGTGGCTGTAGGGTTGTGTTGCAGGGGTATGATAATCCTGTTTATAAGGACACATCTTGCACTGGAAGAAATTGGCAGCTGCAAGACTAAAGTAGGCTTTCATCTGTGACCTACAATATAGAGTTCATTCCTTATTACTGTTTTACTGCTTGTCCTTCAGGTGCTGCCCATGTGAACAGACAGCATTGTACACCAACTGCAAAAAGCACGAAGGGAAAGAAGAACTGCAAGTACTTCACTGGTGGTGAGACACTGGAACAGGCTGCCCAGGAAGTTGTGGGCGCCCCTTCCCTGGAAGTGTTCAGTGCCAGGTTGGATGGGGCTTTGAGCAACCTGGTCTAGTGGGACATGTCCTAGGCCATGGAGGGGATTTGGGACTAGAGGATCTTTAAGATCCCTTGCAACCCAAACCGTTTAGTGATTCCATGACTTTACTGTGATAACCGTGCTCTGCTCCCATTAGAAACCAGTGGACAACTGTCTCAGTCCTCTGAACTGTTTTAACTTGATTTTGAAAAGCATGTTTCTCTTGCTTGCTTGTTCTTGCTTCCCCAGCCATTTTTTCACATTCTAGGTAATTTTTGTAGGCTCAAGACAGAGTTTGATTTGGTTAGTTTATTTGCAAACTTGTATTAACAAAGTCAAAGCTGAATAATCAAAAATTACAAACTTTAGTGGCTGTGGCTCAAGATTTGCCACAGAAATTGGTGTTTTGTGTATCTGTTAATATGTATTAAATCTAGATGACACAAGGACATCTTCATTCAAGCTCCTCTGGGTAGTGTTTGACAGAGACCTTCACCATTTGCTTGTTCACACTTGGTTAGGAGCACAGCATGTTCAGGAGTATAAGCTGGTACATTTTTTTTCCCTCCTGAAGACTCAAATGGCATGCCTTCCATTTGCATAAAAAGAAAATAAAAAATTAGGGGTCTGAAATTTACCACCATCTGGACTCCTTCACCTCCCCGTGCACTGGCCTGTTGAAATTAGTTACTTTCACTGAGCTTTAGACTCCCGTTGTTTTGCTTTCAACAAGACACCTGAGCTCTAGTCTGGACCAAGGTTGTTCAGCATTTTGGGTAATGCTGACAGGGAATTTTCTACCTCTGTTTTTCTTTTTTCAGCTCTGCTTAGCAGTTATGAGCTGGTGGCTGTGTGCGATGAGACATATAATCTCAGTTTATTTTCTGGGAATACTTGGTCACAAATACCTATCCATAATTAGTCCATCCACTAGCTGTATCAGCAGCCTGGAATGCAATGTGTGTGAAGCAGCTAGTGACTGTCAGGGCAGATCTTGCTAACATTAGAGGCACATATGTGTTTTAATTATTGAAAGGATGGGACTGTTCAGCTTTGGAGAGCTGTACCGGGGAGGGTTTTGAACAAGACTTTCGCTTACTTTCAACTAATTTTTGATATTCTTTTCAATCAGTGTTCTTCATAAGGTTACAAAGAAATTGTATGCCTGGAGGATGTTACATAGATAGGTATGTCATGAGCATTAAAATATATTTTATGGAATCATGTGATATCAGGCATTCATTCTGCATCTGCAGCTACAGTAAGAGATAAAGTGGAAGGTAGGAAGGATGAAAAGTTGTTGAAGGTCATGAGCTTCCTAACAAAAATACGGGATGCTTCTGAAGGAAAATTGGGAAAGTTTAAGGACATGAATGGCTTAGAACAATGCCCAGATAGTACAGGAAGTATAATTAATGTTGGCAACAGTCTTAAGCCAATGAGACAAAAAAATTCACTAAGATTCACTAGTCTGCTAAGATGTCCATACATAAAGTGATTCATTTTCTAATGATCTAGTTTTTCTATCTATGTCACTAAGAAAAACAAATGGAAAATATATCAAGACCCAAAGGAAACCATTTAAAACTGTAGTAGTCAAAGACAAGAAAGGTAAAAGTGATGGAGATAGCTTAAAGTAAAACAGAAAATGATTGGTGCTTAATTATCCAACTTACAGGGTGAAAAATGATCCTTCTAGCAACAGGAGAAAACTAGGAGACATGGTACTTAATGAGGAAATTTGTTTCAGTGCTTTCTTTCTAACAAGGTGTCCTTTCTTTCTCACTTGACAGGCTGATAAACCTTGGGATGCCATTAAACTGGTAATGAAGTGTCATGCTAAAAATAGTCAGTCTGTTTTTTTCTGGCTGCCAGAACCAGCAGAATCATACGTGTAATCAGTTTACTGCTGAATTTAAGGTATCTGCAATGAAGCCCCCTGGCACAAGAAGTGTCGTCTTTTCTTTTTGTCTCTCAGAACAGGGTTCAGTACTCATCAAATTCTAAATAAACAGGTAAAATTGGAAACTAGTAATTTGATCCTGCTTATTTGCTCACCAGCTCTTCAAAGAAAATGTGGTGTGTTTATTTGGTTTTTTAAATAGTGTCCATTTCTATGCCACTCCTTCAAAGCCACATCCTCAGACTTCACATTTGATGGGCTATGTAACTATAAATGGGTCTTGATTAAGAGACAGAACTATAGTACCTACCTAAGGTTACTGTTTAGGACTTCTAAGGTTTCCATTTTTAGGTTTCACTGGTAATTGTCTCTGCCTGTACTTCTGTGTAAAGTCATGGGACCATAGGTGTCACAACAGAAAATAGACACTGAGTAGACTCTAGAAATTTCCACAGGGGTAAGGCTGGCTGAAGATAAGTTGTTTGATGTAGTGGAGGGGACAAGATGTTCACAAAATCCTTTTGGAAGCACAGAAGGAATCCTTGGCTTTGTGGAAATTAACAGGTTATGCAAATCTTACATCCTAAACCTTCCTCTATACCTGCCTCACTAGCAACCACTGATAGGAGGGCAAGTCTTGTCCTGCTCAGGAGATACAGAGGAGAATCTTTAATTACTTTTTTTCTAAGAATGTTTTGGAAGGTGAAGGAGGTTGGTATAAGGCATTGCTGAAGGCAGATAATATTTTTATCTTAGCTTTTCCTTCTGGCTATTCATAACTTCTCCACAAGCCCCAGAATTTTGTGGCCCCTGAGGCAAGACTTGGAGCTCTTTTTTTGAGTTATTTTGTCCTTTGGCAGCAATTAACTTCATGTAGGTTTGCCTGCAACAGAGCCAATATTCTTAGCCAAGTTCTAGCATTTCTATGCTCCTGGATGCTTTCTGTGCCATCAGTGATGCTTTATGATGTGCAAAGTGGTATGTGTGCATTCATTTTGTTGAGATTTATATGAATTTAAGGGACTGTTTTAAAAGTGTGGCTGGAGGAATATCATAATCATTCTACCCTTAGACCTACTGGGACTTGACCTTATGGAATTTGGCCCAAGTCTCTTCATATCCTTACACGTAGGACGAACTCTAAACCAGAGCATGTTGGCGGTGAGGTAATGACCCACTTCTCTGTCCCTACACATACTAGCCTTGAGAGACATGCTTTATCTTCAGAAGGCAAAAGTTACTTTTCAAGTGATAAATGAACTTCAAAAGAATTCATATTCATTATACATTGCTTCTGGAATCAAGTATTTGCTGTTGATGAATGTTGTCCTTTTGGATATAAATATGTACGATTTTTTAATTTCATTCTGGACAAAGTAACATAAGTAATTTGTTGCATGATTGTGAACTGGAGTGTACTCATGTGAACTATGAGCATGGAACCTGATTGAGCTGTTTCAAGGCCATTCAAAATGGACAGCTACCTATTTCTTCTTATGTCTCTTAGAGCTGTCCACAATGCAAGTAAGATACTTTTCTCAAGAATCTGGGACTTGCTACAGCTGGATGCAATTTTCTAGATTAGTAAGACCACACTCAAAATTCCGGCAGCTGTAGACAACTTTGGATGAACATTTTGTCCCTTCCTATGCACTGAGGTTGTAACTAGATGATCTTTAAAGTCCTGTCCAACCCAAACCATGCCATGATTCTGTGATGGCAACTGATATTATCTTAGAGATAGGGGTCCAGAGTCTGGCTGTGATGTCTGGCTAGGAGATTCACCACTCCAGAGAGCTCTAAATATACTGTACATGTAACCCCTGAAGAAAAAGATAACAATGGTAAAACTTAGACAATAGTATAATAAATAGTATGATGAAGCTCTAAGAGTACCAGTGCATTCTGACATGTTATCATCCAGCTGTTTCACTATCACAGTCCTGAACCAAGCTTATCTTCGGCGTGCACAAAAATCTGCATCTCAGGGTTGATTTCAATACAGAATTCACAGTAACACAGAGATTAAAATCCCAACTGAGATCATCACTTGCTTCAAGCTTCCATGGCCCTTATTTCTCATTAAGGCTAACACCTAGTTTACTTTTTACTCTTGTTCTTACTATTTTTATTTTCAGTATTTCTTTTGGATTTGGATATGGGGGAATAATGCTGTCCAGTCAAATTTTACCTGAACTGTTTTGATTCATTTCTGTCTTGTGTTTTTTCTTCACTAGTGAAATATTTCAGTGATTTCCTTGAAAATTACTAAATACGAAATGGATTTTATATGCTTTGTTGACAGCAATTATTTTCCATTCCTGGGTCTTTATGTCAGGTTTGATTTTTTTGGTCAGTGCCAAGTTCACTTGACAACGACTAAAACCATTCTTGTGTTTGCTGATGGAAAAGCAATGGGACCATCAGGTCTCTATTGCATGCGGTCTTGCCTAACACGTACACATGTAAAACTAGTTAGTGTAAGGAACTACCACTGGTTTTATTTAACTGAGGGTATTCCCATGTTCTTATCACATCTGGAGTGATCTCAAGAGTGCAAGTCTTGGGAGTTTGATGAAAGACTCTTGCCCTTCAGAATTCAAGCTCAGAGGGAAATCTTTATGCAAATATTAAAGAAAACCACAGAGTCTACATTTTGTTCCTGCTGAGAAATATAAACTCTTTATTCTCACATTAGTATATCATCCTGTGTCAAGGAAAGTGCAGTGAGAATATGTTTAGCTTCTTTTGTCTGAAGGGTGAAAAAAGGGGAAGGAGCTGAATTTTGAGTAATTTTTCTTTAAAAATATTGTCTTTTTGTAAAAATGGTATCTTTGAAAAACCAGTTGCCTTGTCACTAGACATCAAAAGATCAGCTATTGCCAACTAAAACACTACAAGAGAAAATAATACAAAATCACTTTTCAGTGAAGGAGAAGGGCTTGTTAAATGGCACCTTCAGAAACACACGCGGTGATGACACAGTCATAGAATAAAAGAAAGCATGTGTTTTACGCGTAAATTCATTTTTTGAGGCACACTTTGCAAAGCATCACATACAAGCTAATTTTCATTTATTTACAAAGCATTATCAGCTTATTCACTGCTAAATAAAACATTAGAAGATTTGAATTTACCCCAAGGAATTTGCAGTTTCCTTGTTGTACCGACAAACACTGAATCTAGGGAAGAAAATGTAGAAACCTTCCCTTCCTTCAGCCAAAATTCCCTTTGAACTTATCTTACAAAGAGCACTCCTGAGAAGCTTCATGGGGTGAGAAGTTTGAGATGTATCACATAGGAAGAGAGAGTAAGTAAATTTTAATCTTGACTATTTATGCAGATGAATAAGCAAAAATAAATTAATGTAAATGTGTCTGAATTATTTCAGGTCAAATTACAAATGCAACAAAACAGAGGTATTCAGGGTAAGATAGTATCTCTGTTTCTTTCTTTCAAAACTGAAATCTTAAAAAAAGTAGTAATATTCATTGAGCTTCTAATGAAATTCTTGTTAGCAACTGTAAGACAGATGTAACCAATGTTGCTAAACTCTTGAATAAAATACGAAGTTACTGAAAAATGAAATAGATTTAATTTTCCACTTATTTTGATTTGAAAGTGGTTTTAATGTATTTTTTTAACTTTCTGACAAACAGCTGTCTTTCCGTCAATGCTAAGGACTCTTAAATGTGGTATTTTAATGAGCTTATACTTGAGTGCAGTCTCAACTGCAAAAGCTGAAAGAATCAAATACTCTGGAAGCGGGCAAATAATTTGCTTGTTAGCAACAATGGATGAAACAGCATTTTAGTTAAGCTATCTGTAGAAACACTGTTTCCCTTTAATAACTAAAAGCATTTTGCTCTTCACTCTTCATCCCTGGCTCTATAGATTTGCCCTGTAGATTTCAGGCTCTCCACTCCGTTGCCAACAGGTGCTGTCTGTGTTTTCTGTCATGCAAGCTCTGGTTCAGAGAAGCTGCTTGGTCACAGTCTTGCTTAAGATTTATGCTGACTGAACCACTGTGAGCCACATGTTTACAAACTGCTCCCGTTTGCCAAAGAATTAATCTACACAAGCTTTACACGAAGAGGAATTAATTACTAAACCCCAGCATGAACCTAAGCAATATTTACATCATTTTCCACTTAAGCCAGTCATTTTTAGCCTGACCTTACCTGGTTCGGAATAACAGTTGAATTCAGCTAATGTTTACTTGTGTGAGTGAATAATGAGACAGGGATTTATTGTGTGGGTCAGGGCTAAAATTCATGTGATATTAGCAACTCTCCTCATTGCAATGGAAACGGTGAGAGCTATTTTTTGAATGTTTCCTGGGGAAAACATGGGCTTGGGAGTAGACAAGAATTTAACTTTGGGCATTTTCCCCTGAGCTTCATCCTACAGCTGCTGAACAGTAACTCTTGAGTGCAATGTAAAGATGGCAGGGTTCAGTAGCAGATTGGATCTGACTTAATTTGTTCTCTTAAGATTTTTTGTTTAACAAAGACTTTGGATTTGTATTTGACAGAGAGTGGTCCTAGCACTGTCTTGGTCCTCACCATCTGCTGACAAAATAGTTAGCTAAAAATAAAAAAATCAGGGTTCATCAGGTGTCACATCTCTTACATTTTTTGAATGCACTTATCTCCTACAAAGCGTGCAGACATAGTGCTGAGTCTGAGAGGGCATGATGAGATGTGCTGTGTGGAAGGAGCATCCAGTGCATTGGGTTTGTGCCTTATGTCATAAAACAAGCATGAGAAAGGATTGGGGGCCCAGAAGAAGGGCCAAAGTCCTCAGGCACTGACTTGATCTGGTTAAAACTGCTGCTGTTGGAAATAGCAATACATTTCCTGCAGAAATCATAGGTGCTTGCAGAGAAAGGTATTTCTGAAAGTTTCACTGTTTCTGTGCTAAAGGGACCACAATGTCAGTAATATATACTGTGCGAAAGAGGGTTGCTGCTGAACAAAGTATTTAGTGATTTTTAGAGATTACTCCTGGCTTTAAAGGACTGACATGTAATTCTTTGTCCTTTTGCCTTTTTTGAAGCTAAATTGAATTCTCATGGTGCAAGCATCATCTTACAGGATTTAAGGTAAGAAGTAAATTTGTATGTCGGGCATTTGGTTACAAAATGTCATTGTATAAAGTGCCCTAATTTAGGACAATTAAAGAAAATCTAGAACTTAATTTTTAGTGTTAAAATGAGCTTCTAGGCACTTAATTTGAAATATTTCAGCATATAAGTAGGTACTAATTCTACCAATGCATTGTGGTGCTTAAGTGTGAAAACACATGCAGTTTAAGCCATGTCCTGGATTGACAAAAGGTGTAAATAAATCTCTTTGAACAGATTCGGCCAATGCCATCCCCACACCCCTCTAGGGGGAGCCACCCTTCAAGTTAATTCTTGTCAGACGTCAGCATCTGTATTTCTTTACCAAGCCATATTGTTTCTGTGGGAAGCCAGACTTCCCTGTTCATACCATGTAGTAAAAAAGAAAGGAGATACTTAGCATTGTTCTGACCATGATCATTGCCAGGTTGGCAGAAAGAAAAGGAGCTGCCTGGGGAAGCTTTGTCTCATTATCCTTCAAAAGTTGTCCACAAGCTAGTCCGGAATAACCAGAAAGTTTGTGGGGAAAGAAGAGATGGGGAGTGAGAAAAGGATGTGGCGATGGGAAAAAAAAAAAAATTTAGGACCATGTTAGGGTGAGTGCCCTGTCTCTTTTGCTGGAATTCAGGTTGAAACCCTGAGTGTTACCACCTAGAAATAGATGCAGACAAGCCTTAGAATCCAATCCCAAGTATTCTTAGCTTTCTCAGTTAAGGAATGCTAGTAATAAATAAATAAACATTACAGTGGCAAGAGGCATAGAGAGATTAGGGAAAGGAGCTGGATAATAAATTTTGACTTCTTTACTCAAGATTTTCAGTGAAACTGCCACATCTTTCCCCACTGCTGATCCTTATTTCAGAGCAGCATGTCTTTAGTGTCCCCCTCCAAATAAACCTTTCCTACTCAGGCTTTTGTCCTCCTTCCCTTACACACTGCACACAGGCAAAGGATGTCATCCATTGTTCAGAAGCCATAGTATGTCCCACTACAGTGACCTGAGCCCTCGGGGAACCCTTAGACCAAAAGAACTTGTATTAGTAATATAACTAGTAACTGAAGTCTGGGCTTGCATCTGCTACAGCCAGCTGTGAGGGCTGGGATAACTGGAAGAGAGCTACAGGGAGTGCTGGGTAGACAGAAGGGTGGACTTCAGCAGAGCTTCTGCTTATGTCTGATGCATGCAACAGGCAAGTGGGATTAAGTGGCTGTTCTGGGAGTCTGGCTTGCAATACCAGCCCATTGCCAGGAATTTAAAAATGCAAAATGGGCAGTATGTACAGAAACAGGCATTTGTTTCCTAGATTATTCTTAGTAATAGTGCAGGTAAGCATATCAGGCTGTTTTATTCCTGCCTGTGTTTTACCAGCTTCTGCAGGCACAGGGAGCCTGATAACACAATGGGCTGTTGTGGAAATGGTGGTTTCTGCCTAGAAGTAACTTGTTCAGCTGAGGAGGGAAAAATGGTTGGCAGCACCATTCAGTGTGATGAATTGTAACTTCCTCATGTTTGTCTAGTAATCCAAAATATCTTCAAGGAAGAATGAGATAGGCATGTCTTGCATTGCAACTCCTATAAAAAAAGACATTTCCACTATAAAAACCTAGCACTGGAAAATAAAATTATTTACTTTTACTTTGACAGAAACTGTCATTACTGTTTTCTGAAAGCCAACAAAAGAGGAAAAATATGAACAAAAGACTTAAGTTAGTGGCTATACAGACATACAAAGCAATTTATTGAAGTCCACAGTGCAAAAAGGTAGGCCATTGCTCTCATGGAAAGTGGCTCAAGGTTCAGTGCATAGCAAAAATAAAATGATTTATGGGAGGGCGGTGATTTTGTAAATGCATGGGAGGACTCATGAGGACTGTTCATACTGAACAGCTTTGCGGTGCTGCCTTGGACTAGCACTCAGTTGTTTGATGTGCTTTTTTGTAAAATTACACTTTACATGCAGCCTTGTGCTTAGTGTTTTTTAAGAGGACCTGGAGCTTTCTGCAGTCAGACCTCCTGATCAGAAAACACTATCCACAGCATGAAAAATGAGTAAAGTGTGGGTTGAAAGCCAAACTAAATTGCATAATACCAGTGGGTTTTGGTATCACACTACTTTCTTTATGTTGACATGCTTTAAAGTTAAAATCTTCCAAGCCGTGTAAAATTTACTGCCCTCCTCAGGTGGCGAGCAGTTGTTACACCTTATTGTATCATTCAGTTGTCCTCTGGTAGCTTCTTGGGAAGGTTTGGTGTTGCAGTTGTTACAGACAGGATGCTATATTGTATGGGTTCTCCTTCTCCTGTTATGTCACAGAAATGTGTCCCTGTGTTGGGTCCTCCTGCCATTCTCACTGATGCCTTGATGCCAGTGAATGTCTTGCACCTCTGTAGAAGTTAGGCAGTGTCACATATGTTTTACTGTAGTCTAAACCACATGTAACTGTCAGGTGTAGGAGTTGCTTCATCTTCTCAAGTTGAAATCAGATTTTCACTCTGGAGAACTTAAGTTTCTTATGTTTTTTTCTGGAAGTTTCTGTACCTTTTTTTTATTTCTTTATTTTTAAACAAACAAAGCAAGTGTACAAGTGTAGCAGTGGTACTGATCCTAACACCTATAAAGGCTGTAGGTGAGTTTTTTCCCGTTATGAGTACTGGGCTTATCTGCTGTGAAGTCTTACTTCAAAGAACAAATCTGGTAGACACACAAAATGAAGCAAAAGGACTAGAACAAAGTCCTAACCAAAAAAAAAAAAAAAAAAAAAAAAAAAACCCAAAAAAACAAAACAAAACCACAACAAACAAAAAAACAAAAAAAAAACAAACAAAAAACAAACAAAAGTGGTGGCACAGGGGCAGATGTATGCTACGGGAACAGGACTAGCAAGTTGGAGCCCTGGCTGTTGCAAGGTTCCTAGGCTGCAATTACCAGCTAAGAGTTGCCAGCTGATTTGTAAGAAACATACTGAAAGAAGGACAGATCTGTTCCCCATATTGCTGGATAGCATCTAGGCCTCCAACTGGAACAGTGAGGCACCCCATTAGTTTCTTTACTCAGTAGCCTCAGTGGGATTGAAGGCAAGAGATACATGCAAGTCTGGGGTAGAGTGGCAGAGTGAAGAAACTTGAAAAGCAATCCCAACAATGAAAGCCTTGGAAATGATGTGCAGAAAACTATTTTTATAGTCCAAGTTATACTAAAACAAGAATTTTAAGTGTTGCAGGGTATCCTGCTTTTTTTGGAAAGTGCTGACCATATGATCTTCACAATACCCAGTATAATTTCTTAATAGGTGAAAAATTAGGAAGTTTTACAGTATTTTGGAGTTTAGAATTTTGGTTCTTCTTTTGCGTTTTTCAGTGGGAAGATGAATCCGAGAGACAAGGCAAGCAAGCAAGCCATCTGCTCATAGCAATATCTGTTTTAGTCTCTGAAACATCTTAATGTAGCTTGAGGGGGATGGGGCTTATGCACAGCCAGCTTAACAGCCTGAGTATTTAGCTTCTCACAGAGGTTTGCCAGCCATCCCTGACTTTTGTCCTGCTGTAACTATATCCCAGATACTAGTTTAAGTAAGGAACAGGCTTTTGGTTCACAGTGGTTTATCTCTATAAGGATCATGCAGAATCAAGATAACTAGAAGGCAGATATGGTCTATATTGAAAAACTACTGAAAAAAATATTTAAAAACTTTCTTAGTGGCAGGATGGCATAAAAATGTCTCAGCCTCAGTGAGGGAAAGAGGAATTCCTGTTCTCCATTTCAAAAAAAAAAAATAAAAATAGTATAGTATACACTGTGATACTTATTTTATAGGTTTGAAGCTAGTGAGGAACACCTTTTTCACACAGGCTCTGATAACTGTATTACAGACAATTTTTGAAACCAGTAATTTCTTTATTATTTAGAATGCAACAATTTGTAGTCCGTGTAATGAACTGGGATTGATAGAAGAAATAAAGGCAAAAGATGTTTATCCATGATGTGAGCCATTCTTTCAGATCACAGTATGATGCAGAATGGCATCTGTGCTCCAAACTTACTGACATGTCCTGAAGTAAAAATCTGTCTATGACATTAGTCACTAGGGGGGGGCAAACTGCTAGAGTAATCTGTGCAAAAGAAATTGGTTTGTACCTGTAGATTCTGTTGGGCACACTTAGAATGTTGTGGGTCCGTATAGGAGACACTGCCCTGTCAGGTCACACAATATCAAAATGTGGTAAAGTTTCGCTCCTAGACTGCAGGAGAAGTAGTTTGCCATTTCTGCTTGATACTGGATTGTAATTTTAATCTTGAACATGAGGCTTTGGAGAGAGTTGTAAGAAAAATACTTTCTGGAATTGGAAAATACATAAATAGGAAACAAAAATACATCTCCAAAAGCTTTTTTTTTTTTTTTTTTCTTTTTAAATAATGGCTGTGTTTTTTTATAAATGTAGTATTTCTTGGGAAAACGTCTCCCTCTACCTGGGAAGGTTGTGGTTTTTCATGCATGTTTTGAAGACATCATCTGTAGAGACCTCAACACAGCAAGGACATGGAGCTGGTGGAGTGAATCCAGAGAAGTGCCCTGGAGTTGATCAGAGGGCTGGAGCACCTCTGCTATGAAGTTAGGCTGAGAGAGTTGGGGTGGTTCAGCCTGGAGAAGAGTAGACTCTGGACAGACCTTACAACAGCCTTCCAGTACCTGAAGGGGGCTACAGGAAAGCTGGGGGTGGGGAGGGGGAGGCGTGATTTTTGCATGTAGTGGTAGGAGAAGGGATCCTGTAAACTGAAAGAAGGGAGATTTAGGTTAGACATTAAGAAGAATGTGAAGGTGGTGAAGCACTGAAAGAGGTTGCTCAGAGAAGTTGTGGCTTCCCCCTCCCTGGAGTGTTCAAGACCAGGTTGGATGGGACCTTGAGCAATTTGGTCTCATGGGAGATGTCCCTGCCCATGGCTGGGAGGTTGGAACCAAATGATTCTTAAGGTCCCTTCCAAGCCAAATCATTCTGTTATCCAAAATTTATTCAGATAATATCTGTTATTCAGATAATTTGCTTGAGTGCACTGCATCTCATTCCCTCCTCTAGTTTGTTGCTTCACAGTGACAACTAGATTTAATTTACTAAGTGTATATATAGTGACTGCATTTTTTTTGAGGAAATAGATTAAATAACCAGAAACTATCAAGATCATCTGTGTAAGTAACTGTGAAAATTGAACAAGAGAGTAGACTTGTTACTACGAGACTTGTGCTTTTCATGTCTGTAAAACAAATGGCTGAATGCCAGAGTAACAGGAATGTGTGTGAGAACTGCAGTGCTCATTGAAGGATATTTACTCCATAAGCCAGGGAATGAAGTGGAAAGAGTAAATCACAGCTAGGACACTCTAATCAGCAACTATGTTTTCTGGCCAGGAAAGCCTGTACTGAGGACACAGAAAAGCTGCAAAAATTTAGCAGTTGTTGGTGGTTGTTTTTCCCCACACTTGTGGTACAAAGAAAATATATGCAAAATCTTGCTTATATTCAGATAGCCGTAAATCCATACATATATGTAGACCTGAATGTGTATAACACATTCTTAAAAAAAATTATTCTTATCTTAGGATTTTTCTATTTCTGATCATTAAACAGTTGTGAAAATGGGACTTTTATATAGCTGATCACCATAATTGCACAAGAAAATGAAGAGAAGAAATTGCTCTTACCGGTGGCATCAGGAAGATAGTGGAGAGTGACTCTTAAGGACAGTTAGATATTACCACCTCCCATCAGAAGATCTCATGTCATAGAGGTAAGAAGAGGGAGTCAGAGACTGCTACCAAAGACAAAGCAGAAAAACTAAAACACAGCAAAGATCCGATTTAAATATTACTAGTAATGTAGTCTTAAAAGCGATTTTGGATAGACAAAAGACAAGAGAAGGCAAGAGGTGTGGCTGTAATAACACAGAAAGTAAAAACAAGAGTGAGGTACTTGATTTCTTCAAACATATATCCATCATGGTAGATTCAGCCACTTTTCTCTGAATTTTCTGACATCTGAAATAAATGTTAGTACCTGCCTTTGTCCAGTTCATACCGCATCTCTCCCTAAATACCACCCAAACACATCTTCTTGGTTTTGTTCTTAATTTTTCCTCTTCTGTTAAAATATTTGTGGCATATATCTGCCTTTTTCAGGTGAAAAACATTCTGACAGAGCATAATCCATCCATCCATCCATCCATCCATCCATCCATCCATCCAGGTAAATACTGACGTTGGGTCTTTGTGGATTTTAAGATTTACAATTCCTTAATGCCAACTTTTACTTCAGATTTGCTGAGAACCTCTATGCTTTTTAGAACAATTAATTTTCATTGTAGAATCATAGAATTTTCTGGGCTAGAAGGGAATTTTAGGATCATCTGGTTTCAGCCCCCCTGCCATGGGGAGGGACACATCCCACTAGATCAGGTTGCTAAGAGCCCTCTCCAGCCTGGTCTTAAAAACTTCCAGGAATGGGGCTTCCACTCAGTTTGCTCTCTGGGCAACCAATTGTCTACCACAGGGTTCAGTATTAAAGCACATATTATTTAATTCTGTAATTGTATTACTTACATGCATGTACACTGATTTTCTTCTGAAATTTGGAAAATATGGTGTAACTTCCAACTTTCTTTACAAAAAAAAAAAAAAAAGCGCAAGCTTGGTAGAAAGGAGTTACATGTATTTGCTATGCTAATTTGATTTAACCTCTTTGTTGGGATATGGCTACATTCTTTCTGGTGTGTTTTAAAGCTTTGTATTTAGTTGTGTCATCTGATGGGTCAGCAAACGCACTGAGCTCCGTAAGTGGCTGATGGATGTGTTTGTGAAAGCTTGGACGGACATTATACACAATAATAAATCCGCTGTTGTACTTAATGAGGTTAGGGAAGCAACCAGAAAGAAATATAATTCTGTAACATGAGTCTGTATGTAGGGTAGGTACTGAATAGGCTTTTGCAGTGTAATGTAGCAGCTACTTAGCTGCTCAATATTTTGTTTAACAGTCTCAGCATGTATTTTAAAACTACCATAGCCTCCTTGGGGAGTTCATGGCTCTTATTCTCTTAAGTCCGCACCTTTTATGTGTTAGTGGTTTAGAAATCAGGCATTTGCTTCATTTTTCTTTGTAAAAGAGAGCCAGACACTGATTCCTTCTTTGTTCTCCAAACACTATGCTCTGTAAGCTGTCTCATCAGACTCCAGTTCACTCTCTATGCATGGTTTGAAAATAGCGGCAATAATCCTGTAAAACAAACACTTGGCCGAGAATTTTCCTGGTTTAGATGCCTTTCTAAGAATACAAGTCCCTATATGAAAACTTGAAACAGTGGTCTTGGCAGACCCATCATGTACTGACATGCTGCAAAGTCTTAATGTCAAAGATGTCTGCTCAGAAAGTTAGCAACCTTAATTGCTCAAATCCCTTGAGTTCAAATTACAAGTTATCTTTTAAGCCCCAGAGAAATACCACTGTTTAAAAGAGTCCATTAATGTTTAATTTTTAAAGACACTTGTTTCCTGCTGCAGTAGTGGTTCTACACAAGTAACAGTGTCCAGTACAGAATGCTTTACTTGAGGGTTTAGTGCAGTGCAGACAAACATGTCTGGTTTCAACATGTGAATATCATAGTAGTAATCTGTAGCATTTTCATGTGACTATAGCAGGGTGTCTCAGGGCATGCTAGGAAGACTTTGCCTCCATTTGCAGAGGGGTTAATCCACCCTGTGTGTGCGTGCTGTCAGTGACTGACCTTTAGAGGAATCTTGCAGGCACATTTAGCCTGGTGGTCTGCCTCTTGAACCACTCAGCCTCCCCTCATTGACAAGCACACGGCAAGGATTATTGTACGAAGGAATCAAGGATTTACGTTCTCAGGCTGTTTGTTACCAGCATAACCCTTGCTTTCCAATTGTCGTGGCTGAAAGCTTCTGAAAAAAGTCACTTGAACTGATGG
This sequence comes from Heliangelus exortis, assembly GCF_036169615.1. Taxonomy (NCBI): domain Eukaryota; kingdom Metazoa; phylum Chordata; class Aves; order Apodiformes; family Trochilidae; genus Heliangelus; species Heliangelus exortis. The sequence continues at coordinate 22,636,437 of NC_092454.1, read as the reverse complement.
GAGAAATGCACAGGCAAACTATAATTTCTGCCTGACCTTGTGGCATAAATTACTACTGCAAGCAGGATGTTATTAGGCAGGTCTGTGTGACAAAAGCCCTGTACTGGGTTGTTTGCCGAGTCTGTGCTCTGGCAGGAGTTGGTGATGGAACGCAGTGAGCTGCGGTGGAGTGTTTTCACAGTGGATTTGGAACTGATCAGCCACTTTCTCTGCTGATACATAACTTCTCTCATTGGTGGACAGGGGCAGCCTTTTAAGTTCACAACCGCGCAACGTGAAGGTTTTATGTTCCTTTGCAGCATTTGGGGGAGGAGAGACAAAAAGGTTTAGTCTTTCCATTAATCATTCGTGGCTTTAGGAGCCTGCAGAAAGCAAAAAGCAGCGCAGAGCCCCGGCTTGCTGTTCGTGACACGTACGGACTGCTTTTCCGCGACACACAACGTTGTAGGGCTCCTCTCCCTGCTGGGAGGTGCCGGAGGTGTGGGGCGACGGGGGAAGGGCGGAGAGAGGGATGATTTTTCTCACGCCCGATATCGATCAGCGCGGCGGTGTGGCAAGCAGGGAGGGACGTGCCCTTTCCCACCGCCCTCTCCTCCCTCCTCCCTAGATGGGGACCTGCCGGCCACTGCTACACTGCAGCCACCTGCCGGGAGCTCCGCCGGACCGTCCGCGCCCGACGACACCCGACGGCAAGACCCAGCTCGGCGGCGGCGGCCCGAGCGGCTGCCCGCACTGTGTCACGCAAGTGCCGGCCAAAGACGGGCAGCTGCTCTCCTCCGTCGTGCGGACTCTGGCCTCGCAGAGGTAGGCGGGGGGAGGTGGGCGGGCCTGGCCCTTCCCTCGCGTGGTCTGGAATGCCCCCTCACCATCTGCCGCCCTGAGGTCCCGCCGGCACCCAGAGGGAAGATGTGGTTGCATGCTTCGTCAAGGCGTCCTGCCGTGCCCTTGTCATTAAACCCTCGTACGAACTTTGTAATGGCCGTGCTGCCTATGTCATTCCCTCACCGTTAGTCTCAGTGAAGAAGGGGAAGGCGAGCTGTCTGGGGATGCTGCTGCCCAAATGTACCAGCTGCAATAGTTTGCCTAGGTATGAAGTGTGAGGCTTTGGCAGGTGTGGGCTGGCATGGGGATGCTGTGTGTAGCCTGTGTGCTGCCATCAGCACTTCTGCTGTGTTTTCTTCACGCTTCCCAAGCCGGTGCACTGAGCAGCCAAACAAGCTGTTTCTGGCAGAGGTCCACACAGAAGTGTTTCTGCTCCAGCGATCATAATCAGATGACTGAAAGTGGCCCTTCCTGATGTTGGTTTAGGTTAACAGGTTAGTGGTGAAATACCTTTCCAAGCAGTAGCCTGCTTTGAATTGGCTGTTGTTTCATTAAAAGCAAGAAAGAGGATGTTTAAGGTTTGCCTGTATCAGACTTGATACTTGGGTCAAAATTAAGTTCCACTGCACTGGTGTGAAACTGGAAAGACTGTGTGGGTCTTGAAGTAGACCTGGGTTTTCCCAGAACAGCAAACTTAATACAGTCCACTGCACTTGTTTTGAGAGAAATTATTAGCTGCTGCTTTTTGTGTGATGTGACAACCAGAAAGGGCCTTTTCCTCTTAGCCTTTAGCAACTTTTTAAAACCCTGTGCGTTTTGCACAGCTCAGATGTGTGTGCAGAGCATCAAGCTCAACATAATTCTGTTTTACCAGGCAGACTGCAAGGAGCTTGCTGGCTTCTTTACACTTTCATGTAGTTTCATGTGAGTGAGACCTACCTGAGGCAGCTTGCAAGGAGCCAGCAGAGGGACAGAGGGAAAAGCTGCGTGCCACTATATGCTGTCTGCTTTTCTGAAGAGTTCACCTGAGGTGGTGTATGTGGTAGGAAGAGGTTGTTTGTTTTTTTTCAAACCTCAGACAAGAAATCGACCTTCTCAGCCTTAGCAGTCATGTGGGGCTGAGTTGGAGCTTCAGTGAAGGATCTGTGGTTCAGCAGCAGCCTCTTCCTGCTTTCCTCCTGCTTCACTGGTTTAGCAAGCCATGGAGCCATGCAGCAGCCTTTCTCTTCCCTTAAAGATTCCTTTGTAAATCAGAATCTCAATAGTTAAAATCAGAGTCTTTAGGTTGTCTGTGGCAAGAGGAACACCCATCCTGCTTTGCATATTAGCACCCTGCCACCAGAAAGGTTGTTGGTTTGAGGAAGGGAATGCAGGAGAAACAGCTATATGTAGCAATGAGGGAGGAATATGTTTGGCACAGTCCTGCTTGCAGTGCTTTTAGTATCACTCCTTGAACTGCTTATGGGGTGTTGTCCCAAAGAGGAAAAAACCTCTCCAAGGGCAGGAGCTTCCTGCCTGCACATACCTGCCTGAAGCTGTGACCCCACTTTCACACCACTACAGCAAGGTGCTATTGTTTCAGGTCTAGTAGTCCTGTGGTGTTGGTCACTGAAAACAGCTTAGCCTGTAGGTCATGGAATCATCACTAGCACAAGAGTTTAGCTGCGGCAGGTTTAAAACTTCCTGATGTGCAAGATTTCATACAGTGGCTGCTCTGTTGCACTGTGAAGAGTTGGGATGTGCAAAGGTACAGAAACACTTGGTAGTCTGTTTCTCATCTGCTCCTCTAATGTGTTTTTCACTCTTTACTTCTTCGCCCTGTCCCTGTCCTGAGATCTTTTAAACAAGAATACCAAAGTGCCTGCAGCCAAGAGCAGAGTGGCTTGTGCTAACTAAAGAGCAAAGTATGCAAGCTGCAAATGTTTCCCACACAGTTAATTCGTGACATATAGAGAGAAAGTGAGAGGGGCTAGATCACAATTCTGGATACTGACCAGCAGTTTTCTCTCCTCCTCCAGCAGCCCATTCAATGACCAGCCGATGTGCAGGATCTGCCATGAGGGCAGCAGTCAGGAAGACCTGCTTTCCCCCTGTGAATGCACGGGGACCCTGGGGACAATTCACCGCAGCTGCCTGGAGCACTGGCTGTCATCTTCAAATACCAGCTACTGTGAACTCTGCCACTTTAGGTTCGCAGTGGAGCGCAAGCCCAGGCCACTAGTGGAGGTCAGTACCTGGGATATGTCCACAAAAGCTTGGCTTTAATGAGCAAATAATGTTGTGTTTGGTATGTTTTTTACATAGGCGTCACAAAGCCCTTGCAGCTCTGCCAAAGCCAAAGCAAGCTGTGAGTTTTGGGCTTGGCAAGATGAGGGCAGGAACTCAGGGAAAGGGCAGGAATAATAAACCCCTTATTTTGAACCAATTGAGACAAGCTAGAAGAATGAGATTGGTGGATTTGCTTCACTGTAAACATGAGTGAAGAACTGGGGAACAGTGTGCAGTGAATTCCTAGTATACCAGCCAGCTTGATAGAGGCTGAAAGAGGGGAAGTAACAGTTTCTGTGAAATGCAAGACAGGTGTCATTATTCATCGTATTAAAAATAGGTGATGAATATTTTTTCCTTGCTTTTGAGAGAGAGGGAAGAACTTGAGGACCCTTAGAAACCTATTTACCATGCCAGGCCAGCAAGAAGGAATTGTTCTTGCTCAGTGTCTGGCATGTTTAGCCATTTGTGAGTGACCTTTTGGCCTCCTCTTGTGTGTGTGCCAGATTCAACAGTGAACTGGACGACTGTTTCTCCCTTATCAATTAAAATTCAGGTTTTGCCAGCTATAGATGCTTTAGTCGCTGCATGAAGTCTGACAGTCTGGGTTGGTTTTGTTTTTAGGAAAAGAGAAATAGAGCAAACAAGCTAAGACCACAGTCTTCACACTGTTAGTGATCTTTCTCCTCCTCTGTTTTAATTTGGAAAAAAAAAAAGTAAAAATTATGGTGTGTGTTGGAATTGGAGGTGAATTATAAATAATAATATTTTAAAAAATTAGAGAGAAGCATTTTATTGTACTGGTTAATGACACAGTTGCTTACATGCTAAGCTTGGGTTCAGGACAATATATCCTTCTTGCATACCTTCCTTAACAATCAAACTTGTACCTGTTAACAGTAGTAGAATATAGGTGATTAGTGTTAAAAATGTGGTGGGGAGCATTTTATTTTAATCCTGTTCACAGATGATAGGATACAAGATAAAACTGAGTGCTGGGAAGTGGGTCAGGGGCCCATGCAATGGCAGGGTGAGCAGTTTGCATTGGAGACAATCAAAATTGCTTTATGCTGAATTAAGTTAGGCATGTACATTTTGTGTCTAAGCCTTAGAGTTCTTCCTTAGAATCAGCAAGAAAGAGATACATGACACAGTCTTTAGCACAAGACCTGTAATTTTGTCAGGCCTTAAGCAGAGAAAGCCTAGGTGAGCTGTATCCATTGCCTCTGGCTTGTTTGATGCTTCCAAGCAGGACTCAAGCCTCTCTCAGGAAGCTGGTCCCAGTTTGAGAAATGCTGATACTGTGTGTTCTCAGCCACTGAGCAGCAAAATCTTTATGACTGAACATTGTCCAGTGGAGGTGGTCACATCTTTCAGCCAGCTGCTCTGAGCCTCCACCAAAGTTTTTGGTTGGGGTTTTGGCGCGAGGGTGTTGGCATTCTGAATTTGCATTCTGAAAAGGAAGATAAGTACTGCTGAGGCAGCGCAAAGTTAACAGTTTGATTTTAGAGTCCAGCCTCTTCAGGATGTTCCTTTGCAGCAGATCCTTTTGAGGCTTGCCTTTCACAAATGGGACATGACATTGTTCAGAGCTAATGATGACTGAAGAAGTCGAAAGCAAAGTTAATCCTGCCCAGGCTGAGGGGATCTCATCACTTGATCATTCCCTGATGAAATGAGGCTTCTTTTTTGCAACATCACCGATAAATAATGATGCAATAGTAATAACAAAAATAATGACAAAGTTGTATTTTGTTTCTCAGCTCAGGACAATGAGAATCTAGTGCAATAACATTTCTGAAACATAATGCACGTTGTTAATTCACATTGTTAAAACACATTATTTTTCTCTTTACTACCTAATATTTTCTTGCTTCTCAGCTACTGTACCCACAGTGTTTTAGTGCAGAAGTCAACAGCTACATGCAGTTGCAGAAAAGGTCATTAAAAAAAAGCATCTGACTTTTTTGAAGTCCCTTGTGATCTTACATGGGGCATATATTTTCAGTTTAGAAGTTGTACTTTTAAAGCTGACAAAAGCAGAGACAGAGATGAGTTGTATGCAAGGGGAAAAATTAAGCAAGAAGATTATCAGTCAAACATTTTGATTTCTGCTAGTATGAATCAAGTTTGTCCCTAAAGTTTGTACTTATTTAATATGTTTTGAATTCCTTAGACACTTCCCCCCTGTAAATAATTGGAGCAAATCGAAAGTTCCCAAAGCATGACAAAAGCACATACAAGTTGCCAGATTCCCCCCACTTTCTGCATCCTAAAAGCAGTGCCCTGTCTTTCTCCCTGCGTTACTTAAGAGTATGATGTCATGGAGGGGGATATATCAGGTATAATAGGACCATCTTTCAACAGAACCTGCTGTCATGTTTGGACAAGTGACAAGCCAGAGTGGCCACCTGCTTTTATCTCCATCATGTGAGTGTCTGGTTTTGTATGTATGTGTGTTTGGGGTGAAGAGTCAACATTTCTCTTAATATAGTAATACAGTTAATGTGTTCTCCAATGATTCCTCTGAACTAGATAGCGGAAATGGTAAATGGTCCTTTCTTTGGAGGTGACTGATGAATTTACCAATGCATTTTAGGAGGTAAGGAGGGACTGTTGAATTAATAAAGTAATTTGGAGAGCACAGTCTATAGGAGCATATCCAGTTAACTCCCCAGCAGGCCTGGTCTTGTGTAGAGAATATATCCTATCCATTGGTCAGTGACAGGTAGTATAAAGGTGCTTGAAGCAATCAATCATCATATTAATTTTGTCTACTAGGGATTTTCCTTAAAAAAAAAAAAAAAGAATTCCTCATTATAAAAAGACCTATTCCTCACTTTCTTAAAGGGGCCAAAAAAAAAGAAGATAACATGGTACTATGTTCTCCTCATCCCTTCACTAGGTTGATAGCTGCTTCTTAGAGGCTTAGCTATATATGTGAAGAGAATGTTAACAGAAAAAGATTGAGAGACTTCACTTGCACATACCATTCTGGCCTCAGAGACTTTATTTTGAGTTACATGTAGTTAAGCTGACTTTCAAAACATCTGACTGAAAAATGTTAAAACAAAATTTTCAAGTAAAAAAGTATTTGAATAATACCGTTAAATTGTTGTAGTTTGCTGTTTTGTTTGCTTGTTTGTTTGTGTTTATTTTGCCAATAAATGGTCCTTCTGGTCTTTAAAAATGTCCTTCATTCAAGAGAAACACTCTAAAAAAGCAGGCACCATGATTGTCTTTGCCTAAAGCCCAAGGCAGAACGCTCCTACTGATCACTGCTGGCACGAAACCAGAAGTGACAATAATTGCTAGCATTTTTCTTGTATGCAGACTGTTTTCATCAAGATTGACTGCATCACTCAGCATGAAGAGAATGAAATTAACTGATATGTTTGATGCGTAATAAGCAATTTTTAGTTCAAAGGAAAACACATTTAAAGCAGACAATTCCTTCTCTTCTCCCCCAAGCTTCTTAAGTGATAACTATTTCAATAGCTTTAACTGAAAAGCACTATGATGGATTTTCTTCAGCCTGGGTGGAACCTTTTTTGCTGATGGTATAACTCCAGCAATACTTATGTAAAGTCAATTTTCAAAGAAAAATGTAGTGAACTAAAAAGGGCTTTCTAGTGGAAACAGGTTGTAGCCTTAGGATCTTATCTGGAAGACACTATGCACATACTTTACTTAGCATTTTTGAATAATCTGCTTGAAGTTAGAACTATGCAGACAAGTGCTTCCAGGATTTAATCTTTCTCAGTGGTGAAGCAGCTTAGACTTCTGGAGGTGTTTTGCACCAGTATTCTGCTGGCTGCTCATTTTGGTTAGTTTAGGTAAATTACCATTCTGAGCTTCTCCAGGGTGTTCTGGTCCTGAGTTGCTGCTTGTTCCAATTATTTCCTTTTCCAAATGTAAGATTTCACTTTGCTATTCTTTTGTGCAGATGCCTCAGTCTGTCGCCCTTTACAGATGAGCAGTTCTCCAGTCTCTAGTTGCCTTCTCTTAGTCAGGACGAAGTAAATCACTTAAAACAAAATTGAGCTCGTTCACTCATCTCAGGAGTTCAGAGTTTCAGATTATCTGACAGTGTCAAATAAACATCTTTGTACACTCTCACTGAAAGGGGATTTGCATAGATCTGGTTTCACATGCAATTTTAAATATCAGGTAAATGTTTTGAAGCCAGTTGTGAGTTTATAGACCAATAGTTTCCCAGGGACTGTTGCAAATACACACTTAAGTTCCAGAGCACTTTCATTCAGTTAAAGGAAGAGTGGAGACCTCTAGTGAAGGTCCAGAGCTCAATTTTATTTTTCTAGGATAGACAATAATTTAAATTAACTCTGCTTTTTGAAGAGACAGATCCTTGAATGTGCATTACACATGTCAGTGTGTGAGGTGCTGGGGACTCAGGTGTTAACAGTATTTTCTCGTGTCAAATGCAGTACATCAAAAACCCCTTTCAAAATGTAAGCAAGTTCCTTCATAAAAACTGTATCAGCTTTGGGGGTTTTAGCCTACACCACTCTTCTCGAGAGGCTGTTCCAGAGCTGGATTCTCTGAAGGCTGGAAATGTTTTTCTTGTTCTTTCCCTCAGATTATTGATGGTCAGTTATTAGCCATTTGTTCTTAAGCCAACATTGTCCATTAACTTAAGTAGCAGTTCTCCTTCACTGATGTCCCCCCTTCAGTTCTCCCTTCTTTTCACCACCCCGAAGATAACCTTTAGAGTGTGGCTTTGCTGAGATAAATGAACCTGACTAAAAAGTCCTCTCTTGTGGTACAAGCCTTCTGTTTATTTGATACCATTTATGTTCTCCAGTTGAACCTGTCCTGTATGAGCACAGGAGGGGATCACCAGTGTGTCTCCGCAGAATTTTTGCCACTGACTGCAGGCTTCAGCAGACATTTGCTGGGCAAAGAAACAGATGGCTGAAGATGTTGCCCTGCTCAGACCCATTGCTGTGGCTGCCCATAGAGGGGTGAGTGTTGCCTGGCAGACAGATGGTCTGGGACATTTCAGCAACTCCTTCTCCCTTTCACTGAGCTGCAGCGCTCCTGGCTGTGGTCCACACCACTGTGGCAGTAGCACCCACTGCCAAAGGGGTGGCGTGGATGGCTGGGGCAACAGAGAGATATTTTGCAGCCTCAGCTGTTAGTTCATTGTCTGGGAGGTGTTCTGATTCTGAGAAGACCCCATTTGGTATGTGTCAGTGTGAAGGAGGAGGTGGGACCCCACATTTATTTGAGGGACTGGATTCTCATCAGGTGTGTATTAGTCTCCAGGCACAGGGTTTCTTTGCTTGTGTTAGGGCTGTACATCAGGCTGTGCATTGCTATGTGTCTTGTTACTCAGGCTCTCCAACTGTATTTCAGGAAGAGAAAATCACTGTCTACTTTAAGATACCAGTTAAAAAAAACAGTGCTTTTCCAGGCAGGCCAGCATTTGCTTCAAACATGACCTTTTCTATGATCTGTTTTTTTGGTTGTTTTTTGCTGTTGTTGTTGTTGTTTGTTTTTTGTTTTGGGGTTTTTGTGGTTTTTTTGTAGACTTTTTTTGGGGGGTGGGGTTGGTTTTCTGGGGCTTTGTTTGGTTTTGCTTTGTTTTTCTTCTCAAAAATTGAAATTATTACTGTTCCAGTCTCATTTTATTCCAGAAATCATTTCACATATTGACATATTTTAATGACAGATTTCAGAGTATCACAGTGTTACAGTCTCATTTTATTCCAGAAATCATTTCACATATTGACATATTTTAATGACAGATTTCAGAGTATCACAGTGCAGATCTGGCAGTTGCATCTGGCCTTACATCTTGTTATTTGCCAGCAGAGTAGTCCCTATTGTACTGCAATGTTAATTAATCAGCTCAGCACTTTGTTCAGATTATTGTGTGGGTTTGTTTCACAGAAGGATTTGATGACTTGGCTTTTTTCCTATAAAGTAATTTGACAGTGCATATTTTCAAAACAGAAGACTGCCACTTAGAATCTAAAAAGAAGCAGACTTAGAAACGCATGTGCACTACTTAAGGATAAAAATACATGTTGTGACAGAAATATACAGAGCCACTGAAATTACTTGTTCAGTGCTTTTGACCTTCGGTTCAGAACTAGCTACTTAAATTTCTCCAGCTTTTAAGGTTAGACTATAGAATGGCACATATGTGTGTGTGCATTTATTATTTAATACTGCTCTTGTCTGTCCTAGCCTCATCCAAAATACGAGTTGCTTGAGTTTGATTCTTTGTTCATATCGGTCAGGGAAGACAAGGAATACAGGTAGCCATTGGGCTGTGAAGCACTCTCTCACCATTTTTGTCTGCACAAACTTTCAATCAGGTTACATGTCACAGTGTAAACAGATGTCTGAATTTAGGTGAATTGTACTGTGTCTTGCAAAAGTCATAGGGTAGAGATGGCAACATGTCTTAATGTGCATCTTTCCTTGCATGCATGTATTGTTGCTGTTCTTCATTCTCACTCAGCTCTGTGAAGAGTATTTCAGTAGCTGAGCTGCACGAATGCAAGGGGATCACAACAGACTGTGATTTGAGAATGCAGCCTCCACTAAATGGACTCTAAAATGTTACAGTGCATTCCTCACTGACCAGATACAGGGAGAACACACAGTCACCACATGGTGCTGAGATGAGATTGTCATTTTAAGGTCTGCTCTAGGAAAGTGGAGAAGTTCCAATTGAGAGGAAGAACTTCAAGTGCTCAGCAATTCTCTTGCAGGTCATGTTTTAAACTAATACTTTTCACAAAACCTTTTCACAGTCAGCTTGCCAAGCAGAATCTCCACTACCAGTTGCCTTCAGTTCCTCTCATTGTCCTTCTGGTGTTGCAATACAGGGATTTGTGGAAAGTGAGCAAGGTGAAGGTTGCAATAATTCCTATAGAAGCAACCAGCTGTAACCTGCAACTGTTAGCCGTGCACCCTCGGGTGTGTTTTTAAGTAAATGGAATGAAAGCTTGAAGTAAATGTTGTGAGGCTCCACACAACTTACATCATTCTCTGTAAAGTTGCAATAACATAAAAAGCTGTTAACATGTAAATGTATTTTTCCTTATTTTGTACAGGCTTTACAGAAGCAAGGTGTGCTTGCAGTGTTTTCTCTTTATCATGCTGATGGGGGAGAGTAGATGAGCAAGTGTCAGTGTGGGTGCTTAGCTCAGCTTGTTGGAGTGAACTCATCACACCTGGTAATTCTGGTATTTTAAATAACCTTGAGTTTAATACACTGCTTGAAAACGGAAAAAAACTCCTACATTGAAACTCCCGCTGTAACTAGTATCTTCCCTTACAACTTCTTCCTTATAGTAGTATTTATGAAGCAAATCCCAGTTCTTTAGGATTTTAAAAGTATTTAAGCAAATTAAAAGCCTATATCCTACTGCAAAAATTGAGTTCTTCTATTTTTGTGTTCTAAATTCGTGAGTCATACATGAAACTGCATCTTAGGCTGCTGAGTCACTGTGTTGCAGTTAAGTCTCACAAAAATCCTGTCAAGTTGGTAATTTAATATTTCTGTCTGAGAGATAGCGAGGGTGAGGCAAACTTGTCTAATGATTTGTGCCTTTCTGCTACTGCCAGAGTAGTGACTAGCTATTCCTGGTTGCATTCAGTTTCTTGATTGCTGTTTTACCTTATATGAGGATGGAGAGGTAAATCCTGTATTTGTTTTCATGGTGTGGGCAAAGTGGGAAAAAAATGAAGGAAGGTCTAAAAATAATAGAAGGGTGGAACACCTAGATGAGAAATATTAATTAGCTTGCACCATGCTCGTGGCTTTGCCCTCTTATCAAAACTCATGAGTCCTGCTGTTCCTCTGGATCATTGCTGTAGCTCTCTAATAGAGAAGAAGAAAAAGCCCAAGGTGGCTGAATTAAAAAGCATTTAATTGGTGAAGAGATGAAGTTACATCCCCAGCCTTAGTTTCTAGGGCTGAAGAGATGGGACTTCTACTGCCACATATAATATGCTGGGAGAAATGAGAGGGCCAAGCAGTGTAAGGATCCATGAGTCTTATCCACAGTCACTGGCACAGAGCTATGGTGGCTTTTGTTTCTTCTTGCTCTAATGAGAGGTAATGCAGTAGTTCCCTGAAGGAGCGTGGTTTTCCTTGCCTTCAGCATGGCCTCCACACTTGGATCCAGGGGCCTAGGGAGGTGTCAGACCGGGAATCGATGTCCTGCCCTGTGCCCAACTCCAGCCATGCAGGCAGCTGGGGCTATACCTGCTCACTTCACCTCAAAGCCTGTTCCTGACTTTAACTCCTTTGCTGAAATCATGGGCTCTCCTGGCAGACATGGTCCTGTGCGGTATGTGATGTGTTTGCCCTTGTTGCCTTGGCAGTATGTACAGCTCCCAGGCTGGCAGGGGTTCCCAGGTGCTCCAGTAAGAAATATTTGTTTAGTACCCTGCATACAAAGCATATGTCAGCAAAGAAAAAAAAAATGAAAGCTGCAGAATGCTTTTCACCAAATCCTATAGTTTACACTGGCAAAAATTGAAGGCTTTGCTAGTCTTTACTGTTGAAATATTGACTTGAGTGATTAAGTTTTTTTATTGAAAGGTCTCCGTGCACTGTTTCAGACTGAACTTCTTTCACCTCCACTATCTAAAATCCTCTTCATGGAAACATAGCTGCAGGGGCATGATAGCTGTTCAGCCAACCCTTACTTCAGCAGTTGACTTTCAGGCACTCTATTTAGGAAGATTAATATCCTTTTAATAAAGGTAACCTTGTATGAATTCAACTGTTCTTGCATGCAGATACCTGAAAGCAAGTTGAAAATGTCTCCAACAACATTACAAGTATAATGTAAAAAAAATAAAATTAAAATAATCTTAAAATAACATCCACAATATTCACAAACATTTTCTTCACTTGAGTTGTCAGATGGTGTGATTCTGTACACATTTAGAAAAGTTTCTCAAACGGTTCAGCAGCTGATTGCCAGGGACTGTGTAATGCAAAACACTTCCCCTTCTCAAGGCAGCTTTTACAAGTAGGCATGGCTAGAAATGCACATCAGCAGGCAGTGAGAGGAGGGGGGGAAAGTTCATCTGGGAGTTTTCTGGCAGGGCCTGTGTGTGGTCTGTTTTCCCTCCTCAAAGGGACAAGTACTTTGCAAGCAGGTAAAACATCCTCCCTGTGCTGACACTTGCTTTGCCTGTGTTTTGCCTGCAGTGGCTGAGGAACCCAGGCCCCCCGCGTGAGAAACGGACCCTCTTTGGAGACATGGTGTGCTTCTTGTTTATCACTCCACTGGCAACTATCTCTGGCTGGTTGTGTCTACGAGGAGCAGTGGACCATCTGCACTTTAGTAGTAGGATAGAAGCTGTTGGCCTAATTGCACTCACTGTTGCACTCTTCACTATATACCTCTTTTGGACCCTAGTAAGTATTGGGTTTACGTTCAACTTACAGAAATAAGGGAAAAAAAAATCAAAACAAATAATTGAACAGAATGTTGCAGAGTGGGTGGACAAATATAATCACTGCTTATTTTTAGCTTCTGTAATGATAAAATTAATTTACACCCTCAGGAGACCTCTTGGTTCCACACCATTGAAGTTCTCTGGAAAACCAGGAAGACAGTTTGCCTTTGGGGTCAGTAATTCCCATATCCGAAATAGTGGAGGGGATAAGAAGAGGGAGACTAGGAAGTAATGTAGAAGAGTTCAAGACATGCCATAGGAGGCATAGGAGTTTTATGAAAGACAGTGTGCAAAAGGTGAAGGCACAGTGCACAAAAAAGCTTTAGCTCAGCAACCTGGCTTCCACAAGAGGATTCAGATTTTATTCTAACCCAACACCTGGACCAATGAGGAGAGGTGTTACCCTGTATCTTGTTCTCACTAACAAGGGGGGCTGGTGGGGAAGCCAAAGGGCAGCATGAGATGGTGGAGTTCAAGATGCTTAGAGCACCAAGAAGGCCATGCACTGTGAACTTCAGGAGTGCAGATTTTGGCCTCTTCAGGGACCTGCTTGGTGGGTACCATGGGGTAAAGTCCTGGAGGGGAAGAGAAACTCAAGAAAGATGATTAATATTCAAATATCAACTCCTCCAAGCTCTGGAGTGATAAACCTCTACAAAAAAAGAAGTCAGGCAAATATGCGAGGAAGCCTGCATGGATGGAGAGGGAGCTCCTGGACGGGCTAATGAAGCATTGTGTTAATCAGGGAAGGGAAAGGCAGAAAATTTCTGAGGGCACAGTAACCCTCCTGTCCAGTAGGGCATTATTTGGTGGGCAGAGCAGAGACATGTGGTGGGAAAGATTCTCGGGCTCTCTTCAGAGTGCAGAAGGTGTCCTGATTGCCCTCACAGTATTAGTACTGGATAGAAGAGTTTTGAGGAGGTTTAAGTAAATCTGCAGATCAAGTTAATAGGCTTGAGCAACTGTTTTCACACACTTTCTCAGAGGGCAGATTTGTGAAGTCAAGGTAGAAATTTAAAGCAACTTCTTTACAAATGGCACTGAGCACCCTACACGTGGAAGACATGGGTGCTCTCTGCTCAGTGCCCTGAGACCCATCAGTCATGCAAGAAAGCCCCAGTCTTAATTTTCCCCAAGGGATGTTCCATGGTCCCCTTACTGTACAGGAAGGAACAGATCCACATATGGGAGTTTTTACCCTTGAACAGCACCTGCCCATTAATTTTCAGTAATGGGAGAATCCTGTATTGCTTTCTCAGTTATGGCTGTGCAGGGACTATAATGAGTGCTGTGGGGTAATTTATACACAAGATGTGATAGAATGTTCCCTTAGGTACTGGGAAAAATTAGAAAAACTAGAATTTCATTTTACTTGCAATAAATCAGCTTATTTTCTCTGGAAGCAAAAGGTGGCATATAGATTATTTTCACACCACAGTTACCCCAGTGAGCAGAGAACAGGAGAGATGCTATATTTAACATACAATAAACTATTTTATCCCTTCCCCTGAAACAGCCAAGTTCTCCATAAAATGCTCTTGCTCTGCATTAAATCACTGTAACTGGTGTATGTACACACACACAAACCTGATACGGCTAGGAAGAAAGCTTCAGATACAAGTCAGAGATTTCTGCTGAAATGAAGAATACAGAGCTACACTGCTTTCTGTTGCAGACAGGTAATTTTTATTTTTGTAATATCGACTAGTGGGTTGAAGTACAACAGGATTTGGTCTTACAGCTTCCAGTATAATTTAACTGCTGGTTTAAAACAACGACTAACCCAAATTAACTCAAAGGTAGAAAGACAGACACCCCCTTTGTTGTCCTCTTGAAGAGGTGAACAAATGGATTTCGTGTGACAAGGACCAGTGTAAATCTGGCCTTTGTTCAGCATCTCAAGAGTTCTGCACCTAGTTATGCAGACTCTGACAGTTCAGAATGAGCAGCCATGACTCTGCTGAAATTCAGTAGCTGATGTCACTTGGTAACTGCCTCCAGGCAAGAACCCGTTGTAAACAAGCTGTCAAATTTAACTAGCCTATCCTGTGAAATTGCCTTAAACTAACAAGCAGCTAAAGCCTGGTTTAACAGTACAGCAGTTCCTCAAAGAATCTCACCTAATGCTACCTGAAAACTCCACCTAAACTCTAGCTCTCTCTTCTGAAGCTGTGGCTCCGTTTTGCATGGCATTCATCTTCGGAGTTGTTTCCTTCCCTTCTCTCTCTACCACATGATAACTGCTGATACTGCAGTATCTTTGTAAAAGAGATTTCTCGTGTTCATTCATACACAACGTTCCACAGAAATGAAGTTGCAGATTGCTTTACTGTAACGGGGAGCAGAGATTGAAGGGAGGGTCATCAGTTCATGGGCTGGAAGAGCTGTCATTGAGCAGCCTCTTAGTGAACAAAAGCTCTATAGCTTTCTCTTGTTAACAAAAGACAGCTCTATAAGGATCTAATGAAAAAACCACTTCTTGCAATAAAGACAGGGTTTTGAAGGCTACATTCATAGGCATGTGTATTACTTAACATCCCTCCCTACCTCACTGTCAGGAAGCCTGTCACTGCTGTAGAGGTGGGAAAGCAAGCAGTACACCATAACCCCTTTTGACAGCAGGACACATGGCCACTTCTCTGCAAAGTCAGCAGGATCTTCCACCTGCTTTCCTAAACCAAGCATGATGGCAATTTAAAAAATTCAAAGACAATCTGAATTGAGGTACACATATATTGGCAGCTGGACCACGCTCACTTAGTTGCATCCTTGCAATCTTGAATTTCATGCATTCAACAAGAAAGCATTACCAAGTAGAACATACAGCCCTGTCAGTGGGGCTTACCTGCCTGCAAGCCTTTGTCATCAAGCCAGTTACATTATTTGTCAGTTTAACAACTTCTACCCCCAACTCATTGTAAGTGACTGTCATAATTCTAGTTCTTGGGAAAGACAGAGGCAGGATGTTGGACTGGTCATGGTACAGAAAAAAGGAATGAGTGGCAAGCAACAGTGGAAAGAAGGGCACAAGTTGCTTTTCTCTGACACAGCAATTTGGGTAACAAGCCATCTGCATGGTAAGTCTCATTTTTGCCCACCACTTTCAGCCTATTTTTATCCCACCAATTGGGTTGCTAATCAGCTTTTTGTACCGTTTGAAGGCGTTTCTCCCAAAACACCAGCTGGTTGCTTGTAAGACTAAAGTGACTCTAAAGACAGTGCATCTCTCTTCTCTCTCCAGGTATCCTTTAGGTATCACTGTAGATTATACAGTGAATGGCGTCGGACCAATCAGCAGGTGGTACTCCTAATCCCAAAGTCTGCCAACATCCCCTCTGACCAGCAGTCCCTGCTGGGCTTGCAGTCCCTCAAAAGGAACTCAAAGGAGACAATTGTTTAATATGGGCAGTTCTGCACAGGGGCCATTCACTAAAAATATTCTGCTCAAACTCACTGGGGTCAGAACACCATACAGAACCCAGGAGTCTGCTAATCAGATTTACAGACTCTTTGCAGAGGAATAAATCACTTTCATATTCAAATCTTGGGTGCTGCAATCATACAATATTTGCTAAGATGCCAAACTTGTTTGTTTAGCAGATACTATATGGAATTGTACAAACTTGTGTTAATATTTGCATCAAGTAATGCAAACTTTTTTATGGTTTAAAAAACTATGATAATTACATATATATAGTATATATATATATATATATATATATCTCAATACAAAACAGATTTTAGAAGTGCTTTGTTTAATAATTTCCTGGTCCTATAGTATTATTTCTCCAGGTAGCTGGACAATAACTAGTGCTGTTTTTTAATTTCCTAAAGCACAGCAATGACATTTCCCCAGTTGATATTATCTGAAGGTCCTTTATGCCCAAATTTTGGATTATTAAAAATCATATGCAGCGAGTTTTACAGACTGGCATATTATTTAAATGCTATAAAATGATTAGACGATATTTTTTCTCTTTCCTTTTTGACAGAGAATTTCCAATAGGAAAATTCTTAAGTAATAACTTTAGCATGGTCAGAAGAAAGAAATGACACAAACTGCAATAATCCTCCTACTCAAAATTACTAGTATTAGCACTCAGGAAGAAAAATACATGTGTTAGAAGGAAAAGGATAAAAGTTATGCTTGCATAAAAATTAGCATTATTTTAGAACTGTAGAATTTTCAACTTGACAGACAGATTTAGCATAGTGAAAGTAAACCCTGACCTCTCATTGTGGCACTGAGACTAAGGCTCTTCAAAAACGTAACACACAGCCTGTTATTTGGAGTGTAAAGATTAGACTTTTCCTGACTGCCATGATCTATTTCCCCTTTGTTTTATGCTTCAATTAATTCAGCAATTCTTTCCTCTCAGAAGAGACACACATATAGAGACGTTTCAGAGAACTACGTGAAATTTCATTAACAAAAGCTGCTAGAATTAGAAATTGATACATTGTGCCTTTAAAAAACATTTTTTAGAAGTGTGCATAGATAGAAATGCCACCAGATGCTTTGTTTTCCGAAGTCTGCAGGAACTGAAAATCGAACACATATCAAGAAAGTTAATACTTTATAATTCACATATTTCAAAGTATTTTGAGTGTTTACCATTAGACATGCGCTTCTTTGATGCTGTGGGTGCTCTACAGGAGAAAAAGCTTTAGTACACAAAACCAAGTATCTTAGTTTCTTTATTGTCTTTGGACCAGTCTAGCTGGAGTCACATTATTTAACAATGTTCTTTGTAACTGTTGATTTAATGGGGATATAAGATTCAACTACCTATATGAAGCAGTAACAGCCTCATTCAGGCATAAGATTAGACTAACAGCAAGCCAAGGTGTGTAAGATAACAATGGACCTGCAGATCTATACTGACCAGTCTGACAAGGTCAGGAGTTGATCATATGCTTCATAGGGAAGACCCGCTTCTTTCTCTGGAGAAAACTATGCAATATTACAAAGATTTGGGTAGCACAAACTCTGTGATGGCCTAAAGGCTGTAGTTCTTTTTTAAAAAACAAAACAAAACAACCTTCCTAATGGCAACCAACGGTCTGGATAGAAGATTGAACATGCGCAATAAGCAGGGAGTTCCAGGTTAAACGAAAGCCTTCTAGACAGGGTTGCAGAAATAAAGCTGGTCTAGCTGGGTCAAGACTCTGTCAGACAGACAGTGTTCTCATGCCTACACACTTGCTTTTGGTAACTTTTCATCAGAATTCTGCTACTACTTTTGTTTCTTTGGGTGACACCCCAGAAAGTTGGTCCACAAAATAAGTGTTATAAAGTACTAAGTATTAAGTATCCTTAGTTTTGTTTCACAAAACAAGTAGGATTATATGATAATAAGTAGCAACAAGGAAGACAATTATTAAAATTAAGCTGCAGGATATACACAGATAAACACAGTGACTTGCCCTGACTGATCTGTTATTTCAGATTTCACTTTATGTTTAAAAACAGTTTATTTAATCTGAGGAAGACATATTGAAGCAGACAGAAAGTATGGTCCAGTTTAGCAAATATGTTACAACACCAGTTTCTCTGTGTGATGCAGGGAAAAAGATGTACAGCACAACTGGTGGTTGAACTTGCTAGCAATAGTCTCTCATGCATTTTCTTGAGAAAAAAAAAATACAGGAAAGATCCAGTGACACACATATCCTTTTGCATTAAAGCCATGGAATTAAAAATACTTCACATTCTTCCTTGTTTTTCTTAGAACACCAAAACAGGAAGCTGGATGGCATTAATTCCTTTTTCACTTCTGTTCTCAACTAAAGATTCCTTCTGCTGAGTATTGCTTTTTCTTACACGAGTTGCCACTCAGAGCTCAGATTTTGATTAACGATTTTAATATCAATCAATATCAATCAATAAAAATTCTACAACTGCAGCATTACTCTCTTCTGTCTGAATAAAACGTGAAAGACAAAATTAACTGCAGTAATAGCTAGAGCTAGTAAATACAGTATCTTTGTTGTGCTATCCTTAGAGTCCCTAGTTAAGGAAAACCAAAAGTTAAATTACTGCAAAGTGAAGGATGTGTTTGTTTTTTTTTGTTTTTAAATAGTGCCACTCAGTTTCCTTCTCAGGAACATTATGCTTTCTTCTCATGTATTTGGCCTTACCATTTACATTCATTTTCCACTGAAGAAGTTATATATGAGTAGTATTCAAATCAGTATTTTGAGCTGCAGGTGACAAAAGCAGCAGCAATTTAAGTGACAGAAAAAACCTGCTAGGAAGCTGCAGACATAATACTAATTTGTTCCTTCTTTTCACATTCTGCTTGCTGATGATAGAGATTGCAGTCCTAAGTGTATAGAATTAAACTCACCGAGTCCACTACAATCGAGTATTGATGGGTGCAATACAAAATAGGGAAGTTTTACCTGTACATAACCTTTCCCCTGCAAGACTAATTAATCACACTACATAAAGCTAGAAACAAGGCAAAATTTAAGATTAAGCAGTGATATTTGACAAAATTATGATGCTGAAAAGGTACAAGATCCAACAGCAGGAAGCTATGCAGTGCCTCATTTCTTGCTGTAGTGAGCAGAATAAAACAGAAGCATCACTATAAACTACATAGGAAAAAAGGAGGGAAAGTACATAGAACAAACTGATGCAGAAGGATTTAACTAAAGATTTAGAAATACAACAGCCACCTATTCAGCAGAAAGGAAGTCCAGGCATAAGTCAAAGCATCAGGTTTTTTGAGTTTTCAGATGCTGGTTTTTTTGTTTGTGTTTGTGGGATTTTTTTGCTTTTTTTTTTTTTTTCCTCTTTATTCAACTTCATAGTTCTGCAAGACTGACATATCAAGGTATCATTTAAATTTAAGAGAAGTTTTGCATTAGTTTCACAGTAGGAGGTCGCATACAGCAATGTGACAAAACAGTACATAAGAGAAATTGGGGCCAATATATGCAACTGGCCTTCTGATGTGATGAATACCATGAAAAAAAGAGACATGAAAAGCTATTGGGAAAAACACAATAAAATAGAATTTTAAATGCTGTCCCTTTGAAATGAAGGTAAGTTAAAAAAATAACTATTGTATGTGAAACCAAGCTCCATTTAATACATAGCTGGTTAATTAAATAAGTATTTTCCTTGCAAGCAGAATTCAGTATTGCCTATTTATTACCAAAAACTGTTTTGGGGTATTGAAAAGTATCTTTAAAAACTTACAAAACTTACTATTGAGGTCCCTAGTAAGATAAATACCTAGCAGGCCCATAAAACAAGCAGGCCTACAGTATATAGTATGTAATGTAACTGATGATGACACCACACTGCATACTAATTATTGATATTCTGGAAATTAAATTCAAGATACAGAATAAAGTTTTTTTTATATAAAATCAAGAGTTGCATCTCTTAATAGCTGCCATGTTGGCTAGTACTTGTGACTGCTTTCAGTTCTTAATTTTTTTTTACTGACAAGGCCTTACACCTGATTGTGGCAATGCTTCAAAACATTTTTCTTGCTTTTGATGGTAGAAAGTTATTGAATTGATAGTGATTTTTCTTCCACTGTGTAAAGCAATTCTATAGCATTTTAATTCTATAACTCTATAGCATTTTATCTACAACATCACATTACAAACAACAAAACACATCAGCTTCAGAGGCAGAATACTGCAGTTGCTGAGAAAAGCATTAGTTTCATTCCATGACTTATATTATGAAGGTCAGACTTGCTTGCCAGTAATCTTCTGTTTACAAAATGCAACAGTCAAACCATCTACGAAAGGTCACATACAAGAGTTAACAATTAACTGTAGGAAAATCCTATCATTCATCTTAAGCTGAAATGTGCATTTATTGATACCACCAAGTGTAACTTCTTTCTTCAGTTTTATGGACACAGAGGTTATGACCCTCTCTTTATGCAAACCTATAGAAGGAAAGCAGAGGATAGCAGCAAAGGACAACAAATGCACACTAAGCAAAACATGAAATCAAAAAGGTAACTTTTGCCATAATGTTAGGATGGATCTAGCTGACTATTGTAAGTGTCCCAGTGTTCCTCCCTTGAGGTTAACCATGGTGTACCAAGAAAGGCTAAGTATATTTTCATGTCCATCATACATAGTCTCCACTCTCTTTAAAAATATAACCAGTTACTCCTAGTTGTCCTATCTGGGACAAAGCTTCAAAAGCTTCTATTCCCTATATACTACTTACTTGCTTTGCCTGGAGAAAAAGACTTCATACTCAATTACCATGTCATTTCTGCAACAGCAACATTTTCTTTTTTCTATTCTATATATATATTATATACTGCTTACAGTGCAGTATGAATATAAAAGGCACTGTTTCACTGATTGGGAGTTTCCCCATAAAATACCCTTTTCACTTCAGAAACCCTCAAATTACTGTCAGAATTATACAGTGATAGGACAGCTAAATTTCTCAATGAAAATTTAAGACCAGATTTAAAATTGCTTCATCTACAGAAGCAGAGAAATTCATAATTAGCATCTAGCAAACAGAAAAGATATTTACATAGTAATTCCTGTCATTCTGTTTTACTGTGTGGGCATATATGCTGTATGTGTATGCAAGTAGGGGTTAAGGCAGCACAGGCGTAAGACCATCTGTAGAACAGAGCTACAGTTAACTATACTGTATAAAATAATCGGTGCCACAGGGCTGCAGTTGATTAAACTGGGGTTTATTAATGAACTTGCCCACTAAAAACAGTGAATGCAGTTGTCACGTTTGCTGCTTTTGCTATGAACAGACCCCAAAAATCATACTTAATTTAGAAACAGGACCGGATGACTGGAATGCATACCTTTCCTCAAGAGTGTTCATCATGCAAGTCCAAATTGAGCCATGCGTTTCCTAAATAGATTATTATTATGGTTTTCACGGGAAAAAATGCATTTGAGCAGATAAATCTCTCGTAAAGTGTTTTTCTAGTTGCAAGCAGGAAGTTACTAAGCAGCTTCCATCTGCTTAGTAGGTGAAAGGATGATACAATTTGTATTTTTTGTCAACTGTGTTAGTATCAAGAATACTTGATACTAACTGAATAATGATAATCCATCTCTGTTGCAAACTCTAGAAAGGACTGAATGTTCTTTACACATTAGTCTAACAATAGTAATAAAAATACTGATCAAAATTTTAATGACAAATTGAACACATCTGCAGAGCTAACTAGGGTTAATATTTGCTTCTTCTATGACATATCACATAACATTTTATATAGCCAATTATCTAATACTTAAGTGGTCAGATAGTTTTACCAAATCCACCAATCTGTCTTCTGTTACCCAGACTGGTGTAGATTATGGTGTTATTGCAGCACCAAAGATTATGGTGGCAGTTCCAAACTAAGAGGAACAAATGCTTTCATAAGCACTGTGGCAGAGGAGAAAAAAAATCAGCATCAACATAAAAAGATTACATTTGCTGCATACAGTGGTACTATGCATAACCCACCACAAGCATGAGGCTGGTGTTTTTCAGTAGAGCAATGAAAAGTCCGTTCTACCTTGCAGTAACAAAACACACTTCTGGACTTCAGTGCACAAAGATGGGGAAGAGGCATAATAGAAGACATGTTGCTGAGTACAGCAGAAACTTTCAAAAGTTGTTACAGAACTTGCAGGAAAGTGTAGAAGTATATGAAGATTGGGGGGTTGTTTGGTTGATTTTTATTGGTGGTTTTCTAAATATTTGAGTAGTAAGATCTCCTCCTGGTGGCAGGATGTTTTGCTCTAAACACTCCCTCTAAAAGCGTCATGTATGTTTCCCAATACTCTTCATGCTAATTACAGAATACAGAGAAGTATTTTTTCTAAAATCAGTGTTTCTCCATTGCAGTTCTCCATTGCAACAAATGTTGACTTACCAGAATATTCAGAAGATGCATGTAAAAGCTGTCTTTCTACAGAAAATTAGTTTCAAATAGTAGCCCCAAGCAACACACTTGTTTAAGAAGTACAGCACTGTTCATCATGCTGGTGACAAAACCCAGGCTCTACAAAAGATACAACCAGAAATGTTTGATTATACTGGCAGGTTCCTAATATGAACTAAGAATTAACTACTCAATGCCTACATACAAAGTATTTCTTTACTACTGACTGGAGAGATTAAATCTTACCTAATTGGCCCTAACTATTTATCAAAATACATTGCTGGCCTTTGCTGTTTGCTTTGAAAACAAAAAACAAGGAATGGAATTAACCATTTCCTATGATATACATGTTCACTTGGTGCATGCCTACAGTGACTAGAAAGCCATCAATTGTATATCAAGTTTAAGAGTATTCAGAATGTTATGGGATGCAAAGTGATGCTTAAGACATGAAAATATTTATACTGTGTAAGCACTGATATAAACAGGAAATTAAATCAAGCAATACATTGTGGTTTAATGCAGCTGTTTAAACCAATTGTTTAATTACTGTCAAAGAAGCAGTCTCCTCTAACTGTTATCCACCTGCAGAACCCTGGGTCATCTTTCCCCTCCACTTGTGCTGGCACGAGATTGAAATGCCATCAGATAGTTCCACCAGTAAAGGAAACTTAACCAAGATAAAAGACATGTTAAAATTAAAAAATCTGAAAATTCTCATGAGACTAATGAATTGAGGTTTTTTTTTCTAGCAACTTCCAAAATTATGGCTATATATTTAAAAATACTTCTGATGAAGTTGATAACTAATACAGTAGTTCTAAATTTGTTATTGTGTTTAAACTGCTCACCCTGGTACTTGAGTAGTAAAAGCTAGTCCAGAAAGTTTTTAACACATGATCAAGATGAGGCAGAAGGTGGTGCAACTAAGTTGGAATAAAGCTCTGAATAATAATATTCCAAATGTGAAGTTATGTTGCACATTATTCAGAAGAAATAACAAGTCAGTTGCCACCATTCCATTTCTGTAAACATTTTCTCAGCTTCAGAGCCTGATCAGTTGAAGGCATGTGGCACTCATTCAACTTTTAGCTCAGTTCTACCAAGAAACAGATCAAGCTTTACTTGATAACATCTTGAGACACATCATTCAAAGCTTTTTTTAGGCATCAGAGTAATGCAGAAGGACGAAAACTTCCCAGAGTGACAAAAATACAATTTTTTCCCAATACAAATGTATACTACACTCCTAAAAGACTGGGGTTTTTTTTCCCCCTACAAGTTGTAAGCAAGAAGGACCATCCGTATTAAAATGGCATTCTATTTCTAACCAAATCATGTAAGAAAATTTAAGCTGGTTACAATATTTTAACAACACAACTAATACATTTAACATAAACCCTCTTCAAAACAAAGAAATCTAAAATAAGGAAGAGTACCAGTTAGGAGTTCTACTTCATCCTCCAAGCACTTCCATGATCAGCCAGGCTGCCTTCTTTTTTGTGCGTATGGTTGTTTTCATTTGGCTTTGCTGTCTGGGTTTTTTCCAAGCTTTAACAAAGTTGTTCTTTTCTGTACAAAAATTTTTATAGCCTTATTGCATTGTAGGGAAAAAAGTCACCAGTACAAAAGAATTCATAATATTGCAAATGCCCTCCCCTGCAGCACCTAAACAAAGAGGTAAGCAATTGGCTAGCTGTTGGCTAGTTTAGAGTGATAATCTAAGAAAACTGGTACCCAAAACACTGGATTATTTCTATTCAAGCAAGCTTTCCATAGAAAACTACCAGCATATAGATCTGCAGTACAGAGACATTGTTCACATATGTTCAAGTTAATGTTTGAAAACAAACCCGTAGTAAAAGATTTAGCACTAATGTACTGTATGTTTTTAATATATGAAGTTATTAGCCTGGCATGACCTCTAGGCACAAACCAAAGTCGTACCATGTGTATCTCCTGTACATAGAAGAATGCTAGGTAGCAGGAAAACCACAACTTCAGTGATCATATGTGAATCTCAATGCAAAGGCATCCAGTGGCCAATGTTGCAGGGAGAACATAAAAATACCAAGTTTTTATCTAACTAAATTTAATTGCTGTAGCGTTTTTTTAAGTGAAGTTAAGACACACACTTGAGCTGAACTACACAATACCAGAAATGACATGAACTGCTAGATGCACTTCAGTCCTTTTGTGTATCTGACATACAATCTGACTCTATATTAAATGATACAAAGTTATGTTTCAGTTATAGGCCAGAAACCATGCTTGCCAAAAAAGAAAAATTATTTCCAACAGTCAGTTCTCTCCACTCTGTCTATTTATGCACACTTAACCACTGTTCCGTATTATTTCTTCTAAAATGGTGAAACATAGCAATTTTAGGCAAGGGAGCAAACTTGAGCATTGCATTACAGGAAATTGTTTGTTACATTTACTTTTTTTTTTTTTTTTTTTTTTTTTTTTTTTTTTTTTTTTTTTTTTTTAGAGGAGCTACGAAAAACACAGTAAGGTAATAGATAAAACTCTGACCTTTAAAAACCAAGTATGCTATATGAGTATTTTCCCAGAAACTTTTATACTGTCAGGACAAGTTCACACCTTTCTACTGCCTTTTGAGTTGCATTTCTTCAGCAGGTAAAAACCATTTTCTCTGATACGTATCTTCAGATCTCTCATTTACTCTATCAGAGAAAATGAGGTTTAAGTTCTTAAAACTTCAGGTAAATTTAGGTATACTTGCTTAAGCCAAACTACATTATAAATGATTAGGAAATCTTAACTGGAACAGAGCTTAAGAAAAAATATGCCCAAATTTTTAAGCTTTAAAACTTTGTTTTAAGGAAAAACTGCTCTCCATCAAGGAACAACACGAAATATTTTTTTTATACTGTTTTTGTAACAGTGATCAATAATTTAATGAGCATGAAAAACAAACAATAAAAAAAACCTACCCCAACAGGTATGATATTTTAAAAAATCATTACTTATAATTGTTTTTTCAACATAGTAACCTTGTTAACTTAAACCAAGATACCTGTTGCTGGGAAAGCTCCTCCTCCACTTCTTCCACTTCTGCCTCTTACCATCTATGTGCAGTTATTTCAGAGACAGTCCTACTCTGAGCAACCTCCTGCAACAGAGATTTATTGCTTGACTCCTGTAAAGATCTGGTGCTAATCTTCTTAAAGTTTGAGAAATGGGAGTTCCAGTAGTTAGGAAAGCTACTTAAAACTGATTTTATCCAGACACTTGTCATATACTGCATATATAGCACAAAGCATTCATAGCACGTTTGGTTTAAATCTCTTTTTTAGAGAGCCCTAACAAAAGATTCACTGAGTTCTTCCAAATTTGGTATATTGCAATATTTTCTTAAAACTGCAAAATGTCATGGCAGATGTCCTACCTAAAGTTTTAGCTCCCACCTTACCAGAATTAATACCTCATTGCTCAACAAGATTTCCCACCCTCCACAACCACACAGCTTTATGGAAAAAAAATTTAAGAGGCAAGTCACTGAAGTGGAGTTTACTAAAGCCTTTTGTTTTCAAAGTATACTCAAAGACACTGCACAATTCCTGGTATGAGGGCAGGGTCTGAATAAGTCATTCATCTACTATTATACACAATATAGGGAAAAAAGCCAAACCAAACAAACCAACAAACAAACAAACCCACCAAAAAACAAATAAAACTCCCCACAAAACAAAAAAAGCCCTTGCTTCAGTAGACTGCATTCCTAAATTGCAGTTAAGACAGATGGGGCACAGGATGAATTATTGACTGGAAAAGATGAAGAAACTGTTCTAAAGAGTTGTGCATTTACCTGCAAATACATCCAAACAATGGCTCTGCCTGCATATTCATTGAGGATGGCATGACAGAAAAGCAAGCTTAAATATATCTGAGATACTCTACTTCTCCTCGAGAATTTTTCATACAACTGTAGCATCTTCACCAGTGTCCCAAGAACTCTGATTATGCCAGACAAGGTTGTTGGGAGGGATGGCATCAATACCAGCATTTGCAGCCCGGATCTATTGAAAGAAGAAACAGCACAACTGGTTGTCAACATTATGGGGCACATAAGGAATTCAATAAAAGGAGCTAAGTGTTACATATATGACGATACCAGTGGAAACCACTAGAGCTCAGCATTGCCAACTCAAACCAGAGCAACATCAATGAAAAGATTTGTCTTTTCCAAGAGGACAGTGCTAGCAAATGGAAAACAAAACACTACTGGTTGACATTAATAGCACTACAAGAGACCAAACAACATAAAGTAGTTTTTTTGGTGGACAATTAAACTGGCACAAGCTGACTTTCATAGCCCTGAACTTAACCACCACATCTGGTAATTCAGAAGCAAATTCTCTGAACCTAGCTGTCACTCCCAGTTCAGCAATTGAACAGAGTTAATTAACAACAGCAAGAAGGTAAAAAAATCTTCTAGAAATACCTGTTGACTGAACCAGCAGAAGAAAGATGATGATAATTTAAAGGCAGAAGTGCCTTTAGCAGACAAAACTCTCAAAAATCTAAGCAGACAAAACTCTCAATCCAATTCATGTAACCTCATGCATATTCATTACATCACCTGATCTTTTCCAGATACTAACTTGTCTATATAATAGGAAAACTGGGAAGACAAACTTAGTCTCTGCCAAATTATTTGGAAAATTATGAAATAATGCCCTCTGAGTTTACATTCTTCACTTGAAATACACCGTATTTTGCAGTCCTACAAGAACATACTGTACAGGAGGAATACAAGACAAAATGTATCACAGAAAGGATCAAAGCCAAATATTACTAATAGTATCTATTTTTAAAAGAGTGTTCCGTTGCATTTTCAGTTGATTGGTAATTTGCAAGAGCCTACTTCAAAACCAAGTAACATTTTTCATTTTCACTCTAGATTTTTCACTGCAGTGTACATGACATTACTCCCATCAAATAAGCTAGTACTGAATACAGCTATTATTGTGTCACTCTATGGGTTTAAAGTATGTGGTCTGTGATCCAAGTAAAATTAGTTTTTGCCCAAATACAGTTATTTATTGTACTTTTTCAGTCTCACATTTAATCTTAATCCTAGCATATTTTGGGGTTTTTTTTGTTTGTTTTTGGTTTTTTGTTTTGGTTTTTTGTTTGTTTTTTTGAGAAAGTCCTAGATGCAAATTGGATCTAGAACAAAGACATCAAAGAGACACAGATTGCACATTCTAGCTCTGGCTTTAAATATTGCTTTGTAGAATCCTATGCTAGGCTTTCCAGTTACTATAGGCCAGAATTAATTGCTTAGAATGTCAAGAGCATTAAATACAGAGCTCATCTAAAATGTCCCATCTATCTGCAAAGGTTTCCACAAAATACAATTAACAGTACCACTTTTCACACTGTAGCAAGATACTACAAAAACAACTCAACTTTGTCAAAAGGAGACAGACAAATTTAAGTCACACGTTTAGAAGTTAGGGGAAACAGAAGTCCTTGAATATAAAAATCAACTGTAATTAACAGGACTGAAGTCACAAACAGCCTGTTACCTCTTTCTGAAGGCTGTGGACATACGAATACAGACTTCAAATTCTCACAAAGCTCTCAGTCAGTTCTTCTCTTACTGAGCTTGCTGCTCTTTTCAGAGGCAAGTCTAGCATTCTCAAGCTGCAGTAGATCAAGTTCAGACATCAGTTTCAAAGTAACTTTTAATAAAAGAAAAGTGAGTCACTAAAAACCACACACAACACTAAGCTGTAAAGTTCCTCTCTGCAGCTTCAACACAATGCAGCATCTTTAGGGGTTAAATACAGTGGCTCAGTTACCATGCTGGACTGCCTTACCTGAAATCACAAGCCGCTGAATATTTATTCTACAATTAAAAGGTTTCCTTTAAAGCTATTCCTGAGGTTGGACTGACAGAAATTTGGTTTTCATGCTGGCCAGTGTTTAGCTATATATATTTAACTGTAGCACTAGAAAGCAAGAAAACTAACAGGTGAATCAAGCTAAATATGGACAAAGCAAAATCTAGACACAAATCAGTTGATTTCAAGAATGTAGATCTTGCTGCTGCACCATAAAGTTTGCAATCTCAAATCTACCTTGTATACCAACTGAATATCCAGCAAAAGGATAATTGGTTATTTTTGATTGAAGCAAGCCCTACTTGAGCTCTGCTCCTGTATTTTCGTATTATTCAGTAAACATATTTTGGAAAGGACACTTAAAAAACCTAGAGCCCCAACAAACCACTATACAGACCATCACCTCTCCGTATCTTTCAACCTGAAAAATCTCACGCCTGACTGACGGATCCATCCGTCGATACAGAAGGAAAGTGTGCGGCTGTGTGACAGGGGTCAAAGCGTCATCCCAACTCAAGCTCCGCAGCCCCCCACTATCAATTACACCTGGGGAAACTCAGGGCAAATTCCGAGGGTGTGGCGAACACCGCTCCAGCCAGAGGGCTCGCTCTGCGGAGCGACGGGCGGACGGGGCGCCGGCCACCGCCTCCCCGGCGGGGCAGCTGCCAGGGACCGGCACGGCGGCGCAGGGCAGCGCACCGGGGGCCGGGCAGCCACTTTCGTCCGAGGCTGGGCGAGGCAGCGTCGCTTCTCGCTCATTCATTCAAAGCCGAGGCGGCCGCCTGGGCTCAGCCTGGGCGCCGGCCCCGCTTCCCGCTCACCTCCCGAGCGGCAGATCCTGCTCGCCGCGGAGCTCGCACAGCTCGATCTGCAGCTTGGCCCGCTGCCGAGCCGTGTTGCCAGCTCCTGCGAGCGTCGGTCAGCTCGGTTTCGTAGACCGAGCTCGCTTTGACGAGCTCGTCGCTCTGCACGTCGTGCCGCTGGAGGGAGGCGGTCCCCTTCTCCAGGCTCCGCACCTTGTTGATGGAGACGGGCAAGGGGTCGTTCAGCTCCCGCAGCTCCTCCTTCTCCTGCAGCCGGAGAACGCGCGTGGGGCTCACACTCGTGGCGGCGGAGCCCCGATGCCGTGATCTCACAGGCGTGAAGGCCGGGATGGAGGACGCCGTGGCGGACCGGAGAGAGGGAGAGAGAAGCCCGACGCGCGGGGCGGCAGAGGGAGACACGGGGCGGAACGCGCCGCGGCAGTAAGAGGAAAAGCAAATGGAGACCAGCAGAGTGAATGCCGAAATGCAGGTGGACAGCGGAGGCGAGGCGAGGCGAGGCGAGGCGAGGCGAGGCGAGGCGAGGCGAGGCGAAGCACGGCCCGGCCCGGCCCGGCCCGGCCCGGCCCGGCCCGGCACGGCCCGGCACGGCACGGCACGGCACGGCACGGCCCGGCACGGCCCGGCACGGCCCGGCACGGCCCGGCACGGCACGGCCCGGCCCGGCCCGGCACGGCACGGCACGGCACGGCACGGCACGGCACGGCACGGCACGGCCCGTCCACGTCCCACCCAGCGCCCCCACTGCCGCGCCGCCGCCCAATACCACCACAGCCGGCCGGCACCCGCCCTTCCCCTCCGTCCCTCCCCCACGTGACCACTACGTGACAGGTCGCCAGCCAATCGCGAGTCGAGGTGCGGCGAGCACCGCCCCCCGCCGCTGGACGGAGGCGAAATTCAAACCCTGGCAGTGCCCGCTACGGAGGGGTCGGGGCTCCGGGGGCAGAGGGAGGAGCCCGCCGACCCCAGAGCCTCCGCCGACCCCAGAGCCTCCGTCGCACCCCGTCCTTTGTTTCGGAAAAAGGGCTGTGGCGGGCGGGCGGGTCCTCTGAACCCCCTCCGCCGCGCCCCGCTTTTCATCCTCAGGGCTGTGGGGTGCGCTGCCCCCTCGGGGCTCTCCCCAGCCCCTCTCCAGGAAGAGATGGGTGCCCCGAGGCCACCGGCCTTGCGTCCCTTCCCCAGCGCCGGGTCTGGCGCCCACCTCCCCGCTGGCCTGCCCCGCGGCTGCTCCGCCCGGGGGAAATACTCTCATTTGGCAACGCAGATTCTGCCCAGGATAAAGTGATTTTGCTGCGCCGGGCATTTTCTGTCCTAAATTTATCCTTGCCTCATCTGTAGGCCTTGCAGTAACTTGAAAACAATACTTGGCACCTGATCCTGCGAGAGCCTGAGCGCCTGTTCTGAAATATTTAAAAGGCAATTACTCAGCTACAGCTCAAGTCCGGCTTTAGTGTTAGAATTTGTGTATTCCTTATCTTAGTCTGGCTCCTGAAGGTTTCTTGTTTATGTCATCAATTGCAAGCTGAACGAGAGTTCTTCAAGAAAAACATCAGTCCTGTGCTGCTGTCAGTGCTACAGGTGAAAAAGCCACGTTCAGGTGGAACTGAACTCACTGGAGGTTTAGGGTTTAAAATCAGCACTATACCTTCACAAGTGATTTAGGAGGCTGCATGTTCTGAAAGCTGGTTTACATTAGTACCACTGGGCATTATCAGAGAGATGTTAGAAAGTAAAAACTGGGAAGAACATGGTGAACAGTTCAAAGTCTTGGTTGTAAACCCAAGTGTTCTTCTCACAGAAATTCCTGTAGTAAGGGCTTGTCAGCAGGAAAACATTAAGATTTCCCCCTACTTACATTTCTCTGAAGTCTTTGAGTAAGGTTTCTTCTAGAATAAGCCATAGCAAGACTCTAGAAACTGATAGTTTTCCACTGAAAGTGAGATAGACCCTATGGAAGCTGGGTGCTCCTTTTGAGTTCCAGAACATTAATTCTCAGTTCAATTACTTTAGTAAAACATTTTTTTGTGAATTCCCACTGTTAAGAGGGAAAAAAAAAAAAAAAAAAAAAAAAAAAAAAAAAAAAAAAAAATTCCAGTCATGGGACTGCATATAACTAAAAGTAATATAGCCACAGAGGGGAGCTCCTGGTTTTCCCCACATGGTGCTTTTGTTGACACAATCATCTATTTCTCATTTTTCCTTCTCTGCCTGTTACTACAATTTGTTTGGGTGGTTTTTTTGTGGCTTATTATTTTTCTCTTCCCTAGTCCTTTGGAAAAAGCAAAGCTGGCTAAAAAGCATGATAACAGCTGGGGAAAAAAATTTCTATAGCACCTGCTGCAACATAAAATTGTCAGCAAAGTAGGATTATAGCTCAAGGTAGTTTTACACTACAGATGGCGCTAGAAAGAAAGGATCTGTATTCACAGGCAGTACAAGGGACAAAGTTTGGGAGATTTTGTTGTACAAACAGCCCTCTGCAGGTATTTATTTCTGACTTTGATTCTATCTCCTTCAAGGATTTAATTTAATGTTGGGCTCTAAATCACTGAGTTTTCATTATAAAAATGCACGTTATTATTCCCTCTCTGCCCTCCAGAATCTGTTTTGCAGTTCGTATGATTGAAGAAGACTCATGACTTTTCCCGGGCCTGCCCGGCAGCCTTGGTAGTGACACGAGCGTTTCTAACAGGGAGGAACGTGATAGCCCTTTTGTGTATATTTGTATACATTTCATAATTTTCCTTTTCATTGATACTGTTTCAGTAAAGCTGTGTAATTCATTCTCCAGGCCTAAGTCTCTCTTCCTTATTTTTCCTCCCTTCCCTGCAGGAGAGGAGAGAGGGGTTAGCAGAGATCATCTGTCCTTCGTGTAACTGATGGCCCAGCCTTAAACCCCGACACACATGATGTGAAATTAGATGGGCTTACCTCATGGACCAGGATGGATAATGCTGTGAAAATCGGATGGAAGCAAACACTGTAGAAGAGGGGCTGGGCAAATGCTGAATCAGTTTGTTAATTTTAATTATGCAGTGAAAACCAAAATGTTTATCTTTCAATATCATGCTTTCTTTATTCTGTGGTGGTTGTTGTTTCCATTTAGTAAAAAAATTAAAATTGATGTGGTGTTTCCCATATATAGTTAAAAAGAAATATAATAGTTAAATACATTAAAATCTCTTTACTAAAAAAAAATCTAGTCTTATGTGTAGTTTCAACACCAAGATTGGCTTCCATATTGAAGGAAGCTCAATAGGCTCCTCAATAGCCATGCATCAGATTTCTCTGCCATTTGTATACATCTGAGAATTCTTGCTGTTACCTCTGCGGCTGAATTTGGTTTTCTTTACTGGGCTGAAAAACTAAGAAAAAAGTCAGCCTTCAAACTCTGCCTCGGCTGATTTCAGACAGTTTACTTTGTAACATTATTCCTCTTTTGTATTGTATTTATATTTGTAACATTATTCCTCTTTGCCCTTGGCAGCTTGGGCCTGATAGAGTGTGCATATGTTACTCACTACCTTTGTATAGAAAAGCCTCTAAGTGCCATTATTCCGTCATCTCAGGGGCACAAGGCGACCCTGAAGGACTGAGACCTGACACTGACATGCCTCCAGGCTGCTTCCCAAGGGAACCAGGAGTATTTTTGCCGCCCCAGAAAGCCAAAACTGAGCAAAGCAATGTGGTATCTATCCATGTGGCTGACCTCTTGACTATAAACGTCTTCTCCTTATCAAATATGACTGTGATACACTTCACAGAATCACAGTGTTTTGGGTTGGAAGTGATTTGAAAGACCATCTATTTCCAAACCCTCTGCATGGACACCTCCCACTAGATCAGGTCCAACAAAGCCCCATCCAGCCTGGCCTTGAACACTGCCAGGGAGCGGGCAGCCACACTTCACCACTCTTAGAGCTGAACTCTGAAATACAAGTTCTACAACACAGCTTCAAAATACCACCACAGCTATAATTTATTACATTTGTTGGTCAGCATACATTGTATATATCAGGCATGTGCACATCTTACAGACACAGACTACACTATGTTTAGACTCACCTTCCCTAAATATGGAAGGTATTTTTCTGGCTGAGATTTCTAAAAAAAAAATCTTCCAACATGCACTCTTTAACAGCAGATATTTTCTTTGTACACTGATGTGAAAAAGCAAACTTCTAGAATCTGGAAAAATTTATGGGAATTTATCATAGACACTATAATTTTGAGTATATGAGAGAGTCTTACTGTTGCCAATTTAATATTGTTAAATAAATTTTATGTATATAATAATTCGTGTTCATACCATATTTTCTTTTAAAGTGGACAATAATCACAGTTAATACATTCTGAAAATGTGCCATTAGTCCGAAGATTACATCAGAAATCCAAATCTGACTCTTCTAAAGAGGAAATAGACAAATATTTTAACTTTGTTACCCACTCCAAGTGTTCATCAGAAAATACTGTTTGTTTCCACTACGGGAAAGTATTCTAAAGAAGATTCAAAGAGAGTAAATGCTGTGTTCTGTGCTTTCAAGAAGCGGGAAAAAATAAACAACAAAAAATCAGTACAAATGTTTTCCTATTACAGCAAGAGTTACAGGGAAAATAAGAGTCCGGTAATACGTAGCAGGACTGTTGTTTCTCTTAGCTACATTCAATGCTAATCAAGTAACAGTAATACTCCTCCCTGTGTTTTAGCTTCAGTAATACAAAAATACTTCCAAAAGATAACGGTAAATTCTTGATGGTCCGCTTGCTTCTAATTGTTCTCTGAGTAGTAATAGCTTATGTATGACTACATTACTATTAGTAAGTCACTTCATGCATAACTCGGAGCCTTGTTTAAAAATACTTCTAAAAATTTAATTTTACACTGTTAATATTGCTGAACACAAATGAAAAAAACCCCAAAACCTAACCAAAACAGAACAAACTGAGATTTTAAAAAAATTACTCCTAACAGTACAACGTAAACTCAATTTTTCATTTCTGCTGAGTCAGTCATATTGAACATTTTCTTAGGGATCTCCATTGAGTGTTCTGTGTGATGCCTTCCTCCAGTAGAAGCCGAAATAGGATGAATAAATGTATTGGGGATGTAGTTACACTGTACCTGCATGGCTATGATGGGCTGCAAGTTGGATAAGAGGACGGGAGGAGAAGGGAATGTAGTATGGAGAAGCAGTGCAGGAAGGACATAAGCAAATATAATTGTTGCAAGAACTGCAGTTCCACATAAAGATCTGAATGAACTTACTTTAAAAATGACTGTGGGACAGTGTGTTGCCTTCCTGCAAAACAGCCTATATACCTTACATACAAATACAAATCTCCCAATAATTACCAGAGATGCCTTATGCTTATATGAAAGTACTTGGTTTGGGGTAAACCTTTTCACCAACAAATTACCAAAGTGTTAACCCTACTAGTACATAAGAGAGTGCTTTGCTGTAGCAGGTGACAGAACTACCCTTACTTTGTATGTGTGAAGTTGGAGAACACATAATTTGCTGCCAATTTCTATGACTTTTGTAAGTAGATTTATAAAACTGCATTTTTTTGTTTTGTTGTGGGATTTTGTTTGTTTCACAAAGATTAATTATATTAATTACTCTAATTAATCAAACCTCAAAGTTTTAGATAAAATATTCTTGTCCCCTTAGAGGTAGAGCACAAAATCTGTTGAAAGTGTGAGTCAGTGCAAAATTAAACATCTTAAAAAAAAATTAGGAATTTACTCTAAGGCTAAGCTAGTATGTGACAGGCATAGTGAGTTTTCCAGTTTCTCTGCATTAAGGTGAATGCATCAACACATGTAGTTGATGTGCTCCACAGCTCAGAGCAAGTTTAGCACAGAATATCAGAAAACTGGTTTTTAACAGCCTATTTATCTCTCATCTAATCTTCTCTCCCTCCTTTTGAGAGGAGAATAAACACCTGAAAAAGCCATTGGAGAAATATCTAACTGTAACTGATCCTGTGAATATGGTGAATATCTGGCTCACCATACTGCCAGAACATAAGTACAACAGTGCTAGCTCACAGAAACAAAACAAAACAAAACAAAACAACCAACAAAAAACCAAACAAATGTTTTAGGATTTACTTTATTACTGTTTGTGTAATTAGCACGTTGATAAGCCTCAATTTACTTACTATTGTAAGTTGCAATAGCAATATAATTAAAATAAGGAAAAAAGATCACCATCACTGTTCATTTTACTTACAAGGCCAGGAGAGAAAAATATATGTCTGAGATCTAGTTAGGTTGAACAAATATTAAAACCTGGTATTAGGCAAAAGTCTAACAAAATACTGTAAATCACAAGACTGCAGTTAATTTTGTTCAAACTGTCTTACAACTGTAAAATCACATATTTAAAATATAATAGAAAATGCAATTTTCAATATTCCATCTTACGTTCTAAGTACTGTGCATTTATGATCTGACAATGAGGGAGATAAATATAGCATTTTGAGATACAGATATATAAACTCATAAGCATATATGCAACAACAGCAATAGTATTCTGCCAGTTATAGGTATCTGGAAGAAGTCTCATGATCGCTTGCCCTTGATCTCATGGAGGACTTCAGCTTCCCAGATGTTTGCTGGAAATACAATATAGCAGAGCAGAAACAGTCCTGGAGGCTCCTAGGGTGTGTAGGACTATTTCCTGACACCACTGATGAGTTTCCACTAGAGAAGGCATTCTGCTGGACCTGCTGTTAGTCAATAGAGATGGACTTGTGGAGGATATTATGGTTGGAGGTTGTCTTGGGCACAGTGACCATGAACTAGTGGAGTTCTCTGTTCTTGGAAAAATCAGGAGGGTCAGAAGAACTGACACCTTGGATGTCCAGCATGCAGACTTAGGCCTGGTTCAGAGACTGGCTGAGAGTCCACTGGGAGGCTGTCCTGAAGAGCAAAGGATTCCAGGAAGTCTGGAAATTCTTCTAGAAGGAACTCTTAAAAGTGCATGAACAGGCCATCCCTCTGTGCCAAAAGACATACCACCAGGAAAGAAAACTGGCCTGGCTAAAAAGAGAGATCATGTTTCAACTTGAGTCAAAAAGGACAGTTTATGGACTTTGGAAAAAGGGGCAGGCAGCTTCGAATGATTACAAAGATGTTGTGAGACTATTCAGGGAGAACATCAGAAGGGCAAAAGCCCAGCTTGAAGTTAATCTGGCCTCAGCTACTGAAGACAACAAGACATGTTTCTACAAATATACTAGCCGAAATAGGAGGACTAAGGGGGGACATCTATATTTGATGCAGAGGGAAACAGTGATCAAGGATGAAGAGAAGGCTAAGGTAATTAATGCCCTCTTTGCCTCAGTCTTTAATAGTACACCACTTAGACTTAAACAAGTCTATGGGGCCAGATGATATCCTCTCAAGGATGTTGAAGGAGCTGACAGAAGTGCTCATCAAACCGCTTTCCATCAATTATTATCAATCCTGTCTAACCAGGGAGGTCCCAATTGGCTAAAGTAAATGTGATGTATAACTAAAAAAAGTGATGCAAGGAGGATCTTGTAAACTGCAGGCCTGTTAGTCTGACTTCAGTGCCAGCAGGTCATCCTGAATGCCATTGTGCAGCACATGCAGGACAACAGGGCAATCAGGCAGAGTCAGCACAGATTCATGAAAGGTGGGTCCTGCCTCATGAACATGATTTCTTTCTTTGACCAGATGACCCACTTAGTGGATGAGGGAAAGGCTGTTGATATTGTCTGCCTGGATTTAGTAAAGCTTTTGACACCATTTCCCACAGCATTTTCTTGGAGAAACTGGCTGCTTATGGCTTGGATGTGCATACACTTCACTGTCAGGATGGCAGGGCCCAGATAGCTGTGGTGAATGGAATTAAATCCAGTTGCTGGCTGGTCACAAGTAGTGTTCTCTGGGGTTGAATGTTGGGGCCAGTTCTCTTTAATATCCTTACCAATGATCTGGACGAAGGGATCAAGTACATCAGTTGGCAGACGGTACTAAGCAGGGAGGCAGTGTTGATCTGTCTGAGGGTAGGAAGACTCTGCAGAGGGACCTAAACTGGACCGCTCTGCAGAGAGATCAATGGGCCAAAGCCAGCTGTATGAAGTTAAATAGGGCCAGGTGCTGGGTCCTGCACTTCGATCACAACTCCACACTACACTACAAGATTGAGGAAGACTGACTAAAAAGCTGTACAACGGAAAAAGACCTGCTGGTGTGGGTCAATAGCCAGCTGAATATGAGCCAACAGTGTGCCCAGGTGGCCAAGAAGCCCAACAGCATCCTGGCATGCAACAGAAATAGTGTGGCCAGCAGGACTAAAGAAGTGATAACTGTACTTGAAACTGGTGAGGCTGCACCTTGAATACTGTCTTCAGTTTTGGACCCTACACTACAAGAAAGACAACAAGGTGTTGGAGTGAGTCCAGAGAAGGGCAACCAAGCTGGTGGAAGGTGTGGAGGACAAGTCTGATGAGAAGAATCTAAGGGAATTGAGACTGTTTTGTCTGGAGAAAAGGAGGTTGAAGGGAAACCTTATCACTCTTTACAACTACCTGAAAGGAGGTTGTAGTGGAGTGGGTATTGGTGTTTTTTCCCAAGTGATAAATCATAGAATAAGAGGAAATGGCCTCACGTTGAACATGGGGAGATTTAGATTTGATATTAGGAGAAAATTTTTCTCTAATAGGGTTATAAAACATGGGGGCGGACTGTACAGGGAGGTGGTTGAATCACCTTCCCTGGAGGTGTTAGAAGGACATTTAGATGTGGTGCTTAGGTAGGTTTAGCACTGGATTCAGTAGAGTTATGTTAATGGTTGGATTTGATCATTTAGAAGTCTTTTCCAACCAAAACAATTCTCTGATTCTATTCTCTGATTCTGTAATTCCTTGCGCTACTATAGTTGTGGCTAGTAGAATCCAGAATCCAGACTAATCATGACTTCTTAGCTGAGTAATATTGTCTGATATTGTACTCTCTCTAATGGAAATTCAATATGTGTTTTCTATAGCCCTGACAATTCAGAAAAAGGGAGACTTGATTCAGGGATCTTAAGCTGGTGGTGATAACACTTCCTTTTGAAGTGTTGTTTTAACTGTATCTCTCAAATTGTCTGTTATCTTGCCTCGGAGGGATAAAAATTGCAGTCTTCAAAACTGTTATAGTAGTGCCTTTTCACTGCTCAGCTATCTACAGCCCCAAGCTATGATGCAGAAGGGACTGTGGATGCCAAGAGAACTGTACAAGCCTTTTGAGAATAAAAGAGTTATCAAAACTTCAGAGAGAAGTTGCAACATGGTTTTGGCTATGAAGGTTCTGGTTCTGGTTCTGTAACTCTGTATACCACTCTGTAACTATGAGTGACTATAGAAGAGTTTCAGCTCTGCTAGTGTAAGATCTTTTTGGTTTTACCATGGCTGCATTGGATTTCAGTGTGATGCTTCTTACTTCCTGAAAGCAATGCTATTTATTACTCTTCATTCTTTATAAGTGACATGTTGAATGAACTAAGGAGTCTCTGCCAGTACTTGAA
This sequence comes from Heliangelus exortis, assembly GCF_036169615.1. Classification (NCBI taxonomy): domain Eukaryota; kingdom Metazoa; phylum Chordata; class Aves; order Apodiformes; family Trochilidae; genus Heliangelus; species Heliangelus exortis. The sequence goes on along the minus strand of NC_092454.1, from coordinate 22,597,753 downwards.
GTGTTGTTTAATTTTACCTGGCTTATTGTGGTAATTAATAGGCAGACATATTCAAATAAAACCACAAACTGCATACTAATTGTAGACTTCTGGATGAGGGCTGGTGGAAGAGTGAAGCAGAAGGCTGTGCATCTTGTGTTACTCAGCTGAGAGGTCTGAACATTGAAGAATGCAGATGTCTGTGAGCAGAGAATTTGAAGTGCAGAAGTGCTGCTGCTGACACATGAAAGCCAAACTCAGCACTCCCAGAAACCCCTTAATTCAGAATTGTAGGCTTTTAAATGGCTCTCACCATTTTAGAGACGGTGAACTTCACTCAGGTGTGAAGATGGTTGCAATGAATTTCATTACTTTTACTGAAGCAGAGGTAAGACCCAATGCTCCCAGACACATAGGAGCAGCACCCATGTAGGCCCTCTCAGTCAGAGCTCAGCTCTGTGAGCCACTGGATTGCTGTTAGAGATTTCAGCAGCCACTAAATCCCTGTGTAGATCTATCAACACATGGGTACAAAAGGTGTTGCAATAAATGAATACTATTACATATGATGGTATATCTGTATTTTTTGGTAGAGAAAATCTTACTGAGTTGTACATAGGTATTATAGAATTCACTATAAACTAAGAATTACTTCATGCATTGAAAAAGTGTACAAGCAGAATGGGAATGATGTGCAGAAATTAATAGCTGGTTCTTACCATTTAAATTACCAGCAGCATCACTAGAAATGTTTTTCTTTTATGTGCCAGCAGAGAATAGGGAGTATACGCAGTCTCTTACCCACAATGTCTTTCTGATGAACCTTGTTTAAACCAAATGCACTCCTTTGTTTGTACTGGTATGTGCAAGACACATTATTCAGAAAGGAGGACCTATAGTAGGATGCAAAGCTCAGTTATATAGATCCTATGTAATTCAGTAAAAGTGATCCGACTCTATTTTTTATTAATAGTTGCCTCTCACAGAATAAAAATGGTCATAAAACAACTCTTTTTGAGATTTTCCGCTCATTGCAATCTGTACTAAATGATGCAGGTTCCTATAGTTCCTGCAGTTAATGACAGAAAATTAAGATTTGTTTATTTCCACTTGGTTTCAGTTTCCTAAATCATGTTTTTTCTTGCTTCCAGTACTTTGAAAAATCACTTCACTATCCCAGCATGAACAATTGATTAAGATGAAATAAAGCAAGAATCAATTATAAAAACCTGGTCTTCCTATGTGCATGTGTGTCCCCCTCTTAGGGGCTGCATCCCACTGTAAGGCAGAGCTCCCAGGTTATGCTTAGGTGAGTGGCTTGACTCACAGCCACGATGGGTAAAGCAGAAAGTCAAATCCAAAGCCATGAGAATTAAGCAGTGGAGTTTGTGCATCCATGAATAAGGGGGGTAGGGCAGGATCTGTTAGAGAGAAAATAGAGTGGGTGGGCTTGGTCAGGGGTCAGTCTTGTACAATTCTGAACCAATGGGGCACTCTCCCATGCCAACACAGGGATCACATTATCTACAGAAGGCATGGGAGGGGGAGGCATCTTCATGCAGTTCTGCTTCTGGGCTTGGTCATACTGTCTCCTCTGTGGACAACTCCCAGTACCTAGATAGAGCTAGGAAGAGCTGTTACTGCTTGAGAGATGCTTGTGTGCTGAGTGGTATTTCCAAGGTCATAGTTGTCTTACACCTCTGATGCTTCCCTGGAGAAGCAGCCATTTACCATTCTCTTCAGATGCTAGATTAACAAAGGACTAACAAGAGACAGGATAATTTGTCCTGCAATGGGCATCTTTTTTCTCAGGAATTGTTTTCAAGAAGTCCTATATGTATACTTGTAGATAGATACCCCTCTATAGATAGATAGATACCCCTCTATCTAGAGATACCCCTCTATTTTATTTTCCCTAAAACAGGACTCTGAATATAAGACTACTGTGATCTCTGTGTGTGTCTCATTGGAAATTTGGACAGTAGTGTTTCTAACCGAGGAGGTAATATTTAGGCTTATTTCTTCAAATGTTTCATTTTTGCACTGAGTACACTAGATGTACATGTGACTGCTACTTGTATACAAAAGCACTCCGTGTACCACTACAGTGTTTCCTGCTCAACCACTCAACTTTGAATTTAGAATTTCATTACCTGTAGAAATTTCTCTGAGCAGGACCGGGATATACTAGTTGTTTTTAAGTTTCAGGCACTCTCCTGGGCAATAGCTTTACTTGGATCATTGTAAAATTGTTTTACTCTCATCACTGTCTGCCTTGCACATGTAGAATTTTTTGAATCCTAAAGCTCAGTTCTTCATGGTTTAAGAGATTTTGAATTAATTCAAAATGGCATCTCACAAAGGGCTAAATTCCACCCAGGGGTAAATGACTGCTCATCCCTTCCATATTTAATGGGATCTTCTCTACTCTACTAACAGTTTCTTAATTAATTCTGCACTTATTTGCAAAAGAAAATACTCTATACTTCTCTTGAAATATTATTGAAATGGAAAAACGGTAATCGCTACAAAGTGGAAAAGAGTACCCAATAAGAACTTTAGTTAATATTCTTACTGATGTTTTATATATAAATATATATATATATAAATATATATATATATACACATACATATATATATAATATTTTACAATTTTTATACTGAAATCTTATCTCATGAATAAAAGGTACTATGCTTTGTAGTGGCCTTTCAGTAAGAAAACCAATTTTGATAACAGAGAAGCAGGAAAATAAACTCACTTAGAATAAAGACAAATGATGCATTAGATCTCTTTATCACCTTCTGTAGAAAAGTAAGACTGTATCAATCACAGATTTTTTAACTTAAGACTGCAGGGAGAATTGACAAGGTGCAAGATATATTCTATGTATTTTCTGAAGTAAAAATAAATGCAGATTTTTAGATCAGAAGCAATTTCAAGAACAAAAAGAGCATTGGGAAATATGTATTGCCATCTACACAAAACTAAACATGTGGTGATAATGTGAAATCCTCAAAGTCCTTCTTAGTAATTTCTAGGGCAGTTTTATACTTCTATGCATAAGCACCTACAGAACTGCAGCCAGCTTTGGACCATTGGCTTTAACACAGTCTGTTAAAAACAGAGCGTGATGATATAGTAACAAGGAATGAACCATGTTTTCAAGTGAGTAACTTCTAATAAAGCTTGAATAACCTTGGGCATCTTTTAAATATTTTAAATATTCTTAGCCCCCTGGCTCTTATTATTTTTTCTTTGCTCAAGAAAGTAAGAGTACTATCACTCCCAGGTGAGGCTGAGCTCCAACTCCTTTAAGGTCTGTCATTCTCTCTGGAATACACTACAATAAGCCAGATAAAACCTATTCCTCTGATTGACTTGAAACACTTACAGATGTCTCAGAAGTTTGCTTTCTGAAGTTTTCTCTTTTTTTTTTGGTGCTCAGTGGACGGCTAAAAACTGATGAATCCCTGAAAAGAGTAGAGCACCCTTGTTTCCTGCAATATGTCCTGAGACATTCACAGTAATAAACATCTTTGTTAGGCTACTTCTGCATACTCCCTTGCAAACTCTGTCTTGCAGATTATGGATGGTTTACAAGCTTTTAAATAGGATTCATTGAAGCATATTACATGGTGTTCTCTGATAGAAGGCTGCATGTATTGTGTGTTGAACTGTTAAACCCTAACCATTCTACTTTGACCTGGAAGAACAAGAAACAGGCACCTTCCTTTAGTTTTCTTTTGAGATTTTGTGAACCACGGTGAATCTGTGTAGGTTTTGGAAATCGATATAAATACATCTCCAAGAAAGAATATTTTCATCAATATGTCATCAAGTCCCTGAGCAGCGGGTTCTGCTGTAACCTAGCGATGGACTCTCTCATCCCCGAGGGACCGATTGTGACCCGGCGTCCCTCGCTCCTTATATCCGAGCACCGAGCCTCACCCGGCCGTCTCGTGCCCGCAGTCCAGCCGAGCAGCTCGTGAGGTTTGGAGCGTTGTGCGAGGCTCTTGTTGGTGCTGGTGTCGTGCTCGGAGGGTTGCTCCTTGGAGCACTCTGTGCCCGACCCCAGAGCCGTGACAGGATTGTCCCCGGCCCTGCCAGCTTCAGGCAGCCGGGACACCGAGGAGGTGCTCGCCGCAGCAGAGGTGAGCCGGGAGGGGACGCCTTCCCCTGGGGATCTGGGAAGGTTCCCTTCTGGAGGAGCCCGGGCATTTCTTCCACCCCTCTCAGGGGCCAGCCCATGACCGCGGCCTCTCTTCCTCTTGCAGCACAACACCGGCTGTGGCAGCGCCGGTGACAGGGAGCAGCTGAACATCTCCAGCTCCCCGAGCCCACCGCAGCACGTGGACAGCATGGCCACAGAGCTGGAAGACCGCTGTCCCATCTGCCTGGACAGCTGGGAGGAGGCCAGCTACGTGATGCCATGCCTCCACCAGTTCTGCTACCCGTGCATCATGCGGTGGGCTGAAAGCAACAGCCAGTGCCCCCTCTGCAGAGGGAGGGTGACCTCCATCTTGCACTCGGTGCGAGCAGATGACGACTTTGAGGAGGAGGTCATCACACCACCTGCAGTACCATCACCTGTCGTCCGCCCGGCAGAAGAAGCTCCTGCGCAGCTGCCTGCCCAAAATCCCCATCGTCCCGCAGCAGCACCCCTGCCATCAGCTGCAAGGCCAGTGCCCAGGCCTCCTGTAGGTGGCCTCTATCCCGTGCTATGGGCATTCCTCTTCCGAGCTGACCCAGCTCTGCTTCAGCCCATTCTGTCCTGGCTGCAGCAGGAGCTGGGGCTGATCTTTGAGGGTGCCCAGGAAGCGGCAGCAGCAGCTCAGCAGCGAGTGCTGTCCAGCCTGCTGTTCTTTGGCCTGGATGAGGAAACCCTGGCCCAGCTGCTGCGGGACACCCTGGGCGGGCACACGCGGGGCTTTGTGCACCGCCTGATCGCCACCATCGTGGAGCGGTGCAGCAGGGAGGCCCAGCGTCGGGCGGGCATGGGGGACGCTCCTGTTGCCAGGGGCCGGGAGAGCAGCCCCACAGCTCTCCCCAGCCCTGCTGCCTCCCGAGGAGGGTCTCCTGCCCCCAGAGCAGCTCCCTCCAGCAGCCCTGACAGAGCTGAGGCAGAAGAGCTCCCCAGCACCTCAGCGGCTGCCCCTCATGGGGGTCCCAGCAGCCCCTCCTCTCTTCCTGTTCCCACCCACGACCACCAAGAAGAGAGAGAGGAGGACCCAGAGGAGACCGTGCCCGGGCCCTCCGCTCCCCGCCGGGGCACAGAGGGCTCCCGTGGGGGGCCCCGGCGACCCCCAAAGAGGAGGGCCGGCAGTCACCCGGAGGTGACTTCGCCTCCTAGCAAGAGGCCATCCCGCCGGCGGCAGTAGGAGGGTGCCACGGGAGCTGACAAAACCAGGGCTGGGCCAGCTGCTGGGGCACCACCAGCCCTGAAGAGGAGCAGGAGGCTGTC